>NC_045617.1:41465758-41772591 GCF_009829155.1 Mustela erminea
CCTGATGCTTTCTCAGCTGCTGACCTTGGGGATGTATCTGTTTTATTTCAAGCCTAATTTTTTTTTTTAAGATTTCAAAGTACGTTATAGGGGTTTCATTCTTAGCAATTGTGAAATCAGTCCACATTTAAATTATATTTGGGCGAAGTGCGACTTACGTTTTTGGGTTTTGCTTTTTGTTTTCATTTACTCGGGTCACCAACGCTGTTCGTTAGCCACGGTAAAGAGTAAGAACGGAGTGACTGAAATTGGCTCCTTAGTATATAAAGAGTTCCCCATAAATCCGTAACTGAGCAGTGGAAATGTTACTGTCCTTATACTTGAAGAACTGTGAGACTTTGAGATCACAAAACGGTGCCTGACAGAGGAGAAAGCAAAGGAAGAGGCTTGCGTCTCAGAGGGAGAAAGTGAACCGGCTCTGCAACATACAGTCTTGTTTTGCTAGCTGTGTGTTACGGAAATCTCGCGCAGCGTCCCTCCGCACTGCGCTCACGCACACACAAAATATCGTGGCTATTTTATCAAGTACTTTTGTGGTAGAAACTGTTCTTTACATGAACTGTGTCATTTGAACTTCACAACATCCCTAAGGAACTGGTACTATATTTTAGCCCCATTTCGTGGGGGGGAGGGGGGACAGCTTTAGAAAGGCAAAAAATCCTTGTCAAACATCATGCAGTAAGTTAATAGCATTTGGACTCCAGTCTAGGGATAGCAAGATCAAAGTGCGATAGGTCTTTAGATGACCACAATAATCTTACACTTCTCTATATCCTTGGAGCTTCTAGCAAATATTTTTCAGCTTTGTGGTGCTTGATAAATGTCTTATGATTGGTAACAAAGTTGGACAGAGGGAATATCTAGATTAATGCTTCCAAAACTTTATGCAAATGGTATAAACCCCTTGTAAATTGAGGAAGATCTGTATGAACTTTTCGAATGATAGTCCATCATTAATGGTTGCTGGGTTTTATCATTTTTGCTAGATTTTACTCATTCTTGGGTTTCCAACAGGTTGCATATAGTAAGTGCTCCTATTCACTGGATGAATGGGAATCCTATACTTCCAGAGCTGTGACAGATCTTAGAGGGCCTTTAATTCAAATCCTCTGTCTGCAAATTGAAGTTGGGTTCAAGAATGGCCTGGCAAGAGTTGGTGGAGAAGAACAGGCAAAGATTATGGAGACATTAGAATGATGTGGTTCTTTTGTTTTTGTAAGAATTTTTAAAAATAAATAAAAATTAATATTTAAAACAATTGTTTTAGTAAGAGTTTATACTTTTTTATCTAACTCGTTTTATTCGTACCCTAATCCTTTAAAGTAGATAGAGATAAGTTCTATTTTACCTTTAATGTAAATAAAGACTCTAAAGATAAAATAACATACCAAAGAGTCACGGAATGAGTCATGGACTAAATCCCTTGAACTCCTAATGCCTAGTCCTCTTTTCAATTTGCCACAAGGCCTAAAGTTTGGTTTTTATCTGGGGCAATATCACACTGTCCTGGAGAATAATTTACCCTCCAGGGAGCTGCTAACTGGTAGTCAGTTCCAAGGGGCCCTTGATGGAAGACACCTATTATTGTCTGTGTGTATCTCTTGAGTGAACCTTAGAGTTATTACATTGTATGTAGTTTATATTTTTGAGGCCAAAAGGATAGGCCTCATGTAAGACTCTGGATTCTGTGCATTAAGGAAGGTAGCCTTGCAGCTGTGGCTGGACAATGAGTGCTAAACTGGTGCCTCCCACAACGAGGGAGCTGGAATGGATCACCAGAAGAGAATAATCCAGGTTTTAAAAAACCACATTAATGGATTTCATGTTATTCTTTGTGTATAGTTTGCACAGATCCTTTGTCTTTAGGAAAGCCTAATTTTAATACTCAAACCTGGTTTCATCTGTGCTAGATGATATAAAGGAAGAGGTCAGATGCTCTTGTCTGGGCCCAAACGGTGAATCGTGGATGTACCAAGACATGCCAAGGGTAAAGTAAGTTTTGGGAGGACTCTCAGGGGTCTTGAAGACTTTTGTTCCAGTGCATGTCTTGGTTTTATTTTGAAGGCAGCAGTTTCTTTAGAGAAGGTGTTTTTGTTTTTGTTTTTGTTTTTGTTTTAAATAAACAATTGAAAAGTAAACCAGGTAGTAAAGAGCAGGGAAAAGAGGTAAAAACCACGTATGAAATAAGCAGCTTATGAGCCTTAACATTTCAGAGCCTTCTGAATTCCTCTGCTCTCTCTCCAGCTGACCTTTGTCTCTGATTTTACTTCTGTCCTTCTCTCGCTTTTTCTGCCTTGAATATCATCTTTCTGTTCTCCTTCTCTTAATATTTTTCTTTTCCCCTCATTGTGGCTTTAATTCTATTTCCTCTACCTATTACTGCTTAAATCTTAAATGTCTAAGCTCTAAGGACATGTGTGAAAAGAGGAACACTCCTAATTTACACTTTCCTTATTGCTCAAATTATTCATCTTTCATATCTATTAAATAAAATTCCTCTAAACACTGAACACAACCAGGAAATCAAAATGTTTAAACTTAACAACCCGAAAGTTCCCTGATATTTAAGTACTGACCACAAGCCTTATTTTATCAGCATAGTCTGAAAAATTTAGTTGAGATTATTAGGTTTATATTTAGAAGCAAACAATATGCACAACATTTCACAATAATGACAAAATTGGTACTTAAATGCTACTAAAGTATCACTATCACAGATTGAAATTAATGTCTTTGTTATCCCTATACTTATACCTTTCTGGAGTGGTAGTAATTTCACCACATTTATTTCTTAAACTTTCCTAAGAGGGGCAAGTGGGCTTGTGCAGGTTGTACTTTGCACAAGGGTTCCTGGCCAAAGGCGGAAGGGAGGCCTGAAATACAGCTCTCTCTGCCATCTTTCCAGGGTATACCTGGAAGAAATCTTTTTCTTATTGGTACGAAGGTGTCAAAGGACCAGTGGCAGCCCTGGGGTACAGTAATATTATAGAGATTTGATTCTCCTTCATCTGAGATATAAAACCAAAAGAAAGAGCATGTAATTTTGACCAGATGGGGTTTCAACCAATTTAATCTTAGTTGGGTCATAGGCTTGGTTGTGTCTCCTTTCATACATTGATAAAAACTTTTTATTTTTAATTTTTTAATTTTGTTATGTTAGTCACCGTATAGTACATCATTAGTTTTTACTTTACTGTTCCATGATTGATCGTTTGCATGTTAAACCCAGTGCTCCACGCAGTACGTGCCCTCCTTAATACCTATCACTGGGCTAACCCAATCCCCCACCCTGATAAAACTTTTTAAATTCTTGCCATTCATAGGATGCAGTGCTTCCCTTGAAATGATGTATTTTTTAGGTTTCATTTGGCTGTTTTACAGAATCCAAGTTCCTTTTTTTTTTTTTTTTAAGATTTTATTGATTTATTTGAAAGAGTGCACAGGTAGGCAGAGCAGCAGGCAGAGGGAGAGGGAGAAGCAGGCTCTCTCCTGAGCAGGTAGTCGATGTGGGGCTTGAACCCGGGACCCTGGGATCATGACCGGAGCTGAAGACAAAGGCTTCAACGACTGAGCCACCCAGGTGCCCCAGAATCCAGGTTCTTATCATTACATAATGAGCTAGATTGTTCATTTTTTGCAAACTGATTCTGTCTCATTAATTCCTTAAAATTAATAGGATCATTGAAAGTTTTCACCTTTCATGAGTCAGGGAGGGAGTCTATGCAATTAGCTATCTTCAGGACATTTGGCAGATTATCTGAAAAACCACTATGGAATTCACCTTTTACTTCGTCATTTTGCTACCCCAGTTCTGATTAAATGTTGGATCGCCTTTCTACCTGGTTGTTACAAGTGACAAATGATGTGGAGCAGTTCTTTCTGTTCTTGATATAGTTTATATTTTTTTTCCAGGACTGCTTGGCTGATCTCCAATTTCTTCTATTCATTCTTCCCTATTGTTGCAATTAGAAAGAAGGTATGCCTATGCTTTATAAACTAATATATGCTTTAGATTTTTTTAAAAACCCATACAGGGGTGCCTGGGTGGCTCAGTGGGTTGGAGCCTCTGCCTTCGGCTCAGGTCATGATCCCAGTGTCCTGGGATCGAGCCCCGCATTGGGCTCTCTGCCTGGCAGGGAGCCTGCTTCCCTTCCTCTCTATCTGCCTGCCTCTCTGCCTACTTGTAATCCCTGTCAAATAAATAAATAAAATCTTTAAAAAAAAAAAACCATACATATAACTCTGTATTTATTCAACTTCTAGAAAATTAACATATCTATATTATCACAGGTACTATCTTTCTATGTTTTTAAGGATTTTTTTTTTTTTTAAAGAAATCTCTGCATCTAGTCTGGGGCTCAAACTCACAACCCTGAGATCAAGAATCACACCCTCCACCAACAGAGCCAGTCAGATTACACTATCTTGCATAGCCAAACTACCTATGACTAAATTTAAAAACTGTTTCCTTTGGAGAAGCATTATGGACTTTGACAGATTAACACAGTCTCAATCATCTATAATCATTTTCCTTTTTAAATTAAATCTTTAAATCTTGGTCAGTAAAAGTCCTTTTAAGATGGTTCTATTGTCTCTTCAGCACATCTCCCAATGTTCAGATTATCTTCCTCTTTCTCTAACCCTTTTATAAAGAATCTTAGTTCCCTTGGAACACTACATCAAAAATTAATGATGTATTGTATGGTGACTAACATCACACAATAAAAAAAAAACTAAAAACATACAAAAAACCCCCAAAACTTGAAATTCCTTTAAGTGGAGAAAAATATTAGTGGAAAATTCTGGGCATCAGGGATGAATATGAGATTGTTTTTGTGTGAGTACAGATTGGGATTAGAATAATATCCTTCCTAGGCCATTTTATGGACAAAATTGGAAGACATTTCAAAGTCATGAGTCTACATTGATTTTTTTAAAAACTCTAATTCTAACACTATGAAATCACTAAAAACATCTATTCCATTGTAAAAAAAAAAAAAATTGGGTTTTTTCCCCAACATAATCTTAAAATTTTAACCCCTCAGCCAAACTGCAATTGGGCCCTTGTATATAATCCTTATGTGTTCTCAGGTATCAATTGTATAATCACTTCATTAACCTTGATATCTTACATCCTACTACTTTGTCTCTTATGTCTTTCTTCCCCTTTTATCTTTTAATTTTTTTCCTACTGTTCTCATTATCACTCTGATTTTATCTCCCCTGCCTTAAATATTCAAAGAATGGAATTGAAGCATAATTCCTGCTCCAGAGTGTTTTGTAACTTTGGAGAGTTATTGTCTTTCTCACCATTTAAGCTCCTTGCAAAACTTGGGCC
This sequence comes from Mustela erminea, assembly GCF_009829155.1. Lineage (NCBI taxonomy): Eukaryota > Metazoa > Chordata > Mammalia > Carnivora > Mustelidae > Mustela > Mustela erminea. Next base: position 41,471,097 of record NC_045617.1, read on the forward strand.
ATCCAGACCCATCCCTACTTGCAACTACTCTTGATCGAGTCATCAAAAACTTAATGCCAGTTTTGTGTGTGTGACAATGCATTCTGTAGAGTATTGGCACATTTTTATTGACTTATTGATATATTTTTAGTTAAGTAGTGTTCTTATAAGTATTCCAGAATGATTTCTACATCACAACAAATGAAGAAGGGCAGAGGGCCACAGAAAAGAAACAATTAGGACAAACATTTTATAATTTACCAAGGTTTGAGTAAAGTAACCCCCACCCCTTTTAAAGAAAGCGTTATATACATTGTTAGGTTTTTTTCATTACAAGAATTCACTCAGATTCCTAAAGTAATGGCGTATTTGTTTTAAGGGTGTGCACACATAGACAGACATAAGGAAATCAAGACACATACCAGGCCTCATAGGATCCAGTGGAAACCTTCATACCCAGAACTCATGGGAGACAGAGAAATAACAGTATAGTGCCTAACTGACTTAGAATAAAGTCTGGAAACTCGAAATTTATTCAGGATCCCTTGAAAAATTGGTTACTAGGTTATTTTGTCAGTCGTTAGCAGATGTCAATCCTTATTTTAAATGTTCTGGCATTCCCATGACTCAACTAGTCTTTCTGTTTGCGCTTTTTGTGTATTTCCATGTCCACTATCACTACCAATTATACTGTTTTATCTAGAGTTCAAATTCCAGAGAGAGAGAAACTGATTGGTCCAGTTTGGAATGGTCCAGATTGTATGATTCATTACCATCATCCTGTCCAACAGAACTTTCTTAACTCTCTTACTAGACCTCCTGTTGGTGGCTCTTGGCTAGGATGATGAAGCAGGATGATGAAGCGTCTATGAATAAGGAACCACTCAGGGCCACGTGAGGGACTGTGGACATGACAGGCATTGAGTAGTTTAGCCAGCCCAGTACATTTCACAATCTACCTTCCAGGTCCAAAATACCTCTCTTCTTGGACCTCCAATTCCCAGGAATCCAAGGGAAGTGAGAGAACCTATGGAAACTCTGGAGATCTCTGTTCTTAGAAAACTGGATTTCTAGGAATACTGTGCCATCATCCCCAGGGAAGCAACAATTAACTGGAGCTGAATGAAAGCTGTCCTTTCAAATAACGCCCGCGCTCAGTCAGCTCATTTCACTCCTTTACTTCCCTGACTCTTTAGGCAGATACGCTGAAAACTCCTCTAAAAATAGATGGGAGGCAGTGAGACAAATGGCAATGACAGCTGTGAGGCACCTGAGGCCTCTGGCTAACATAGTCTGAGGAAATGGAAAGGTGGACATGGAGAGAAAGGCCTGAGACTTGGTGACTGACAATTTGGGTCCAGCAGAGAGACCAGGCTGTGTGTGGGCTGCTTCCAACTTCAAACCTGACTGATTTGAAGAGAAATCATAGCCTTGACAAGAACATGAAAATCCGGAGGGAGCAATTTAGGGAGAAATTACAATTGCTGTGATTTAATAAGGTGTTCCTTTTTCTTTTCTTTTCTTTCCTTTTTTTTTTTTTTTTTTTTTTGAAGTAAGGTTTTATTTTTTATGTTCTTCACTTTAAAACCAAGGGAATTAAAATTTTGTTTTGTCTCTCAAAAACAAAAGAACCCCAAAATAATTAAGTTGTTTTTTATTTGCCTATGAAGCCCTGATAGGAAAAGTGTTCTTACTCTGGTTCTGTGCAAAAACATGAAAATCCATTTGTTTAATCAGTGTGGTTATCTTTGACTATTTCATTTGATATTTCCAGAAGATAGGAAAACTACTTCCAAGAAATTTAAGATAAATAGAAGAGAATGAATTAAAACATATTCTATTAAATCTTCTTTTTTTTTTTCAGGTCCCAGAGTGATTGATACAATCTAGTCCTTCTAAGCAGCTAAAAGTCCATGAGGAAAACAGCATATTTCATTTTTACAAAATGCTCCAGTGCCTCAATTTTTATAATACTTGAACTTAGGGTGATGTGATAGAGTAGAATTTCAGACACTTGGGCTCTTTATACTATGTGATGTTAAAGGTTACAAAATGAGTATTTGTTTTAGAGAAACGCTTGTGATTTTTCAAGCCTAAGAGAGACTATAAAGGGTAGTTTGTAACATCAGAACATAAAAAGAAAAATGAGCTTTGGCCAATGATGTCCTGTTAATTCTTCCTGAGAAAGAACATTTCCATATCCTTAAAACATCCGGAAGGATTTAAGATTTGTACAAAACAGGGGTGCCCGGGTGGCTCAGTTGGTTAAGCGGCTGCCTTTGGCTCGGGTCATGATTCCAGGGTCCTGGGATCGAGCCCCGCATCGGGCTCCCTGCTCAGCAGAGAGCCTGCTTCTCTCTTTCCCCGTCTCCCTGCTGCTCTGCTTATTTGTGCTCTCTCTCTAGCTCTCTGTCAAATAAACAAATAAAATATTAAAAAAAAAAGATTTGTACAAAACAATCAAATCAACATTGCCTAAATCATCTTTACCGTGTCTTTACTTTACTTTATCCTTGAAAATTTTAAATTTGTATATGAAGATAAAACTAACATTTCTTGAGTCATAGCATTTTTTTGAAATTCCTGGACGTACAGAGAGAGACCCAAAACAATGTTTGGATTGCAGAGCTGAAGACTGAGTACAACCAACTTCACCGAGCTGCTCAGAATGAGGCTGTGATATTGATATTTTGCCAAGTTTTCTCCGAGATATTGATTATGACTCACAGCCAGAAAATGACTCATTCCTATCAATGCTATATCTAAAATGATGTCACCAGCTTTTTGAGTTTCAGAGTAGAGAAGAGGGTCATTTTGTGACCTAACTAGTAAGTTAGCATATTTGAGTTATTCTGCCTATGTGTAACAAATGTGTATACATGTGATTAGGTTAAATGCTAACATCAGAGAATCTTTTCTCTCTCTCTTTTTTTTAAGATTTTATTTATTTATTTGACAGAGATTACAAGTAGGCAAAGAGGCAGGCAGAGAGAGGGGGAAGCAGGCTCCCGGCTGAGCAGGGAGCCTGGGATCATGACCTCTGAGCCAAAGGCAGACACTTAACCAACTGACCTACCCAGGTGCCCCATCAGAGGATCTTTAAGATCTAGCCCAGCCAGATCATGCAATAGTGATGGCCAATTGCCAATAATGTATGCCATAAACACAGAACTTACAATCAACCTCATCACAATACCCTAAAATGTAAGCAGTCAGGCAAGGATCACCAGATTTTTAAGGACCCAAAGCAAGCAAACAAACGGGAATGAAAGGAAAGCAAACAGGACTAAAAAGCTCCCCTAACTAGTAGCATCGGAATGTTAGGAGTATAGTACATCTATGAAACACAAACAAGATAGTATAAAAAGGAGACAGTTGAAGAAAAAGAACTCTTGAAAATGAAAAATATCATGGCAGAAATACAAATTCCAGTTGAAAAAAATAAAAGGAAAATTTAAGTCAATCTCCCAAAAAGTAAAATTTAAAGATGAAGAGTTTGAAAAATAGGAAAGAAAAGAGAATTAGAGGATCTGTCCAGGAGATGCACATTCTCAAGAATTTGAGAAAGGAAAACAGAGTGTGGAGGGGAGGAAGTTTAAAAAGAAAGAAACCATACAAGTTTCCTAGAACTGAAGAACATGAGTTTGCAGATTGAAATGGCCCACTGAGCTCTCAACATAATGGATGCAAATTGGCCTATACCAAGAAAGGTAATAAGGTAATAATAATAATTTTTTAAAGGCTTGATTATTAAAATCTTTTTATGGGAGAAATAGGTCATATACAAAGCATCAGAATTGGAATAGTATCTGAAATACCAGCCTGAAGCTAGAAGAGAATAGAACAATGACTTTCAAAATCAAGGATAAATGAATGCCAACTTAGAAATCTGCCTTCTCCTGTTACGCACGGAATGTGTACGTCCTTCCAAAATGCATGTGTTGAACCCCAGCCTCCTTAGGAGACAGTATCAGGATATGGGGGCTTTGGGAGGCAGTTAGGCCATGAGAATGGAGCCCTCATAGATGGGATAAGTGCCCTTTGAAAAGTTAATGAGAGAGTTTGCATCCTCTCTCTGCTCTTTGCCATGTGAAGATACAATGAGAAATCTGAAATCTGCAGCTCCGAAGAGAGTTCTCATCAGAACCCAAGCAGGCTGGCACCCTGGTGTTGGAGTTCCACCCTCCAGGAAGAAATAAATAGTAACAAATAACTGTTAGAAATAAATTTCTGGGGGCGCCTGGGTGGTTCAGTGGGTTAAAGCCTCTGCCTTCGGCTCAGGTCATGATCCCAGGGTCCTGGGATCGAGCCCCTCGTCCGGGCTCTCTGCTCAGCTGGGAGCCTGCTTCCTCCTCTCTCTGCCTGCCTCTTGCCTCCTTGTAATCCCTGTCTGTCAAATAAATAAAGAAAATCTTTTAAAAAAATGTGTTTAAAAAAAAAAGAAAAGAAAAGAAAGAGATTTCTGTTGTTTATAAGCCACCCAGTCTGTGGTGCTTTGCTCTAGCAGCCTGAACTATCAATCAAATATAAGGGTAGAATAAATATCTTTTAAATATGGTAATGGGTCAAGAAATTTACTGCATGCGCAGTTTTTCCCAGGAAGCTACTAGAAGAGTCATTTCATTAAAGAGAGTAAACCAAGAAAGGATAAGACATGGGATCTAGGAAACTCCTCCTGCACAAGAGAGGAGAGAAGGGAATTTCCAGGATTAGGGCAAGAAGTGAGCTCAGGGTGGCAACTGCACAGGTAGCCTAAGGAGAAGGCAGCCCAGACTGCGGTAGGAGGACAGAGGACTCTGGGGAGGAGGGGAGGATTTTCAAAAAAGAAAACAAAAATCTAGAATCATCAATATGTTTGAAAGAATTGAGACGAGAGGTGCTTCTGGCAGAAAGCTCAGGGATGAATAAATGCTGGGTAAATGGAAAATGAAGCGAAGAAAATGAAGTCAAGGAAAGAGCAAGGAAATTATTAATGCCGATGAAGAACAAAAGTACAAGAAAGAATATATTCAAAGTACAACTGCTTACATGCAAACCACCAGATATCAACAGAATTTAAACTTATGACATAACTAATTTAGGAGGATGGGGAAGGAGAATATATGTATATAATATTTGTGTATATGTATGTGTATATATAGGTGGGATCTGGGTAATAAACAGCTAAAACCTCATCTTCATAGTAGAAAGTCATCAGTTTATATCTTAAGCCAAAAATTAAATATAACACTATTAGCATTTTATTTTATATGGAGGTTAGTACTAAATACCTGGTAAGAGGGTTGAAAGAAGTTTCCTGGGGTTGGAGGGAACTGGTAGGATTTTAAAGTTAAAGCGAAGGCATAAAGGCATGTGTGTGCAAGGAAGGCGTGGGTAGGAAACAGAAAATAATAATCCAGAGAAGTAATAAAATTAGACTGAGGTCATACTAAGAGGGGCACTAGGTCCCTGCTGAGCAACTTAGAATTCCTAGTCTGTACTGTGGGAACCCCAGAAGCTCAGTGAGTAGGGACAGCACTACTTTGGAGTACTTTGGAGTAGGTAGAAACAGAGGGGCCAAGACACTGAAAGCTGAAAGGCTGGGACACCTGAGTGGCTCAGTTGGTTAAGTCTCTGCCTTCAGCTCAGGTCATGTTTTCAGAGTCCTGGGATTGAGCCCTACATCCAGTATGAGAGACACGCAGAAGAGGAGGAGGCAATATGACCACAGAGGCAGAGATTATGAGCCAGCCACAAGACAAGGAAGACCTGGAAACACCAGAAGCTGGAAGAGACAAGGAAAGAACTGATATTCTGAGAGCTTTCTGCCCCTGCTGTTTGAACGTCTGGCCCCCAGAACTGTGAAAAAATAAATTTTTGTTGTAGTAAGCCACTAAATTCATGGTAATTTGTTATAGCAGCAATAGGACCCTAATACCATTGGTAATATTACGTTGCCTAAAAATGTCCTAAAACACCTAAAAACCTAAATATTTTATGTATGGGGATTAGGTGTTTGGTTTCAAAGAATAGAAACCATACAAAGTAACTCAAGCAAAATGGGATTTATCTATCTATCTACCTATCCATCTATCTATCTATTTTTTAAAAGGGACTTATTGTAAGAATGCCGAGCTCAAGGAATCCATGGGAAACTAACCGAGCATGAGTGGAGGCATGAGCTCTGGGACACCAACACAAACTAGGAACACTTACGGTGCAGCTTCTCTCCTGTCCCATGACCAAGTCAACTATGGGAGTCTCTCTTCTAAATTCCCAAGGAAAGGCTCTAAGTGACCCGGCTTGTATTTGGTATCCACTCTTGCCCCAATCAGTTGTGTGGGGAGCTTCAAACAATTTGTAACTTGCTTGTTTGTGTTTTCAATTAAATAGCTCTCTGCTATGGATTTTCTGTTAAGTTTCAAGAAATCAGTTTGCATTGAAAAAGTTTGCATTGGAAGTTTGCACTATTTATTATTTTTATTTTTGTATTCCCTTACTTGCCCCTAAATTATTTTTTCAAAGTGTGGTAAAATATACACAACATAAAATTTGCCATGTTAACCAAGTTGAAGCGCACAACTCGGTAACAGTAATTTCACAACCTTGTGCAACCATTATCATTACAGAGTTCCAGAACAGTTTTATTATTCTGAAAGAAAAGCCCCTTATCCATTAAGTAGTCGCTCTCCATTTCCCCCTTCCATAACTCCTGGTAACCACTGAACTGCTTTCTGTCTCTATGAACTTGCCTTTTCCGGACATTGTATTTAAAGGTAAGTGTATGATACATGGCGTTTAGTGGCTGGTTTCTTTTACCGAGCATGTTTTTAAAGTTCAGTCATGTCATAGTGTGTATCAGTACTTCATTCCTTTTTATGGACAAATACTATTCCATTGTGTGGATATACCACTCTTGTTAGTCCATCCATTAATCAGTGGGCATTTGGATCATTTCCACCTTTTGGTTATTGTGAATTGTGCTGCTATGGACATTTGTGCACAAGTTTTTGTTCTTCTGGGTATATACCTTGTAGTGGGATTGCTGGGTCATAGGGTGATCAGACTTTTACTAGAAAACCACCAAACTTTTCCAGAGTGAGTGCATCATTCTACATTCCCACCAGTAATGGCGAGTCTTCCAATTTCTCTTCAACCTCAACAACACTTCATCCTTACCAACACTTGCTTTCTGGTTGTTTTTTGTTTGTTTGTTTTTGTGATTATAGCCATCCTAGTGGGTAGGAAGTGGTATCTTATGGTTTGTTTTTAAGATTATTTACTTATTTTTAGTAATCTCTGCACCCAACATGGGGGCAAACGCATGACCCTGAGATCAAGAGTCACATGTTCTACAGACTGAGCCAGCCAGGCACCCCAATATCTCATGGTTTTGATTTACATTTCCCCAATGACTATTGGTGCTGAGTGTCTTTACATATCCTTACTAGTCACATGTATATCTTCTTTGGATAAATGTCTGTTTAAGGGCTTTGTCCAGTTTTTGGTTAGGCAGTTTATCTTTTGTTGTTGAGTTGTAAGTGTTCTTTATATATTTATGTATATGCTAGGCCCATATTAGACATACGTTATTGTTTTTTGGCGTTTTTGTTTTGTTTTGTTTAGTGAGCTCTATGCCAGTGTGGGGCTCGAGTTCACAACCCAAAGATAAATAGTTGTGTGCTCTACCCACCGAGCCAGTCAGACACCCTATCATTAGTGGTTTTTAAATATGGCTGCAGAAGCTAAATCTCCTCCCATTTTTTGGTCGAGGTATTCTCAAACAGAAAAACACAAGGTTATAGTTTGTGCACATTCACTACAGGCTGGAACTCATACTTAATTTTATTTTTTAAAAGATCTTTTTTAAAAGATTTTTATTTACTTATTTGACAGAGAGAGACAGAGCACAAGCTGAGGGAGCAGCAGGCAGAGGGAGAGAGAGAAGCAGGATCCCCATGAGCAGGGAGCTAGAGTGGGACTCGATCCCAGGAACCTGGGATCATGACCTGAGCTAAAGGCAGCTGCTTAATCGAGTGAGCCACTAAGGCATCCCTAGAGCCCATATTTTAAATAAGCAGCTAAGACTAGCCTGTGCTCCTTCCCAATGGGTTAGTGGTTACAGCTGTAGAGTGCTATTTGTCATCTTCTGTCCTCTCAAATTCATCTTGGGGTGCCCCAGAGACAATCAATGACATGTCTCTTTCAACTTTCCGTGATTTCAGGTTATTCTCTTCTTCCCTTATTATTTTGCTTTTTTTTTTTTTTTAAAGTGTTTTGAGATTATATTTTAAAGTACCTGTTTTTGAACACCTATCCATGTTTGGTGTGGGAAGTGTAGTTTTTCAGAATTATTACACTCTAAACAGGTAAATAAAAAAATGACTAACCAAGCAAATGAAGAATCTTTGATATTTTATATTTTTAGGAAACTGACTATGGTGGGAAGTAGCACTAAATATAGCCTAGTAGGGACGCCTGGGTGGCTCAGTCAGTTAAGCATCTGCCTTTGGCTCAAGTCATGATCCCAGGGTCCCTGGGTTGAGTCCCACATTGGGCTCCTTGCTCAGTGGGGAACCTACTTCTCCCTCTGCCTGCTGCTCCCCCTGCTTGTTCTGTATCTCTCTCTCTCTGACAAGTAAATAAATAAAAACTTTTTAAAAAATAAACACAACCTAGTAAATAAAATGTAAAGAAAATAAAACAATGGCAGCAGGAAAATGAGCTGATTTGTGAGTTAATGATCTTTAAATGATCAAAAGTTAAAAGCCACAAAATAAGCTTGTTTTTCCAAAAAGATAGCTCTGAAAGCATGCTGTGAAGTCACATGCTCGGCTCATTGCTTGCAATGGTCAGGCATAATTTATCTCTCTAAAGTCCACTCACCCTGATTACTTTGACACAACTGTAATACTGTTGCCACCAGGTTCCCAAAAATGTCAAAATTTCCATTTACTCAGGAATATGGTTTTTCTTTCTTCCGGACTTTTAAGATTTTGCGTGCCCCAAAGTTTTGAATAATGCTGGCATTTCAGAAGAAGAGTCACATGGAATCCCTTGGTGTCTTATACTTCTGGGGCACCAGCACCTGTTCCCAGTGAAATGCATCTTAATTCAAAAGTGAATCCTGGGGTGCCTGGATGGCTCAGTGGGTTAAGCCTCTGCCTTCAGCTCAGGTCATGATCTCAGGGTCCTGTGATAGAGCCCTGCATCGGGAATCTCTGCTCTATGGGGAGCCTGCTTCCCCCTCTCTCTCTGCCTGCCTCTCTGCCTACTGGTGATGTCTCTCTCTCTCTGTCAAATAAATAAATAAAATCTTAAAAAAAAAAAAAAAGGTGAATCTTTTGGAGTGCCTGAGTGTCTCAGTCAGTTGGGCTTCTGCTTTGTGCTCAGGTCATGATCCCAGCGTCCTGGGATCGAGCCCCAGGTCTGGCTCTCTGCTCAGCAGGGAGCCTGCTTCTCCCTCTCTCTCTGCCTGCCACTCTGCCTACTTGTGCTTTCTTTTTCTATCAAATAAATAAATAAAAATTTTAGAAATAAAAAAAAAAAAGAGTGAGTCTTTTGAATCCACTTACTTTCCAAACGAGGAAAGTGAAGTAATTTGCCCAAAGTTTAGAGTTAAGGATGAAACCTAATGCACAGAATGGGAGAAATTATTTGCTAATCATATACCTGATAAGATACTTGTATCCAGAATATATGAAGAACTATTACAACTCAATAATAAATAACAAATAACCCAACTTAAAAATGGGCAAATTATCCTAATGGACATTTCTCCAAAGAAGATATATAACTGGCCATGTGTTCATGAAAAGATGCTCTACATCATTAATTATTAGTAAAATGCAAATAAAAAACCACAGTGAGAACCACTTTACATCCACTGGGCTTGCTACAATAAAAAAAAATGACAGATGTTGGTGTGGATATGGAGAAATTAGAATTCTCATATATTGCTGGTAGGAATGTCAAATGGTGCAGCTTTGGAAAACAAGCTTGTCAATTCCTCAAAATGTTAACATGGTTATTTATAACCCAGCAGTTTCACTCTTAAGTATATAGCCAAGAGAACTGAAACAAAATATATATTTATACACACACACACACACACCCCACAAACTTGTACCTCAAATAGCAGCATTATTTATAATAGCCCCAAAGTGAAAACAACCCAAACGTCTGTAAATTAAGAATGGACTACCAAGTAGTGAAATATCCATACAATGGAATAGTATTCAGCCATAAAAAGGAATGAAGTACTGTGGTGCCTGGGTGGCTCAGATGGTAAAGCATCTGCCTTTGGCTCGGGTCATGATCCCAGGGTCCTGGGATGGAGCCCTGAGTCGGGCTCCCTGCTCAGTGGGGAGTCCGCTTCTCCCTTTGTTTCTACTGCTCTCCCTGTTGGTGCTCTCTCACTCTCTCGCTCTCTCTGCCAAATAGATAAATAAAATCTTAAAGAAAAAAAAAAGAAGAATGAAGCACTGATACATTCTACAACATGGACAGACATTGAAAACATGCTCAGTGAAAGAAGCCAGCCACAAAAGACGGCATAGTATAATATTCCTTTTATATGAAATGTCCAGAAAAGGCAAATCCATAGAGACAGAAAGTAGATTAGTAGCTGCTAAGGGCTGGGGAAGAAGGAACAGGGAGGGACTGCTAATGGCGAAGGGGTTTCTTTTGGAAACAAAACAAAATGCTTCTTTTAATTAAATATTATTTTATTTTATTTTATTTTTAAAGATTTTATTTCTTTCGGAGAGAGCATATGAGTGAGCGCAAGCATGAGGGGGGTGAGAGGCAGAGGGAGAAGCAGGCTCCCCATTGAGCAGGTAGTTCGAAGAAGGACTTGATCCCAGGACTCTGGGATCATGACCCAAACTGAAGGTAGCCACTTCATCTGAGAAGGGAAGTATGTGTTCTAAGGCGGTTGACCAATCCAGCAGGGAAATCCCAGTCCCCGCCCCAGGGCCATTTTGGTTTTCCCCTCCTGCCCCGCCCCCAGAGGCCCTAAGCGTGGCACAAATAGGGAAGTAAAAGAGTATAAACTACCCTCTTTGTGCTCAGGGCTCAGACCTTGGGAGATTCCTCTGAGCCTGCGGTCATTAAATAAACCTCCAACCCTCCAACGTCTCTGAGTGCCACTTGGTTCTTTAGCTAGGATCCAGTCCAGGTTCCATAACAAGCTAACTGCGCCACACAGGTGCCCTAAAAATGTTAGTTTCAAATTAGGGTGTCTGGGTGGCTCAGTTGGTTAAGTAGCCATCTTTGGTTTAGGCCCAGGTCATGATCTTAGAGTCCTGGGATGGAGACCTATGTTGGGCTCTGCACTCCGCAAGGAACCTGCTTGAGGTTCTCTCTCTTCCTCTCCCTCTGTCCCTCCTCCTGCTCACGCTCGCTCTCTTTCTAAAGTGAATACATAAATCTTAAAAAAAATGTTTTAAAATTAGATAGTGGTGATGGTTGTACAATTTTATAAATACGCTAAAATCCATTGAATTGTAAAATTTGAAAGTGTGAATTTTATGGTATAGGAATTTTTCTTAACAGAACTGCTATATTAAAAAAACAACACAAGAACAAAAACCCCAATCTTTGTTTATACTTATTCACTGAGCTAACAGGTAAAGTGAATTTCTAGAGAGACATAGAATAATCTTCCCTTTCTGTTTGGGAAAATTCTCTGTCTGGCTTCTCTATTAATTTACTCGTCCTGTTATTCTGATGTCTGTCAAGTTTTTCACTGAAATGCTGTATATTCCTTCCTTCCCAGGCATTGCCGTCCTGATATAGGTAAATCAATCAATCAATCAATCAATCAATCAATCTGTGGAAACTTTTCCACTTTAAACAGATAAAAGCAAAGCTTCTTTGGTTGGAAATGTGGGATACCTGGAATGTTAAACATACACTTTTACTTATAGTCTGATTCTGTTCACAATGGGTAGTAAAGCAAGCCCTTTAGCTGCGACTTTTTCTAAATAAGGAGAAGTCTTATTAGACCATAAACTAGTAACTTTCTCTATCTAAAACCATTAGTGGACTTAAAAGAAAATAAATAAGCAGGTCCTGCTCTGTAGCAAAATGATAAATAGATATAAATATAATAGAAAGAAATATAAAGAAAACATCTTTTTAAAAAAGATTTTTATTTATTTATTTGAAAGAGAGAGACCCAGTGAGAGAGAGAACACAGGCAGGAGGAGTAGGAAGGGAACTTCCCGCTGAGCAGGGAGCCCGATAAGGGGCTGGATCCCAGGACCTTGGGATCATGACCTGAGCTGAAGGCAGCTGCTTAATGACTGAGCTACCCAGGAGCCCCTAAAGAAAACATTTTTTTAGAATGATCTGGGGAGCACTCCCATAAGATAGGTAGATAGAGGTTGCTGTGGAGAAAGTCTAAAAAGCTCAAATATACATTTCCCGTTTTCAAAGAGCTTATACCTTCTTGGGAAGAGCTTATACCTTTCTTCTGTAAAGCAGATAAGCCAGATACATAGGGAAGGTCGAGGTGGTATTAGCCAATGAGGAAGGTTTTAGAAACAGAGCATGGGACCTGAAGGCTTCCCACCATGGGAGCAAGGCCTCAGGGTTGAGGTCTTTTAGTGCTGCACGTGGTAGTCTGCGATCTTTCCCTCAGATCCTGGCTGAGCGAGACAAAGCCGGGCCTCCAGCAAGGCCCCAGAAGATACAGAGGTGGAATGTAATTACATACACCAGCTCTTTCCACACAAGCCCAGCAGGCTGAACTTCATTGTTTCCTTTCTTCACCCAGGTGCTGAGACATAGTTGCTCACAAATGCGCCTGAACTTTATAACCTCTTTTCTCTCCTGACTGAAAAAGGCATGAGTTCTTACCCTCATCCCCTTCCTGAGGTGCCTATTACACTCCCTTCTACACAAGACCAGCATACTCCCGGAAGAATTTACATCTTATCTAACTTTCCTGCTCCAGGCTGTCAGCTGTTTTATACATTATTAAAGAATTGTGCAATCCTAAGCAAGGACGTGGGAGGCAGGGAGGGTGAGAAACAGGGATTCTGTTCTCTTCTCAGGGTCTGGCCTCCCTGGAGGGCTGAGGGCTCTGTAACAGAGCAAATCATCAGTATTGCTGCAGCAACTTTCACTTTAGGACAACAGTTTCCAGAATGTGGTCAGAGAACCCCTCGGGGGCCCCAAGATCTTCCCTTTCCCCCACTATATGTCTGTTTGAGACCGAATTTCAACTAAAACATATCACAACAGATTGAATGCTGAGACAGATAGGAGAATCCAGCTGCCTCCTATTAAGCCAGACATGGGCAATTTGCCAAAAAAGTAGATGCCCTTCCTCTCAGTGATTTTTGTTTTGGTAAAGATAGCTGTTTTTTTAATTAAAAAAAATTTTAAAGATTTTATTTATTTGACAGAAAGAAATCACAAGTAGGCAGGCAGAGAGAGAGGGCGAAGCAGGCTCCCTACTGAGCAGAGAGCCCGATGTGGGGACTGAGCCAAAGGCAGAGGCTTAACCATTGATCCACCCAGGTGCCCCTATTTTTTTTTTTTAAGATTTTATTTATTTATTTGACAGAGAGAGATCACAAGTAGTCGGAGAGGCAGGCAGAGAGAGAGAGAGAGAGGGAAGCAGGCTCCCTGCTGAGCAGAGAGCCCAATGTGGGACTCGATCCCAGGACCCTGAGATCATGACCTGAGCCGAAAGCAGCGGCTTAACCCACTGAGCCACCCAGGCGCACCCCCCCCCATTTTAATTTTTAAAAATTTTTTATTCTTTATTTTAAAAAGATATTATTTATTTTATTTGAGAGAGCATGCAGGGGGCTGGCTGAGATGGGAGGAGAGAGAGAGACTCTCAAGCAGACTCCCTGCTTAGCACAGAGCCTAACACAGAGCTCAGTCCTATATCCCTGAAATCCTGACTTGAGCTGAAATCAAGAGTCAGTGGCTCAACTGAGCACCGAGGTGCCCCCCACCCTGCCCTTTCTTTTCATTTTTAAGTAATTTCTACATCCAAGATGGGGCTTGAACTTACAACCTGGAGATCAAGAGTTGCATGCCCCACTGACTGGGCCAGCCATGGGCCCCAAAGATAGCTATGTTTTTTTTTTTTTAAATAGTTAATTAATTAATTAAAATTTGACACAGAGAGAGAGGGGAAGCACATGTACAAGCAGGGGGAGTGTCAGGCAGAGGGAGAGGGAGATGCAGTCTTTACACTGAACAAGAGGCCCCACACGGGGCTCCATCCAAGGACCGGGAGATCATGACCTGAGCCAAAGGTAGACGCCTAACTGACTGAGCTGAGCCACCTGGATGTCCCCATAGCTATGTTTTATTTTTATTTTTATATTATTTACTTGACAGAGAGAGCGAGCGAGAGAGAGAGAGCACAAGTAGTCAGAGTGGCAGGCAGAGGGAGAGGGAGAAGCAGGTTCTCCATTGAGCCGAGACCCTGATGTAGGGCTTGATCCCAGGACCTTGGGATCATGACCTAAGCCAAAGGCAGATGCTCAACCGATGGGAGACTCCCAGGTGCCTTGACAGCTATGTTTTAAATGAAAATGCTATTTATGCTAACATGTAATGTATTTTTGTGGTTAAATTTTTTTTAAGATTTTATTTATTTATTTGATAGAGAGAGCAAGAGACATAAGTAGGCAGAGCAGCAGAGGGAGAGGGAGAAGCAGACTCCCCCCTGAGCAGGGAGCCTGATACGCGGCTCCATCCCAGGACCCTGGGATCATGACCTGAGCTGAAGGCAGTCGCTTAACCAACTGAGCCACCCAGGTGCCCCTTTGTGGTTTATGTTAAATAAATTAATATTTTAAAAGTTTTATTTCAGTTTTCATATAATGAATATTGATATAACCCACGTAAAGAGAGCTTCTGGGAGACCTTAACAATTTTTTAAATTGTAAAGGGGTTCTGAGATTTAAAAGTTTGAGAACTGCTTCTTTAGGGCTACTCTTGGCCCCCATTTCTTTTCAGTCTTGCTCTTCCTGAGAGACCTCCCCAAGCCCCACTGCTTCATCTACCACCTCTGAGCTGGTACGTGTTCTGGGCACCATGTGAGCTCCCATGGGCAAAGGTGCCAGGGAAGCAAGGTCACCTCCGACAGCTGACACAACAGATGTGATCAATCCTTCACTCATTCCACAAATACTTATCGAAGTATTTTGATAAATATTTATTGAATATATATATATATATACACACACACACAGCATGTGCCACATAGTATTTAGACGATGAAGTTACAACAGTAAGCAAAGCAGAAAATTCCTGAACATTTTACTGGGTTATATAAGGAGAGTATAAAAGAGTATAATGAGAAAGAAAACCGTATGTAGAAGTTACACTAGAAATTACCTGTAAGAGCTTGACTTTATAAAGTATTTGAGGTAATCCCAAATTTCAGGTTCTTTTCCCACAGGGTTACCAAAGGCGATATTCAGACAACAGACCATGATAAAGGGAAATAATGTGATAAAGGGTGTGAGTGTGGGTGTATGTGCGTGTTTTCCTCTATCCTGTAAATCATGTTTCCAAGTAGCCATTCTGCCAGTAGGCCTCTGGGAAGTAGGTGTTGACACATTCCATCTTGGTAAGAAGGTAGATATGATGCAAGAGTAGTTCACGCCCGCCATGGGAGTTGGGGAAGGAGAAGAACCAGGAAAGCAGACCTTGTGATTGGCCGCTCAGATACAAGACAAAACTAGCAACCTTGCAGTCCAAGCGGTGGTGATCCAGAGAAGAACATGGGCTCTGAGAAATCATGAGGTCATCTAAGTACTGCCTTCCACACACCTTCTGGAGGAAGAAAAGAAAAAGGAGAGAAACAGCTCTAATAGGGCTCCCATTACCTGGGATGGGGGACCGTGTTAAGTTAGAAGAGTGAGAGACTTTGTTTTATTGCGTCTGAAACCCTGAGGCAGGGAACTCTGGTAAGAACGACTCAATCAGACCCTTCCTTCTCCTTAACCCTAAACCAGGTATTACTACAAATTGGTCACATGGAAGACAGTAAGTTGAAGAGAAGAGATACCAGAGGGAAAAGAAAACAGGATAGACGGGTCTCTTCTCCAGAACGAATTGGTTCCCACCTTCTTTGCCACATAGATCATCAGAAGGGAAAAGCACAAAGATCTCTCCTTATGCACTTACAACATTAATACAAGAAAGGGAGGGCTGAGGCGCCTGGGTGGCTCAGTCAGTGGAGCTTGAGCATCTTGATCTTGGGTTGGGAGTTCAGACCCCGCATTGGGTGAACAGATTACTTTAAAAATCTTTTAAAAGAGAAAAGAGAGGGAGAGGGATGCCTGGGTGGCTTAGTCATTGTGCCTTCAACTCAGGTCACGATCTCAGGGCCCTGGGATGGAGCCCAGTGTGTTGGGCTCCCTGCTCAGTGTGGGGAATCTGCTTCTTTCTCTCCCCCTGCCTCTTCACCTCACTCGTGCTGTTTCTCTCAAATAAATAAGGTCTTAGAAAAAAGAGACAGAGAGAGAGAGAGAAATCTACAGAGGAAAACAATGGTGAGGGGAGCAGGGGAAGTTTCTTCCATCCTGGAAAAGTTCCAGGGTTCTGACAAGATAAGGAAGAAAAAGAGCCCCAGTCTCATGTGGCCCAATGACAGTCCGGAAATGACCCATCGTGCACTGCAAACCAGTTTCTAATGAACCATGTTGTTCCTCTTGTAGCCAGAACACAGGTGTGCAGGATCACCTGGCTCTGGGGGTTCCACACAGACCAGGTTCTGCCACTCATTGCTGACAAAATCCAAAGACAGAGAAATGACTGGTAATGAAACAAGAAAGGAATTAATTTCAGTGAGGCTGACAGTGGAAAGAGAGCCACGTGGTGTCTGAGACCATCTCCGAAGTGCTGAAAACACTTCCAGGTTTACATGAGGAAAATGGGGGACAAAGGTGGGTGGGTGCACGCGGGGGAAGCCGGGAAAGTGAGTGCGACCATTGCCAAGGGCAGGGTCTTACTGCCTCAGTGCAGTTCTTATTGCTTGAGGGGATAGTTTCAGTTCCCATCAGAGCCTGCTTTGCCCCCCACCCCCCAGGTCTTTCACCTGAGTTAAGAGACGAGCTGGAAAGAACTTAATCACTTAGAAAGTACAGAGGTCAAAATGGAGGCATAGTTGAAGTCCTTTTTCACTCTGCCAAACTCCCCTACCTTTCCTAGTCGGATTTGGTTAACGTAGGTAATTGTTCTTACATCCTGCAGTTCTGTGTCCTTTCCTGCTCGGAGATTTTAGGTGAAATTACTTGTCCAGAAGGATTATGCATATAGAAATGATTCATTCATCCAGCTAATATTTATTGAGCTTGAGGGTTTTGCTCAGTTATGAGTCCTGAAATCGCTTCTGTGATCCAGTCTCCTGAGATGTGATATGCAGTGAAATGGATCCAGCTAAGGAGGAGGGCTGACTGAAAAGTCAGGAGGTAGAAGATGAACAGGAGAAATAAGACCAACATTCCAAAGCCCTAAAGAAGCTAAAGTTTCTGGTTGAGAGAAAGGGACCGTCTTGTGCACACAAAATAGGTTCCGTGTTGACCATTTCCTTCTCTGGATGTGATTTCTCCTGGACCTTGCGGAGCTGATGCAATCTTGTTCCACGGGTCGTTTATGCCTTTTTAAAAAATGTATTCTAAAAAAATTGATGGACAGTTCCAATGTTCCCATACTCTTTCTAGCACTTTGAATCACCTTCCTTCAACTTACTTTGAGGCGCCTACACAAAACGACCCAAACGTCAGGGCTGTTAAGACAAACTGAGGCATATGAAAAAATTTTAAGAGTTTATTCGAGCAAAAATCAGTGGGAATCAGGCAGTGCCAAAGCAGAAGTGGTTATCCTAACCACTTGGCCAGCAGAAGCTAGGAGAAAGACTTAAAAAAAAAAAAGAGAGAGAGAGAGAGAGAGAGAAAAGAAAAAAGAAAAGGCAGACACAGAGCAAAGAAATTATGAGATTGGCTGTAGCTTAAGACTTTGCCTCATTCAGAAAAATCTTATTGGCTGTTTGTGATTGGCTGTCCTCAGGCCTGATTTCTCAGCATTCAGGAATTCACAGTGTTTGGTTTGCTTGAGCTCTAAGACATCAGAACCACCCAGGTCCACTGGCCTCCTTGTTTAACTTAACACAGCACAGAACAATGGCTGGCTGTTCAGTTAACTCTAGCGCAGAGTTAGCTTATCCATGGCAAAATTTAAATCACAGATCTACCATAGATTCAGTGCACTTTCCTCCAGCGTTTTGTTAATGTGTTTTCGGGGGAATATTAACCTAAATGAAATGTAATTAGTATGAAAAACCTGTTCTTTGAAAACATACCAGGTGATGCCTAATTTTTAGATCATTTAAGAGGCAGGTGATAAACGGTAAAGGCCCTGATACTAGACCATCTAAGTGAAGTCCCAGCAACTGAATTTACTAGCTTTGTGACTTTAAAAGGGTTATTTTATGCCCGTCTGCTTCATTTTTCTTATATGTAAAATGGAAGTTAAAATAAATAGCTTCTTATCCAGAGTTTGAGAGAGTAAATGAGCCAGTTACTGTCCAGTAGATGATAAATGATGTGCAATAAATATCAGTTTCATCATTATTAGTTTTT
Organism: Mustela erminea; assembly: GCF_009829155.1. NCBI lineage: Eukaryota > Metazoa > Chordata > Mammalia > Carnivora > Mustelidae > Mustela > Mustela erminea. Next base: position 41,489,678 of record NC_045617.1, read on the forward strand.
AAGTTTCTTTCCTGTTCTCTTCCATTTGTATAGTTAAGGCCATTTCCTTCTTCTTCTTCTTTTTTTTTCTTTTTAAAAGGTAACCCTTCTGGGGCACCTGGGTGGCTCAGTGGGTTAAGCCTCTGCCTTCAGCTCAGGTCATGATCCCATGGTCCTAGGATTGAGCCCCACATCAGGCGCCCTGCTCAGCGGGGAGCCTGCTTCCTCCCACCCCGCCTGCCTCTCCGCCTACTTGTGATCTCTCTCTGTTAAATAAATAAATAAAATCTTCAAAAAATAAAATAAAAGGTACCCCTTCTGATTACAGAACTAATATGTATTAGTAAAAGATTCAGAGAACACATAAAAAGATAAAAAGAAAATAGAAATTACCCATTAATCCCAGGCCCAAGAGATGTAACAACTTTGAAAATGACTCTCAAGAAATCTATTTACTAGCAATTCTAAGAAGTGTCTGAAATTCCCATTACAGATCTTCCTCAACTTACAATGGTTTGTGTCCCAATAAACCCCTCATAAATTGGCAATATCATAAGTGGAAAAAGCACTGAATACACCTAACCTATGGAACATCATAGCTTCATCCAGCCTTCTTTAAATTTGCCCAGAACACTCACTAGCCTACAATTGGGCAAAATCATCTAACACAAAGTGTGTTTTATCAAAAGTGTTGAAGACCTGTGTAATTCATTGAATCCTGTAGTGAATGTAAAAGTGGAATGGTTGTGGGATGCCTGAGTGACTCAGTCAGTTAAGCGTCTGCCTTCAGCTCAGGTCATGATTTCAGGGTCCTGGGATCAAGTCCCACATCCAGCTCCTTGCTCAGCGGGGAGCCTGCTTCTCCCTCTGCCCCTCCCTCTGCTTGTTGCTTTCTCTCTCTCTCTCTCTGACAAATAAATAAATGAAATCTTGAAAAAAACAAGAACAAAAACAAATACAAAACCAAAAAACAAAACCCTGGAATGGTTGGATGGATACAGAAGGGTTTAAGCATGTGGGTTGTTCCCTCTGTGATCCCGTGGCTGGTTGGGAGCTGTGGTTGCCTCTGTTCACCATCTCAACAGAGGCTTGTACTACATACACATCGCTGGCCCGGGAAAAGATCCAAATTCAAAATTCAAAATACAGTTTCCACTAAATATGTATCACTTTCGTACCATGTGAAGTTCAAAAATTTAAGTCGAACTATCACAAATCTGGAATCATAAGTATTCAGTGTTATTCAGTTCATTTGTATCAAGGTGCTGTTTGTCTACCCCATGCTGCTTCCCTATGAATTTGAACATGAGGAGACACATTTTTAGTCACCATGTGTTACTTTCTTTGCCAATGAATTAATCCTCAGTGTTCACTCTTTTCTCCTGAAACCTTAGAGGAATCTATCACGATACTCTCCCCATCTCCATGCCTTAGTGTCCTCATTTGGGGAGCAGGGGCAGCCAGAACCTGACACAGTCCTTGTCCATGTTCTCCACGGACGGGGCCGCTAAAGCCTGGACAAACATGTGACGTGCTGCAGGTGTCCCAGTGGGGCTGGAGCAAGAAGCTGGATCAGTTGGCGTCAGGGCCAGTGCACTTCCCTGCGCATGGCACCGCCGTGCAAGGCTGTTCTCCGTCTACCCTCAGCTTGCCTGATTTCCCATCTCTAAATCCGCCCTATCTGGGAGGATGGCTCCAAGGAGGGCCAGGACGCGTGGTGAAAGGATTTTAGACAAGGAAGACAGAGGTTCTGAAGCAGCAGGAGGAAGAGGTTTAGTATTTTTGCTCATAAGTATACATTCTGGAACAAAAGTATGCACTGGTACTCAAAAGTATGCAGAATTAAAACTGTTTTTTAGGGGCGCCTGGCTGGCTCAGTCCGCAGAGCCTGTGACTCTTGATCTCTGGGTTGTAAATTCAAGGGCCATGTTGGGTATAGAGCTTACCTAAAAACCTTAAAAATAAAATCTTTAAGCTGTGCTGTTTAGCTCTCTCTTTTTGATGAAAACCCTCTTCCCAATTTGGAACAGTTTCCCTCCTGGGTCTGTGTGGGTCTGTTTTTTATTTTTTTAAAGATTTTATTTATTTATTTATTTATTTATTTATTTGAGAGAGAGAGAGAGAGAGGGAGAGAGAGAGAGAGAGAATGAACAAGCAGGGGAGTGGCAGAGGGAGACGGAGAAGCAGGCTCCCCAGAATCCCAAAGCGGGGCTGGATCCCTAGACCCCGGATCATGACCTGGGCCAAAGGCAGAAGCTTCACTGACTGAGCCACCTAGGTACGTGGCTGGTCTTTAAAAATAAAGCATAGTTTCTAAACCCTGAGAAAGGAAAGGGGTGATTTTAGAAGGTAGAGGTTGGGGCTGATGGGCTCTCCTTCTCAGAAAAGGCAGGGGAAAGAGCCCAGAAGCTGAGGAAGGAGCCAACACTCAAGGACTTTTACTAGAAAACACAGGGTTACAAAGTAATAGGGCAAAATGCAAGAGAACCACAGAAACTGGTATACAAGTTGTCCAGATTGAATATCAGGGTGGTGTGTGCACTTAGCTGGCTTGGTTAAGATGTCTTAAAAGAAGCCCTACCTTGTTTGGTTTTGTTTTGAGGGAAAAACTTCTACAAGGTCATCTTATCGGAAAATGTTACTAAGTGTGTGTTACTTTCTCTAAAATGAATATCAAAAGCCTAGATTGCAGACGTATACCATTTTAGAAAGATTTTAGGCATTTCAATAATAATAATGATAAAAGTGAAATGTTCAGGATCACATAAAGAAAAATGAGGGGCTCCTGGATGGCTCAGATGGGTGAGCATCTGCTTCCGCTTGGGTAGTGGTCTCCGGGTCCTGGGATCCAGCCCAGTGTTGGACTCCCAGTTCAGTGGGGGTGGAGGAGGGGATGGTGGTGTCTGCTTCTCCCTCTTCCCCTGCTTGTGCTTTCTCTTTCTCTCTCAAATGAATAAATAAAATCTTAAGGGGGTAAAAAAAAGAAAATTAAATGAGACATTTACTTTGTTACTTCTATTTGGTTTATTATTTATTTATTATCATTATTTCTGGGGCAAAAAGCTGTTTTTATTAAAGCACAGGACAGGACGGGACCCATGGGTAGGAAGAGTTGCACTATTTGGTCTTTTTATATTGGGGCCTATTTTTTTTTTTTAATGTTTTATTTATTTATTTGAGAGAAGGAGAATGAGAAGGGGGAGGGTCAGAGGGAGAAGCAGAAAACCACTGAGCAGGGAGTCCAACATGGAACCCATCCTGCCACTCCAGGATCATGACCTGAGCTGAAGGTAGCCGCTTAACCAACTGAGCCACCAGGTGCCCGAGGCCTATCTTTTTATTTTTTTATTTTATTTACCTTTTTTAAAAAAATATTTTATTTATTTATTTTACAGAGATCACAAATAGGCAGAGAGGCAGGCAGAGAGGGAGAGGAGGAAGCAGGCTCCTCACTAAGCAGAGCTTGATCTCAGGACCGGGACTTGAGCCCAGGACCCTGGGATCATGACCTGAGCGGAAGGCAGATGCCCCAGCCCACTGAGCCACCCAGACGCCCTGAGGCCTATCTTTCTAAAGAAAAGGTGACAACACTTTAGCATGCTTGTATTTGGGTTAATCAAAATTAAGTAAATGTCGGGGTACCTGGGTGGTTCAGTCAGTTAAACATCTGTCTTCAGCTCAGGTCATGATCCCAGGGTCCTGGGATCAACCCCTGCATCAGGTTCCCTGCTTGGCAGGGAGTCTGCTTGCCCCTTGCCCCATTCTTGTTCTCTTGGTCTCAAGTAAATAAATAAAATCTTTTTTAAAAATTGAGTAAGATGGGGCGCCTGGGTGGCTCAGTGGGTTAAGCCGCTGCCTTCGGCTCGGGTCATGATCTCAGGGTCCTGGGATCGAGTCCCGCATCGGGCTCTCTGCTCAGCAGGGAGTCTGCTTCCTCCTCTCTCTCTCTGCCTGCCTCTCTGCCTACTTGTGATCTCTGTCAAATAAATAAATAAAATCTTAAAAAAAAAAATTGAGTAAGATGGAACATGCAGAGTTCAGGGTGCCTGGCTACCTGTGGATCTTGGTTTTGGGGTCATGAGTTCAAGCCCTACCTTGGGCCTGGAGCTTACTTAAAAAAAAAAAAAAAATTAAAAACCAAAGCAAAACAATAACCTTGCAAAGTGCTTGTCTTATAGTAGGGCTTTAATACATATTTTTTCTTTCCCATTTTTAAAAACATGTATCATTAAACACGATAACATATTAAAACATTTAAGTTGATTTTGCACGTAGTTCTGAATGATTAATCTATACTACATTTTATGAGGAAGGAGTTAACGATTCTCTTTAGGCAGATGAGAAAGCTGACAGGCAAGAGAGGCTAACTGTTTGCCCAAGGCCTCTCATTAGTGCTGCTGGATTCTGAGTCTGTCGGATCCATTTTGACCCACCATCATCAGGCTTTCTGCCCACCCACCACTACTTCTTTAATGACTTCCCCATTGCCAAGTCCAATGATCAGCTTTCAGTCCTCAGCCACATTTGACACATTTGGTCAGTTCCTCTCACTTTTTTTTTTTCTTTAAAGATTTTATTTTGGGGACACCTGAGTAGTTCAGTCAGTTAAGCATCTGCCTTTGGCTCAGGTCACGATCCCAGGGTCCTGGGATAGAGCCCCGTGTTGGGCTCCCTGCTCAGCTGGCCTGCTTCTCCCTCTCCCTCAGGCTTTCCTCCCACCCATGCTTTTTTTTTTCTCTCTCTCTCTCAAGTAAATAAAAATCTTTTTAAAAAACATTAAAAAAAATAAAAATTTAAAAAATGTTTTATTTTTAAGTAATTTCTACACCTAATGTGGGGCTCAAACTCACAAGCCAAAGATCAAAGGCCACATGCTCTATGGACTGAGTCTGCCAGGTTCCCTTCACTTCCTCTCCCTAGAAACACTCCTTCCCTCCCTCATTTGGTTCGAGCTCCCCACTCTGTCCTGCTCTTGCATCCCTCCCTGTCTCTTCTGTCTAACCCTCCTCATTTTCCTTAGCATGTCAGGGTCCAGTCATTGGGTTTCTCTGTCTCTATCCCATTCCCTGGCTGGTCTTGATTTAAACACCATCTTCCCCAAAACTGTTCCTCCAAATGTCCCCCATCTTGGTCAATGACATGGTCCAGGACCTCAGGGCCAAACCTTGGATAATCATTTGATCTTTTCCCCTCTTATTTTGCATCTATTTAATCAGCAACTCTGATCTATGTTACGTATATATTCAAATTTAATTGTTTTTTCCACCTTCATTGCTAGCCTCCCAAGTGGTCTCCCTTTGCTGGGGTCTCACCCTTCCACAGTCCATTCTCCACACAGCACCGAAGTGGTCCTTCACAATGTGAATCGGAGGACCTTGGCTGGCTCAGTCCGTATAGCCTGTGACTCTTTATCTCAGGGTTGCGAATTTGAGCCCCACGTTGGGTGTAGAGATGATCTAAAAATAAAATCTTTAAAAAAAATGTGAATCTGATCCTGTTACTGCCCTCCAGTGGCTTCCCATTATGTCACAGAAACATCCAGAGTCACTACTGTGGCCTCTGGCTGCCTGTCTCACCACTTGTACCGTCTTCTGTTCTCTCCCCGCACACGGGCTCTGCTTTTCCTTGGTCATACCAAGCTGGCCTGGCCTCAGGAGCTCTGTACTTGCTGGATTCTCGGGAAATTCTTTCCCGCAGACCTCTGCAGGCCTTTCTCTTGACGTTATTCAAGGCTTTTGTCAAGTGCTGCTCAGTAAGAATTTTCCTCACGTGGCATCTAAACTGACATTCTTGGTGAAGTTCTAGAACATAGGGAGATTTGGTGGGGTGGAGTCAGGAGCCCACGACCAAGAAATAATTCTTGAGACATCTTTGGGCACGCAATGGTGGTTTCTTAAAGCACCCGGACAGGACCCGTGGGCAGAAAAAGGGGCTGCCCTGGGGACTGTGAGGAGTGGCAGGTTATGTACCACGAGATTGGTGAGGTTAGGAAAAGGGAGGTTTCACTAGAACTTTCATACTGGATGCCTTGAGGCCCTGCCATTGTCAGGGTCATTGTTCCCTCTAGCAAGATATTAACATTAAGATAGGTGGAAGATTCCTAAAGAATGTCACATATGTCCCACCCAGGAGTGGGGGTGGGGGAAGGTTGCAGGGGGTCAGCTTTTGTCCTCAGCCAGCCTTCTGTTCCTTCATCACTCTCACTACTCTGTATTCCTTTAACTGATGTATTTTCTTTTTCTTTTTTTAAAAAGAAATTTTATTTATTTACTTGACAGAAAGAGAGCAAGAGCAAGAGTACAAGCAGGGAAGCTGTAGGCAGAGGGGGAAGCGGGGCTCGATCCCAGGACCCTGGGATCATGACCTGAGCTGAAGGCAGCAGCTTAACTGACTGAGCCACCCAGGCACCCTAACTGATGTATTTTCTTCCCCACCCTTATCACTACTGACCATTATATATTATGTTCATTTGTATGTTGTTTTTCTCGCACAGTAAAATGCCCGCTGCATGAGGGCAGGGAATATGTCATTTTTTTGTTCTCTGTTAGGTCATCGGTGTCTAAAATAGGAACAGGGTAGCTGTTCAATAAATACTTATTCGGTTCAATAATTCATTCAATAAATATTGCTCTGATGGGACTTATGTTTCAGTGAAGAAAGAGGTACCATGAAAAATAAGCAAATAGGGGCGCCTGGGTGGCTCCGTGGGTTAAGCCGCTGCCTTTGGCTCAGGTCATGATCACAGGGTCCTGGGATCAAGTCCCACATCGGGCTCTCTGCTCTGCAGGGAGCCTGCTTCCCTCTCTCTCTCTCTGCCTGCCTCTCTGTCTACTTGTGATCTCTCTCCATCAAATAAATAAATAAAATCTTAAAAAAAACAAAAAAGAAAAAGAAGCAAATAAATTAGTAGTGTGCCAGATGGAGATCCATGGAGATGAGGAGTAGAAAGTACAAAGGGGCAAAGTTTTGGGGTTTGGCTTTTGCTCCTTTGAAGAGGGTGGTCAAAAAAAAAAGCCTTACTGAAAGGCAACATTTGAGTTGAGAACTCAAGGAAATAAGGGAGCAACTCATGTGGCTATCTGGGAGAAGAAAGGTCCAAATGAAAGAAACAGAAAATGCAAAGGCCTTGAAACAGTGGTGAGGACGGATTGTTTGAAAAACAGCAAGGAAGCCAGTGCGGCTTGAACAAAGTGTGTAAGGAGGCGAGCACTAGAAGATAAGGTCAGAGAGATAAGGGGGATGAGATTGTACAGTCTTGAAGTTCGTGTGGAGACTTTGAGATAGGAAACCCGTGCAGGGTTGGAATGTTTTAAGCTGAAGAGGGACGTTATATGACTTACATTTAAAAAGAATCTCTCTGTCGCTCTGTTAAGACAAGACATAGAGAGGCTAGGGTGCAAGCAAGATCAGTTCGGAGGCGGTGGCTGGAGTGCGGACAAGAGGTGATGGGATAATGATAATGGTGGTGAGAAGTGGTGGTCCTCTGGTGTATTTTGAGGGCAAAGCTAGCAGAGCTGGGGGCACCTGGGTGGCCCAGTCAGTTGAGTGTCCGACTTTTGATTTTTGACTCAGGTCGTGATCTCGGGGTTGTGAGATCAAGCCCCACATTGGGCTCTGCACTGGGCATGGAACCTCCTTAAGATTCTCTCCCTCCCCCTCTGTCCCTTCCCCTGCTCCCTCCTTTCTCTCTCCTTCTCTAAAAAAAAAAGAAAAAAATAGCAGAATGTCAATAACTTAAATATAGAAGCTGAGCAATAGAGGGGAGTCAAGGTGACACCAAAGGTTTTGGCTGAGCAGCTGATAAACCATTTGCTGAAATGGTGAAGACTGTAGGAGGCATAGCTTTAGGGGATGGAGAATTAGATACATGAGTTCTCTTTTGTGCAGATACACTTAATATGCTTAAGAATATACACTGGAGATTCAAGCAGGCAATTGAGTATATGAATCTGGCATTCAAGGGAGGGCTCTTACAGAGATGTACATTTAGGAATCACTGGCTTAGCGATAGTATTTAAAGATACAGGCTGCGTAAGATAGTCAGGGTCGGGGGAACAGACAGAAGAGAAAATATGCTAAGAACTAGGCCTTGAGGCACTCTGTCCTTGGAGGTCAAGCAGATAAGGAGGAACTAGCCAAGGAGACGGAGAAGGAGCAGAGCCAGTGAGACAGAAGTCAGAGAGTGCTCTCTTGGAAGCCAAGGGAAGAAAGTGTTCCAAGGAGGAGGGAAAGATCAGCTGTGCAAATGCTGCTCAGGGGTCAGGTAAAATGAGGACTCAGAATGACCACTGGATTTAACATCGACCTTGCAGGTGACCTTGACAAAAGTAGTGGTAGCGGTGAAAACATGATTGGAGTAGATTCAAAAGAGAATGGGAGAGAGGTATTGAAGACAGTATACGTAGACAAGGTTTTTAAGTTTTGTTTTCTTTTTAAAATTTTATTTGTCAGAGAGAGAGAGAGCGCGCACAAGCAGGGGGCGTCGCAGGCAGAGGGAGAGGCAAGATCCCTGCTGAGCAAGGAGCCTGATGGGGGGCTCGATCCCAGGACTCTGGGATCATGACCTGAGCTGAAGGCAGATGCTTAACCCACTGAGCCACCCAGGTGCCAGGAGGGAGATGTGGAGTTGAGAGGTAACTGCTGTCATGTGTTAAGATGAGGACCTTTTAGGGGCGTCTGGGTGGCTCAGTGGGTTAAAGCCTCTGCCTTCGGCTCAGGTGATGATCCCAGGGTGCTGAGATCAAGTCCCACATTGAGCTCTCTGCTCTGCGGGGAGCCTGCTTCCTCCTCTCTGCCTGCCTCTCTGCCTACTTGTGATCTCTGTCAAATAAATAAATAGTATCTTAAAAAAAAATGAGGATCTCCTAGAATATATTGATGGGCTTATGGGAACGATCTAGTTGAGAGGAAAATTTGACTATTCAGGAGAGAGGGATGATTTCTGCAGCAACGTCTTGGATTGGATGAGAGCATACTGGATCTAGTATCTGAGAAGATGATGACCTTGGACAGGGGCTTGGACCGCTTATCTGACAACACGTGGGAAGGCAGAGGATACCGTAGATGTAGTTGGTGATCAGAGCACATGGAAGACTTTCTTTCTGGTTGCTTCTCTTGGGAGAATGGGAGATAAGGTCATCAGCTGTGTGAGGTTTGAGCAGAGAAGAGAAGGTGTGAAACAGATGTCTTGGTGAGTAGAAAAGTAAACTATTTAGGGAAATGTGATAGGATTGTTAGGCAACTTTAAAGTCACCCTCCAGGCTAGCGGTCATAACTGGATTCTAGCCACTCCACAGGGGAGGTGGTTTTCCTTTAGCCATGTTCAAGTGCACAAATGAGCTGCAAGGGCTAAAATCAAGGTCTTGACAGTGCGGGTTCTTTTTGGTGCAAAGGTGGACAATTATTTTTACCATGTGTTTAGGTTTTACCAGACAAGTGTGACAAAGGGGCAGGTGTAGGTAGTAATGAATTATGGATAGAAGCTGGTTGAGGACAGACATGAGGATGTTCTGGACAGTGAAATGGTTCTAGGGTCAATGGATTGTAGAGGGAGAATTATTGAAGTCAGAGCTCAGAAGGCAGGAGGTGATGGTTGGAGTAGAAAGCTTAAGATGGAGATTTTGAATGCAGCTCCTGAAAGAGCTCATTAATTACAGAACCACAGAGTTCAGAAACTCCTCATACCAAGTTTTAAATTTCTGAGTATGGGCAAAAGTTTTGGTATATGCTGTCAGAATAGATTGTGAAGAGAGGGGAAGAGGCAGCAATGAAGATGACTTTTGACAGAGAAAGTGGGTAAATAATCATTTCAAGCATGAAGGGAAAGCAAACCAAATACAGCCAAAATCAAGGTCATAGAGATCCATGTGGAAAAGGGAAAAACTGGAAAGAGATTTGTTCTCCACTCCAAGGTCACAGTAACAGGTGGGGAGTGAGGGGAATTAGAATCAGGGTTGAAAGCAAAATAGAGGGGCACCTGGGTGGCTCAGTCCTTAAGCATTTGCCTTCAGCTCAGGTCATGATCCCAGGGTCCTGGGATTGAGCCCCGCATCAGGCTCCCTGCCCAGCAGGAGCCTGCTCCAGGGAGCCTGCTCTCCCTCTCCCACTCCCCCTGCTTGTGTTCCTGCTATGTCTGTCAAATAAATGTAAAAAAAAAAAAAAAAGCAAAATAGAAATACCTGACATTATTGACCTACAAAGGGACTTCCCATGAGTACTATGAAGAATCATTAAAAGTAGCTGATTTTCTGGATCCCCAAGCACTCATTAGTAACTTTGGGAGCCCCTTGTTCACTGGCTATCAATGTGCTGGTGTCCAGTGTAAGGAGGGGGCACAGTCCCCTTCAGGGACATCAGGTCGTAGTCAGACCACAGGATCAGGGCTGCCTGGGTGGCTCAGTCGGTTAAGCCTCTGCCTTAGGCTCAGGTCATGATCCCAGGGTCCTGGAATTGAGCCCCACATTGGGCTCCCTGCTCAGCAGGGAGCCTGCTTCTCCCCTCCCTGCCGCTCCCCCTGCTTGTGCTCTTTCTGAGAAATAAATAAATAAAACCTTTAAAAACAACAACAACAATAAAACCCTAAAGGATAAGCCGGAACAATAAAACACGTTATCTGGATACACTTTCTTCAAACAGTTTTTTCTTTCTTTCTTTCTTCCTTTCTTTCTTTTTTTTTTTAAGATTTTATTTATTTATTTGACAGAGAGATCACAAGTGGGCAGAGAGGCAGACAGAGAGAGAGGAGGAAGCAGGCTCCCCACAGAGCAGAGAGCCCAATGCGCGACTCGATCCCAGCACCCTGGGATCATCTCCTGAGCCGGAGGCAGAGGCTTTAACCTATTGAGCCACCCAGGTGCCTCCAAACAGGTTTCTGAAAGAGCAGTGTGGGAGATCTCTGGCCACTCAAGTAAAACTGGATAAAAGTTTAGTTAATAACGTAGAATACAGTCCTTTTTGTGACATATCATTTACTCGTAAAAATTATCTTTTTTTTTTAAAGTTATCTGTACACTCAGCATAGGGATTGAACTCACAACCCTGAGATCAAACTGCACACTTTATCTACTGAGCCACCCAGTTGCCCCTATTACACACTCTTGAAAATTATCTGTTGAAAAGTTTGGTTAAAAAAAAAAAAAAAAGCTCAAAAATGAATTCTTATTGTGATGATGTTTGCACAACTCCGTCAATATACTAAAAGTTATTAAATCATATACTTAAAATGGGTGAATTTCATAGACTATAAAATTACACCTCAAAGAAATTTAAAAAGAAATTCATATTTATTAAATATTGTAAAGACACATTTGAAGATTCAAGTCAGGGTTGAGCTCAGAAGAGTACTCAATGTTTATTTTTTAAAATTAGTAAGTTAAGCAGCCTGCCAGGGTACAGCTCTGATAAAAGGAAAACCCACAGGAAAAGAATTAGGTCACTCCTTATATGTTTCTAGTGCTAGTTAATATAAACCAGAAGTGAAATTGCAACATTGCCCAGGATAATAACTGGGTTTGCATCAGGCTCTAGAAAACCCCTTCCTTGCAACACTTCTTGGCCGGTATGTGCTCTTCTTCCTGTTCAAGCCCAGCCCATACTGTCTGTGTACTTCTCCTTAACAGTTCTTTGCTTGTCACATGGCTGGATGTACTTGACTGCAGGGAGTGTAACAATTGTTAATACTCAAGTAAGAAGAGAAAAGATAGTAGTAAATTTTGCTGACAGGAAAAAGGCGAAGTAGGAACTGGCATGTAAATCAGCCTCCTAGTCAGTCATCATTCTCATCAGTAAAGCACATACCTGGGGTGTGATGGGAGTGGCGACCTGAACACTTAGCTGGCCTGGTTTCCAAGAACTCTGGAAAGCCCTCAGGTGGGACCCATGTGTTCTGAGGTGGGGCCAGCTGCCTCTGTATCAGATCAGCTGTTGTTTTGTCACAATCAACCAAGGCAGTGAGCAGTCACTGAGTATTCCAGGCTTACGCCTCTGTAACTAAACTTTTCATGTTTACTGCCAAACTGAAATGCTTAAAACATGCAGCAGTGGTGGGCGAACTGAAAGTCTCCAATCAGAATGTCTCCTCTGTGAAATAATGAACAACCTGTGCCAAGTCCTGCCCGCCTGCTTTTTCCTCATGTGACTCTCCCTGATCTCTGCCTCACCCGTGGGCCTGTCCAAACCAGACCCCACGGGCCTGACAACCTTAGCTTCTGCAGTGCCTTGCGGGAATGCCTGCTCTGAGACAGTCTCTCTTGAGTTCACGCCCTGGCTCTGCCCCATCAGCAACTGAGGAGCTTCCTTTACTTTCTCTGGAAAATGGGACAATACTTCTTAGGGTGGTGGCTTGGCAGTGGATGCTCAATAAAAATTTAATATCTTTCCCAGCTATTCTAGGAGAGTAAAAATCACATCACTCTCCTCTGTATAGAATGTATTTCATAATTTGGCACTTAATTATAAACTCTCTTGTACTTCTGTTCATGATTTCATGTAGTGTTTATCTTCTATCTTCAGTTAGCCCAAACCTACCCTGGGGAGAGAGAATAAAAGGTTTAATTTTTTTTCTGAAGTCCTCTTAGAATGTGTGCTCAGTGACGAGTGAGATTACGCAGGTTTTAAATACGTTGTGGTTGGCCGGCTGTTTGGTTTGTTGACACCACCGTTTTCGGTTGCATTAGGATCAGACCAGGTGGCTAGGATGCAGGGACACTGTGACTGGGCTATCGGGCCCGAGTACCTTCCATCGTTAATGTTCAGTTTCTCAGACAGTGGAAAGCCCTCAGTTATTTCATTCATCTAAGCAGAGGGTTTTCTCTTCAGTCTTACTATGTGCAAGTTCTATTACTCATCCCAATTATTGACACCCAGTTTCTCATGACAGAAACGAGACATCCTTACCTCTGCCCTCTTTATCTCCCTCACAATCATACTGATCCAGTCAGCAAGACCCAGCAGATTCTGCTGCTTCTGTGACTCTTTCAGGCTGGCCCTGCTTTCCAATCCCACTCCCCAGGCTCTAGGTCTGGCTTCCACCATCTCTTCTCCGGATCTTTATAAAAACCTTACAGCAGGTGTCCTTGTTGCAAGATCCACACCTCCATAATTTACTTCCAAAATGTGGCCACAGTTCCCTTTCTCTATCAACCATCTGATCAGGGTATTCTCCTTTCTAAAATCCCCTAGAGGGGGTTGGGGGAAAAAAATCTTTCAATGGTTGACAGTGACAGGGCCCTGCTCCCCATAATGGAGTCCGTAATCATCAAACCTCTGTTCCTTCCGGATCTTTCTTCCAACATTCCCCCCTTTATGTCCTCATTCCCATTATAATGTGGAGGTTCTGGGCTCTTCCACGCTTCTGAACCTTTTAATATACTATTTTCTTGTCCTTCATTTCTCTTTTTATCAGTGCTTTGGAGCAAGGCTGTAGGTCAGACCCCTACACTTGAGTGCTGACTGCTCTGCTTGCTAGTGGGGATGCTGGGCAAGTTACTTAATCTCTCAAGCTTCACTTCCCTATCTGTAAAATGGGGGGAAAAAAACAGGCACTACCTCCAAGGGCTAGTGTGAGGACTGAAGAGAAAGTACATGTATAGTTCTTAGGAAAGTTCTGGCACAAAGCAAAGGCCAAATAAAAGTGAGCTATTACTACCACTCAATATTGTGTCATTGTAGGTCATTGCTCTCTTGCCTTCAGTGGTAGGCTGAACAGTGGGTCCCCAAAGATGTCCACATCCCAATCCCTGAAACCTGTGAGTATGTGATTTCACATGGTAAAGGACTTCTCAGATGTGATGACATGACATGGGATGGGAGAGTATCCTGGATTAGCCAGGTGAGTCCAGGGCAATCACAAGATTCCTTATACAAGGAAGGTAGGGCAGTCAGAAAAAGGAAGAGAGGGTAATGTGTTAATGGAAGCAGAAATTGGGGCGATGCAGCTATGAGCCAAAGAAAAGCCTCTAAAAGCTAGAAGAGTTAAGGAATTACCTCCAGTGTCTCCTGGAAGAACCCACCTGTTGACTCCTTGGTTTTACTATTTTTCAGATTTTTATTTAAATTCTAGTTAGTTAAAATAGAGTGTAATATTGATTTCAGGAGTAGAATTTAGTGATTCATCACTTACATACAATACCCAGTGATCATCACACCAAGTGCCCTCCTTGATACCCATTACCCATCTAGCCCATCTCCCACCCACCTTCATCTGTGAATCAACCCTCAGTCTGTTCTCTATCCTTAAGACTCTTATGTAGTTTGTTTCTCTCTCTCGTTTTTTTTTTTTTTCCCTCCCTTCCTCCCATATGTTCCTCTGTTTTGTTTCTTAAATAACACCTTGATTTTTACTCTAAGGACTAATTTCTGACTTCTGACCTTGAGAAATGTAAGAGAATACATTCGTGTTGAATTAAGCCACTTAATGTGTGGTAATTTGTTTCAGTGATAATAGGAAAGGACCACAACTTCCTAGAGGTGGCTTGAACCCCATATCATTTACATATAGGCATGTAATTTTTAAAAAAAATAACCTCTAGGGGCGCCTGGGTGGTTCAGTGGGTTAAGCCTCTGCCTTCGGCTCAGGTCATGGTTCTGGGGACTTGGGATCGAGTCCCGCAACGGGCTCTCTGCTCAGCAGGGAGCCTGCTTCCCCCTCTCTCTCTGCCTGCCTCTCCGCCTACTTGTGATCTCTGTCTGTCAAATAAATAAATAAAATCTTAAAAAAAAAAATAACCTCTAGGTCCAACATAGGGCCTGAGCTGGTGACCCCGAGATCAGGAGTCACATGGTCTACCAACTGAGCCAGCCAGGTGTTCCTAGATATATAATTTTTTTAAAAAGATTTTATTTATTTATTTGACAGAGAGAGACACAGAGAGAAAAGGAACACACACATAGGGAGGGGGAAAGGAAGAAGCAGGCCTCCCCCTAAGCAGGAAGCCCCATGAGGTGCTCAATCCCAGGACTCTGGGATCATGACCTGAGCCAAAGGCAGATGCTTATTGACTGCGTCACCCAGGCATCCCGGGAGATATATTATTTTTAATTCAGATGCCTCCTCCAGTCGACTGCATGTTTCTTAAGGGCTGCTGCTTCTTACTAGTATTTGAAACCACTTCCTGTCACATCTCTACATACTTAGCACAGTACCTGGCACATTCTCGATCTCCAATAAATATTTGATGAAAGAAAGTTTATGGTCTCAAGGGTGGTTTTTGTTTTGGTTGCATTTAGTTCATGTCATGGTGGAGGGACCAGGCGTGGATTCTCGAGGAAGTTTCAGTCTCTGGCAAGCACAGGTCTGGGAGATGTGTCAGGGGAAATGATTGAAAATAGGTCTGGGGATTGTTGCAGAGAAGAGGTGACTGTAATTGAAGGAGCGCCTGGCCCCGGAAGACTTTATATGATGAATATTTCATGGGGTTCTGGTCTCTGCTTTTCAAAGACATAATAGCACTAGAAAAGATCCAGCAGAGGACATTAAAAATGATCAAGGGCAGAGAGAATTATGTATGGCGCTAAAAATGAAAGAAGATCCTATTTGCTTAAAAAAAAAAAAAAGTGAAAGTCTGAAACTCACGAGGAATAATCATGGATTATTTTCTCAAATCCTGAAAAAAAAACAGAACTAGGTAACATTCCCGAAGCCTACCAGTCTTCCCAACAAAAATAAAAGAAAATAGCTCTTTATATAGCACGCATTAAGATACAGAATACATTACTCCAAGAGGCTGTGCCAACCGAAAATGTAAATCCTGCCGCCAGAGCTGGATTAGGGGTCAAGCCCTCCAGGCAGCTGTCGGAGGGGCCTCGAAGAGGCACAAATCATTGCTGACTACTTTAAAACGTGGTGTCTGTTAACTCAGGTTTTCTACATAAAGCTCTTTACAATTTTACGTTTGCGAAATGTTCCTGGCCCTATTAAAACACACAGTGCCCTTGAGTGGAATTAAAAGAGAAGAAAACCAAAAACCTCCTTACGATTCAGATTAACAAACCTCCTTTGGAACGCTTATGAATTGTACATACAAGCGGTTTTATCAACCAAACTCCTGGATTGGGAGGGGTGGACGGCCTCAGTGCTGCTTGCTGGAAGCAAGTGATTTATTTTCTTATCTACATTTTAATCTCTTTAGTATGCCTTAGTAGAGTTACTGGTTCTAAAAGAAAAATCACAAAAAGAAACTACGGAGGAAATAAGAAACAAAGAAAAGTAGGAATTACTGTGCAGATTTTTTTTTTTCCAGGACATTTAAGGTTACCTTGGCCAGTGGAACTAAAAAAGCAGATTAGTCTTCAGTAAATAGTTTTTATTGATAAAATATAGTTCAAGACATTTTACACTTGGAAATTTCCAACAATTATTTAAGGAATATTATTGTGAGGGGCCCCCATTCTGGGGAGCTGACTTTCTCAGTTACGTCTTAACTGTAGGTTCGGGAAAGAGTTGTAAAAACTTCTAAGTTATAAATGGCAATTTAGAAATGTGTCGAGGTATTTTGGGATAATTACAGTCCTTGGGCAAGACAGCCCACCAGGTTGGGACCACATGAGCTAGAGTGTGTGGAAGTTCTTTGGAACTTGTCACTGCTGTGCTCTGTACTATCAGCCTCCGCCTGCTGCAGCCCTCCTGCCCCTGGTGGGCTAATTATGATATCGCCATATTGTCCAGGTCCCAGGAAAGCTGTGGCTGGACAGCTTAAAGTCGCCCTCCCCACCAGACAGTCAGGAAGTGGTTTCTAGAGCTAGTATGCCTGGTATCTGAGAGCCACCCAGCTCCCATCATTCCTGACTCGCCATAAGGACACATCTCCTATGCCCAGCACTTGTATCTCAGAATGCAGGGTTTATAGCCTACCCTTGACCTCGGGCTGACAGCCTGTCAAAACTGCTCCACCAATGCTTGCACCTGGTTCAAATCCTTAGCGAGCCCTTTCCCCTGATACTGGACCCGACTGGTAATAATCTTTCTTATGCTTCAGGCTCTCTTGATTTAATACCCTGTAGAGTGCCAAACAAATCAGAGAAACAGGATTCTAGGCTCCAACTCTTCTCCTCCCTTCTGCAGGCAGAGAGCCTTGCAGATTTGTGTTAGGTTTCATTATCTGGAGTTACCCCCTGGCCCTTTTAGACTGTTCTAGCCAATGACTGCGAGGTTCTAGCTGTTACTCTCTCTTCCCATCCTTAGCCCAGGGAGCTTCCCAGCCTGATACTCAACTGAGATTTTGCTATTTATTTATTTATTCATTCATTCACTCATTCACTCATTTTTGCTCTTTGCACACAGACACACACTTTTATTGAGGTCGTTTAAATAAAGGGAAACAACCATTGCCTCTCATAACTTACCCTACGGTACAATTTTCAAAAGACGAATCACGTGGTAGAAATGTAAAATGATGTAGTTGTTTTGAAAAACACTATGTCAGTTTCTCACAATGTTAAATACAGGGTTATCATATACCCAGCGATTTCATTCTTAGGTATATAGCCAAGGGAAACAAAAACATATGCCCACATAAAGACTTGTACACAAATGCTCACAGCAGCCAAAAGGTAGAAATAATCTAAAGGTCTATTAACTGATGAATGAATAAAAAATGTGGTATATCCATATGATAAAACATTATATAAAAAGGAACGTTACCATATATATGTATGTTCTATATATGTGATAACATACATGAACCTTAAAAACATTATGCTAAGTGAATGAAGCCAGTCACAAACACTAAAAAATAAATTGTTTGGAACTACTTGTAGGAACTATCTGGGAAAAGGAAATCTGTAGAGATAGAAAGCAGACATGTGATTGCTTAGTGTTGGGGTGATGCGTATTTCTTTTGGGGTGATGAAAATGTCCTAAAATTACATAGTGGTGACAGTTGCACATGGTTGCACACTTCCATGAATATATTTAAAAAACTGAATTGCACAGTTTATTTATTTATTTTTATTATTCTTTTAAGTAAGCTCAATGCCCAACATGGAGCTTGAACTCATGACCCTGAAATCAAGTGTCCCATGCTCTACCAACTGAGCTAGTCAGGCACCCCAAGATATACACATTTTAATTTCAAAAGTACTGTCAGTTGTTGCTGAGATGGCCATAATGGTTTTTACTCTGTCTGGCAGTGAATGAGACTATCCATTTTCCTATGCCATGACATATATATGCGTGTGTGTGTCTTTGATAGGACACTGATAAAACAAATATTTAAGTTTGCCAAGTGAATCAGTGTAAAGTGGATTCTTATTTCCATAATTATTAATGAAACTGAACATCCTGTCTTAGGATGCCTTTTCATATTCTTCCCTGCTTTTTTTCTATTGGAGTGTTTGCCTTTTTATTTGTTTGTTTAATTTTCGTTTCAGTAGGCTCCACATCCAGTGTGGGGCTTGAACTCATGGCCCTGACCGACTGAGCCAATCAGGCTCCCTAGCTTTTTAATTTTTGATCTTTAGCAGTTCTTTATATGTAGGTCTTTAACATATCTGTATGAAAAATGCCTGTGTAAGTATCTATATACATATCTATCTATATATGCAAGTATTTCCTACCTAGTCATTACTTCATGGTTTTTGCTTTTTATATTTTACTTGAAGGCTTTCTATCCTGCCGAGATGGTAAATACATGGTCTTGGTATGAGATAGGGAACTAATTTTATTCTCTTTTCCAAATGCCTAGACAATTGTTCCGATGCTATTTATTGCACACTCTATCTTTTCTTGTTTTGAAACAACACTTTTTTCATACATGAAATTCCCATTTCAATAGCAGTTCTTATGCTTGTATGTAGAAGTGAATCTGAAACCAGTGGACACTGGAAGTCCATATGACGAGAAGGACACTGGCTTTCAAAACTGTCTGGTAGTGGGAGTTTCCAGCAAGGAAGGCATGGGGACTTTCCAAAGCTAGCTCTGGACTTTTTAGCATTGGGAAAATAAATTGGAAGCTGAATACTCTACATTCTAATAATATTAATTAACAATTGATTATGTCATTTTGGCTCTTTCTTTCCAGAATCTATAAAACCATGTCAACCACTTTTGTGCAGAAAGTGGTTGGGATATTTATCTTCCAGCTCCTTCCCTATAATATCCCTCAGACTGTTTATGTCCCTTCACGAAAGGTCACTGCTCCTCTCTCCTTCTGGATTCTGGTAACCTCTTTCCACTTGTCCTTTGGATCTCTGCTGCTATTAGCCCCCGGTCCTTGCAGGGTCTTTATAACTCTCCTACACCTTTGCAAATAGTTCAGTGGTGTGCTGGCAAATGGCTGGGGGAGGAGGGAAAGAGCCCTAATTTGTTACTTTGCCAATTGCTTAATGTAAATAGTCCCATCATGGCCCATTTTATTATTTTTAAAAATTTTTAAAGATTTAGTTATTTGTTTGAGAGCAAGTGAGAGAGCCAGAGAGTACACAAGTGGGAGAGACAGAGGGGAGGGAGAGAGAATCTCAAGTCGACTCCATGCTCAGCACAGAGCTCCAGGCAGGGCTCGATCTCATGACCCTGAGATCATGACCTGAGTCTTGGCCCATTTTAAGCTATTGATGTGAACACGGAGTTGGGGCGAAATGCTAAGAATCACCTTTTGCAAATAAAACGTGTAAATAAAATTATTATTATTATTTTAAAAATATTGTATTTATTTATTTTTGAGGGAAAGAGTAGGAGCACAAGCAGGGGTGGGGTGAGGGGGAAGGGGAGAAGCAGACTCCCTGCTGAGCAGGGAGCCCCATGTGTGGCTCAATTCCAGGATTCCAGGACCCTAGGACCCTGGGATCATGACCTGAGCGGAAGGTAGACACTTAACTGACTGAGCCACCCAGGCGCCCCAATAAATTATTTTTGAATTATCCTAATTTGATTCCTACTAGGCCCCAGACTGATGCTGACACCTTCCTGGAACACTGGTTGTCTCTTCACTCAGAGAGAGAAAGGAACTCTCTTTTCTCTAAGACTTGAATCTGGGAAGATGTAAGCCTAGAGCTCCAGAAGCTGTCTGAAAGCAAAGTCAAGCAAGAGGAAGGCAGAGTTAAGACGTGGAGGTGGGTGAATTCCTGGTGGTATCATTTGAAGCCCTGGATACGGCCATATTTAAAGTCAACTGTGCTCTGGCCTTTTCAGGATCGTGAACTAATACATTCTCTTCCCCTTTCTTTTTTTGTTTTGTTTTTGTTCCTTCGTTTTTGCACAGAAGTTTAGCACAGAAAAGCCTCACATTCTTCCCAATTTATGATTGTGTTCTCAGGCATTAGGCATCATTAATAGGAAAAGCAGATTTGAAAAGATTCATGGTTTACAGGTTTCCAGTGTTCAGATTTACACAGCAGGTTCTTTCAAATTACACTTAGGGGAATAAATCAGTGACAATTTGGCAATCTTGCAAAGTACAGAGCCTTCCAATTCTAAAGGATTTTGCTGGTGAGTCATTAAGTTAAAAAAAGAAATCCATATCGGTAATAAATCTTTGTAGAAGTACTCTATGTTCTTTTCAAAATTGATTGTTTCTTGGTGGCTACTTCAACTAACATTATCAAAAGAATAGATTTCTGTTGTAATATAAAATGATGCTTTCTGAGAAATTGTTCCCAGTCTTATTAAAAAAAAAAATTGACATAGGAGATTTATTGTAGAGGGTATGTCCAGAAAACAGAACTTTTAATAAATGTATTCTATGTTATTTTCATTGCTTAATATTATAGAATACAAACTTTTGCCAGGTTGGGAATTTCTGGTTGGGGAGCTTGTGGGGAGAGGGCATGTGGAGACCTAAATGTTACATAGCTCAGGACTTTTATTGACATCCCAAAGCTGTGGTGACTGAGGACAAATGAGGAGTCCCCAAATCCATCCTCTCTCTTAAGAGCTCCTCACACACCTTCCACGTATCTCGTGGCAAGACCAGAATTCTTCCTCTCCAACCCTTCACCTTCTCCCTTTTTCCATTTCTCATTGCTCTAATTCAGGCCTTTGGACTTTGGCAGCGAACTCCTAAGAGGTTTTCCTGTGAAGCTTCGGTTTGACCCCACCTTGCTCTGACGCTGTTGCCTGCTTCCTTAGGGCAGAAGCTGTGGGTTCATGGCTAATACCCAATCACAGCTCTCTTACCTCATTTAGGGCGCTGAGGGGGGCGCACTGCTCCTATTATGTAACACAAAAAGCAAGCCAGCGTTATTTCTAAACCCAAACAGGTTTTCAGTCAGGGAGTTTTACATGTTAAACTAAATGCATACTCCTCCTTCTTTCTGAGAAGGGGAGTGCCTAACTTAGGGACAATTTACAAATGCCCCGCGCTGGCTGTTAATGACATCTTTGAGAAGGAAATTCCATGGTCCAGTGCTGGGTTCTGAGCAGTTCAGGCCCTGCGAGGTGCTTTCCCATGGTTCCTCCAGCATAGGAACCTGACCTACTTTGGGAGATGAGGGACTGTTTCACTGGGGAAATGTTATTTCTGTTGAAACCTAAATGATGAGTATGACTTTGGGGAAAAAAAAAAAAGGAGAGAGTGTCAGAAGGCAGTATGCCAGGGAAGGAAACACTTCCCGGGGAGGCCTTGGAGGTCTTACACAAGCACAGCAAGCCCAGGGCATTAAGGGAACTGAAAGTCTCATATGTTTGGTGTGCAGAGAGCAAGGGTAAGAAGGCTGCTCCCTGAGACTAGAAATGCATTCAAGCGTGAGATCTTAGGCAGCCTTGCAGATGGTGTTGTGAATTTAGGATTCAGCCCAGGTCTGGAGTTCAGAACATCAAGGAGTTACTGAGTTCAAGCTTTAAGGTCAATCACCATGGCAAAATTTATGTGCATAATTTTTTTTCTGTCCTTAGGATTTCATTATACAATTAACTGACACTACAGAATAAATTAAATTTTAATTTTCATGTCAAATTAGAAGAGTGGTTTTCTTACCCAACATTTTATTAGGAACATTTTTAAAGAAAGAGAAAAATTGAAAGAATCACCTATATTCTATCGTTAATGTTTTATTACATTTGCTTTGTCACATATTTATTCATCTGGCCATTCTTCTTGGCATTTATCAATTCATATTTTTTTAAAGATTTCATTTATTTATTTGTCAGAGAGAGAGAGAAAGAGAGCATAAGGAGAGGGAGGGGCAGTGGGAGAAGCAGGCTCTACACTGAGCAAAAAGCCCGATGTGGGACTCAGTCCAGGACCCCGGGATCATGACCTGAGCTGAAGGCAGATGCTTAATCGACTGAGCCACTCAGGTGCCCTTGTCAATTCATCTTATCTCTTGATTTGTATCATAGTAAGTTGCGAATATCAGTAAACTTTATCCCTAAAGACATCATTATGCATATCATTAACAGGAGCTTAAGGTTTAAGCTTTCTTTTTTGCGTGGGTAGTAAAAGTCACATACAGTGAAATGCAAACATCCTAAGTATTCTAACTGATAAGTTTGATTATATATATCTCATTTGGTTTATCTTCTTATATATATAAATTTGATTTATTATATATAAATTGATTTATTAATTTATATATATAAATTTGAAGTTTCAAAAAAGATGTAACTTTTATTAAAAATTACCATCATGCACTTTGTAAGGCTCTTACATTACACATGAAATGGTATAGTATCAACTCAAGGTAGACTGTGATGAATTAAGGATACATTTTGTAATCTTTAGCAAGCCCTTAAAAATATTAGAAAAAAGCCAGTAGAGGAGATAGGCTGGAATACAAAAATTATTCTATCCAAAAGAAGACCATAAAGGAGGAACAAAGAAGAGAGGGGACAAATAAAAAACAAATAGCAGGGGGGTAGACTTAAACCCACCTGTCACACAATTATACCAAATACAAGCAGAATGAACAGTCCAATTAAAAGACAACAGTTGCCAGGATGGATAAAAAGCAAGACCCAACTCTATACTGTAACAAGAGATGCATTTAAATATAAAAACACAGTTTGAAAATTAAAGAGTAAAAAATCTATACCAAACTTAAGGATCAGAAAGCTAGTATTTCTACATATCAGAGAAAGCAGATTTGAATAAAAAGAGTGTATCCAGGGATAAAGAATGATACTGTGATGATTAAAAAAAGGGCAATTAATTGATCAAGAAGATACAAAATTCCTAAATGTGGGTATACCTAGTAACAGAACTTTAAAGTACATAAAAACTAAAGTTGGCAATAAAGAAATAGGTCAACAACCATATTTGGAGATTTTAGAACTCCTTTATCACTATGTGATAGAATAAATGACAAAATATCAATAAGGATATAGAAGATTTAAGTGACCTTCTCCCTAACTTGACCTGACATATTTAGATGACCCAATAACTGTGGAGTATGCATTCTTTATTAGTGCACATTGAACATTCACCAAGATACATCTTATGTTACTGGGCCATACATAAAACTAAGAAATAATGCCATTTATAAGAAAATAGAAATGTAAAATGTTAAGGAATAAATAAATCTAACAAAAAATGTGCAACACCTGTACAATGAAAAACTGGAAAAACTACAAAATATTATGGAAGAAATTAAATAAATAAATGGAGTGGTAAATTGATCATGGTTGGGAAACCTCCGTATTATTTTTATGTCTACCCTCTAGAAATTGATCTCTAGAGTTACAGTCATCCGGTCAAAATTCCAGGAGGATTATCTTAATAGAATTTACAAGCTGGTTGTAAACTTTATGTGAAATTGCAAAGGACATAGAATAGCCAAAATGATCTTGAAAAAGGACAATGTTGGAGGACTTCAGTGCTTGATTTCAAGAATTACTAAGAAGCTCCACAGTCATCAAAACAGTATAATATTGGTGTAAATAGATCAAGGGAACACAATAGAATCCAGAAATAGACTCACACATATACAATTAGTTGATTTTCAATGAAGGTGCCAGGGAAATTCAACAGGGAAAATGACATTCATGTTAACAAATGTGACTTGAACAACGAGGTGTCTATATGAAAAAATTGTCACTGTATGTTATATTTGTAGTATATATTTATGACAAATTACAATTTTGAGTTTATGTTATCCATGTCCTGGAAATAAATTATGCATGCAACTGCTCTATGAGCACTCTCAAACCTCAGGAGACATATTTATTAAGTAAAGCTTATTAAAGGGCTGCAATTGCATTGAGGACATGAGGGCCTCATTTAGAAAATAGTTTGAATCATTAAATAATACTTTATTTTCTGGAGGATATAAGAATGACCTTCTATTTTTAGAGCGAGTGGCTTTACACCCTCCTTCTACATCCATAGGAGGAGGAATTTCTAATTTCATCTATTTGTATTTTACTTTTATTTAAAAAATTTTTTTAAAGATTTTATTTATTTATTTGACTGAGAGAGAGAGAGAGAGCACGAGCAGGGGGAAAAGGAGAAGGAGAAGCAGACTCCACACTGAGCAGGAGCTCCATGTGGGGCTCGATCCCTGGATCCTGTGATCATGACCTGAACAGAAGGTGGAGGCTTAGCTGACTGAGCTACCCAGGCACCCTCTATTTTCATTTACGACCTGTGAGAATGTATTGGTGAGACTCCTAGCTGGTGATGGAGGGGCAGGTGCTTGCCCCAACCTTGCAAAAGTGAAATCCTGTGACCAGAAAGCTATACAGCTTGAAAGAGTTGATAGATCTATTATTGATTTGTTTCTAAGGCTTCTTTCATTTTTACTTATTAATTTTTTTAGAAAGAGGGAGGGGAAGAGGGAGCAGGAGAGAGATAATCTTAAACAGAGAGAATCTTAAACATTAGGTTCCATGCCCAGCGCCAAGAAGGACACAGCCTCGATCTCATGACCCAGAGATCATGACCCAAGCAGAGCTCAAGAGTCGGAGGCTTCACTTCTTAATTGACTGAACCACCTAGGCACCCCTGTAAGGCATCTTTTAGATACTGGAAGAATCAAGTTCACTGTGTGTCCTTCCTGCAGATGGAGACTAGCAGAGGTTAATCAAAAAGAGATGTTCCTGCCCTGAAAAACTAAAATGTAAATGTAATTAGATTTTGAAGAGTTTTTCCTACTACATGCTGGGCTTTGAGAGGGTTTCTCCTGGACTAAAGATTAGGCTGCAGCTCTCTGTGTAATTCTAACTCCCAGATCCAGGAGGCTTTGTAATTGGGTAAGGCTTGATACTCTCCAAGGAGTTCCTATATCCAAAAGGGTCTATTGATTCTAGAAGGTCAAGTTGCAGCTGGAGTAGTAGTACAGTTTCTTTCTTATCATATAATCAATAATCCAGGAAAGTCTCCCAAAATCTGGAGCAAAAATGCTCCCGCCACAGAAGAGAGCTTCTCTCTTCCATACAGGGCTGGAGACACACCCTAAACTCTTCTCTACTTCTTTTTTGAGTTTAATTTATTTTTTGTCTCTCTCTATAGTGTTTTCTCTTTTTTTAGCTGACTGTGCAGGTGACGACACTTCCATTACTATAATGTTACTTGAAATGTTCAAGTTATAGGAGGGTTGATTAGATTACATTCCTATTGAGTTAAATAACAGGCCTGGGGATACACTTTTGAACACTGTCACTGCAGGTTACTTTTTAAGCCCCTGATAATGTTACAAATCATCTCTTAGGAAGGATTCCTTTTGCAAGTGGGTCATCTCAACCATTTTGTGTTTATTCTTAGTTGGCTTTTTAGGGAGCACATAGTGAGGGCCAGGCTCAGTGCGTTACTTATACTATCTAATGTGATCTTCATGACATTCTCTCAAACAGAACCCTCTATTACCCCATTTTTACAATTAACTAACTTTAGGACAGAGAGTTAGATAGTGATAGAGACAGACCTCAGAGACCTGAGCCCACAGTAGCAACCTCTTTAAACACTCCACATTCCGTTACTGAGCTCAGAGGATGACATACTCCTGATCTCACCTCAGATTCTAGGCACCTTGCTGAAACTCCTCGTGTGTTTGCTATCAGTGGATTGCCTGGTCTAGGCAGAAAAACCATCTAGGCAGGACAGGGCGAGATCATGCAAAATGAAAGAAGTTGCCATGCCTCTGCCAATTCCTAAGATACAGTTAGGCAGCTGTTGTCAGCTTAAGATGCACACGTAGGGGCCAAGGGCAGGCTGCCCCAAGATGGGCCGTTATGGTGTGAAGATTATTTTGAGTTATAAAGCAATAAAAATCCAACAGAGTTAGGAAAAGCTCCTTACCTCCCCCCTCAACTACCTAGAAAGCATTTAGATAGAGGAACTGCTCCAAGAAGAAAGCAGTCACTGAACTAAGTGTGGTGGGCAGGAGGAACCAAGTCCTCTGCCTCCCATTGTCTTTGAGAGGCCCAGCAAACATTTGTTTACCGAACATTTACTCCTTTTCATTTTCCTGTGAATGGCATTTTTTTCCTTTTGCAGTCCTAGACCTCTACTCCCTTCTCCTTAATTCAGAATGAAGTACGTAACCTCATTTTTGCCTGTCTTTGGAATTTCCATGTCTGAGTGGATTTCCCCTTATGGATGCTACTAAATTCGATTTTCTTGGGTTAGTCTGTCTCATGTCAGTTTGGTTCTTAGTCCAGCTAGAAGGACCTTGAAGGGGACAGGATGTTCTTGCTCCCTTACACACACTAGAATAATCTGTGGAACTATAATAAGCACTGAGGACAGAAATTGTGATTTAATCGGTCCAGACTGAGGCCTGGGCATCAGGATATTTTTTTAAAACTCCCCAGGGCATTCGAATGTGCAGCCGAGGTTGAAAACCTCCTAGTTTGAATGGGGGAGGGGATATATATATACATATATATATGACATCAAAGCCACTACAATGTACAAAATGATATATTCTGAAATGTATTTATTCCTTACCTCTTTCCACAAAGGATGTGACGTGGCTAAAAAATTATTCGATACAGAATGAATTCCACTGAGGGGCATGGAGCTCCAAGCACTTGTCAGACAGGCCACCGATGGGCTGGGACATATGAGGTGAGTGTAGAAATAATTCAGGTATGTTTTCTTTCTCTGGTTTTGGTTTGTAAGGTGACAGTGGCAGATTTTAGGAGAAACAGTTCTTAGAAGACAGCGATTGGTGCAGGTACTGTTTCTAGGTGGGTGATTGGGCCAAAGACTGTTTCCAGGCAGCCGATTGGTCTGGAAGCTGTTTCCAGGCTGTCTAGCCAGTAGATTGCCTTGTCTCCAAGGGTTATTCAATCTGCAAAGTGATAACAGGTCTCAGAAGCTTGTGTGGAATGATAATTTTTTTCCCCATTACAGAAGCTTATTGAAGAAAATACCAGTATTTTAAGGATGACTCATAGGCATGTAGTACATTTTTTTTGATCCAACTTTGCTAAGGGTTATGAATTGCTCATAAGGCAGAAGCTTCCTGAAGGATTTCTTTTTTGCAAGTTGAGGAGTTGCTGGAGCCATTCCATGAGAAATTTCCAGCTGTTAAAAGGGCAGCATTAAACTACTCAGTGCAGTTCAACTGTTGGACTATTTCCCGTCTTTTCTTTGTCTTTCTCAAGAGCAGATGAAGCTGTTCTCAGTTTACTATCAGGAGGAAAAACAGAGAGGGTAAGAAATAGTGGAGCCATAAAAGTGAGAGAAATCTGAGGAAAGGGGTAAAATCACTATAATGCCACAATCCTAATAGTTAACTATTTTCATTTTTGCATATTTTAATTCTAACCTGAAGTCAATATTATTTGGCTGATAGTGATGTATATATATCAAACTTAAGGTTTAATTGTCTAACCTTATATTCTGTAAGTTTTTATTTAAATTCCAGTTAAGTAACATACAGTGTTACCTAATATTAGTTTCAGGTGTACAATATAGTGATTCAACACTTCTGCACAAACACTATGCTCATTGCAACAGTACACTCTTTTTTTTTTTTTTTTTAAAGATTATATTTATTTGATAGAGAGAGACACAGCGAGAGAGGGAACACAATTAAGGGGAGAGGGAGAGGGAGAAGCAGGCCTCCTGCCAAGCAGGGAGCCCGATGCATGGCAGGATCCCAGGACCCTGGGATCATGACCTGAGCCGAAGGCAGATGCTTACCTGACTGAGCCACCCAGGTGCCCACCCCCCCATCACTTATTTAACCCATTCCTCTGGCCACCTCCCCTCTGGTAACCATCAGTTTGTTCTCTACAGTTATGTCTCACCATATTTTAACACAGTGCTCTCAGTTTCCTTATTTTATACGGGTTTACTATGTTCCTTTGAAAGTATGATGATGTAACATGATTTATGAGCAAATGTTACATTTTTAGCTTCAGAATCAATGATATTTTTAAGTGGCGCACACGCACTATATTCGTTTCATATACTTAACTCACTTCAAAAATAACAACAATAATCAGCACTTATGGAGAGGCCATGTTGTGGTGAGCTCTGTTCTAGGACTTGAGATATGTTTGGGAAGAAAACAGACAACATCCTCTTTTTCTCGTAGGGAAAGGTAGGTGATAACAAGGCTGGATGACACAATGCTTCTGGGCTCTATGTATTTCATGCGTATTAACTCGGTTCACTCTCTTAACAATGCTGTGAAGCAGATAACCGTCGTCATCTCTGTTTCCTAGGAGAGGAGAGCAGTGAACCAAGAGGCTCAGTTACTTGCTGAAGGTCATCACCTGGTGACCTTAGGGCCAGGATTTGTGACTCCGTGGGCTGCATGCTTCACAGCAATGCTATTCTGCCTCAGCTCCATAATCAGCTCATTTCTACTTATTCTGCTGATGCAAGTAATCAAAAGTCTCTCTCTCTCTCTTTCTTTCTTTCTTTCTTTTTTTTTTTTTTTTTAAGATTTTACCTTTTCATTTGAGAGAAAGAGAGGGAGAGGGATAAGCAGGCTCCCCGCTGAGCAGGGAGCCCGATACAGGGCTCGTTCCCAGCCAGGACCCTGAGATCATGACCTGAGCCGAAGGCATACGCTTAACTAACTGAGCCACCCAGGCCCCCCATCAAAAGTCTTTCTTTTCTCAAATATTTAAAATTTTTACCTCAAATATTTAATATTTCTCTACAAGGTATTGGATAAGTATCTTTGCCAACGCTTTCCAATTACAAAACACTCACTGTGTGCCTGGTATTTCAGTTAGCTGAGGAAAATAAGATGGAAATTTTGGTTTGGTGTACTTGCAGAGATTTTGCTTCAGAATAAAAGGGCAATTTGATAATATTTATAACCTCAAATTAGAAAGGGATACAGTGAAGTAGTTCTCAATCCCCTTTGCACTTTAGAATCACCTAGAGGGGTTTTAAAATATGACACCTGGCTCCCTCTTCCAGGGATTCTGACTCAGTTGGTCTCCAGTGGGTTAAGATATAAGTATTTAGCTAGTATGATCATCTGGCAAAGTTATAGAGTATTTAAAATCCAAACACTTTAAATCATAGTCATTGTTAGAAGCATAGTTTGAATCAGATCGACCTGGATTAAATCCCATGCCTGCCACTCTCTAGCTATCTGGTTAAGGGTGATGGTTTAAGTTTTTGTGTGGGAGGAAAAATTCTCCTTTGGTCTCTTGGGATCCGCAGTTGCGTCTGACAACTAAACTGACATGGGACTGGCTCACAGGAGAAGAGCAGACAGATTTTATTAAATTTTTACAAGTGCACGAGAGCCCTCACAGAAAAATGCAGATGCAAGATGTGACCAGAACAGGAAGTGTTTAGACCTCTTAGACAAAGATACCATAAATTTGTGAAAAATAACTTGACAAGGGGGTTTGGTGAGGGGCAGGAAGTTGTGGGGAAGTGGTTAGGAGATAAGAGACGAGGAAACCAGGGGAAGATAAGGGTATTTAGTAAGTTTGTACAGACCTGTTTCTGTGCTGACTCCCAGTCTTCTGGTGATAAGGATGTTCTTCTCTTCCTGGTAGGGAGGGTACTTTTCTCAGGGGAAATTTTGTGGTTTTGTTTTTAGGTAGAATAGGGTAGATCAGAAAGTCCTTCCTGTACCTGCTGTTTCTCAAATGCTTTCAGCTCAAAATAATCAATAGCCCCAAGCAGCATAATTAGGATGGCAGGTCCTGAACGCCTTCCTTTCCAAATCTGAGCTTCTCTTTTCTCATCTATAAAATGGAAATAATTATTTACCTCTTAGAATTGTTTTTGTAAGAATTAAAGGGAATATGCGTGAAAATAATTTTCACAGTCCTGGCATCAAGTGTGCCTAATTAATGGTTACTTTTTTTCTTTAAGATTTTATTAATTTATTTGAGAAAGACTGACAGAGATAGCGACAGAGATAGCTAGAGAGAGTACGAGCAAGGAGAATAGGGATCCTGATGCGGGGCTCAATTCCAGGACCCTGGGATCATGACCTGAGCCAAGGGCAGATGCTTAACGGACTGAGCCGCCCAGGCACCCCTAGTGGTTACTTTTATACATTCATGAGTTAATTCACTCAGCAAATACTTGGTGAGCAAGTACCGTGTTCTAGGCATGATTCTAGGTGCCGAGGATACAGCGTTAAGTAGAACTGACAAGGGTCTTGCCCTCAAAGTGCTATTTGGATCTTTTATTTTAGCATGAAAAAAATGTGTTTAATCTCATGGTACTTCTATTCTACCTTATAATAGGTCATCTGAACTTGGGATCCCATCCTTCCCTGTCCTCAGAGAGCACACTCCATTGGTTGTCCCCTCTTTTCTCTCTCTACAGGCTCTTTGTCATATTCATGGGAACGTGATCATTTTCTTTTTCATATTAAAAAAAAATCCTTGAATCAAACCCTTTGGCTTCAAGTTATCCAATATTTACTGCCTTAGCATCTTGCTCCTTTTGCTTTACAGGCAAGTACAGGTATTGCTGGCCCTCACTGTCTCCACTCTGTCTACTCGATCCCTTCTATTCCTCCTGCACATTGGGTTTCTGTCTCCATTAAAGTTACACTGTTGCATTTAGGCCTTTGCACATATGGTCTGCACTCTCCCACCACTGCCCCCAATTTGGCTCAGCTTAAATGTGCCTTCTTCTTGGAAGCTTTCCCCCTGTCTCTTCAAGATTGGGATAGATACCCTCTCTGTGATTCTGTAGAAGGGTGGGCCTCCCCTTCCCCTGCAATGTGGTGCTTACACTGATTTTTTCTGTATCCTATATTGGCCAAGTAAAGTCATTGAGGTCAGGACCTTGTCACATTCATTGCCACCGTTCTCCTCCTTGGATGGTATTTGATACATAGCAAGGTGCTAAATCATATTTTTAAATGAGTGTGGGGGGGGCCTGGGTGACGGAGTTGGTTAAGTATCCGACTCTTGATCTCAGCTCAGGACTTGATCTCAGGGTTGTGAGTTCAAGCCTCTCACGGGGCTCCATGCTTGGTGTGGGGCCTACTTAAAAAAAAAAAAAAAGAATCAATACATGAGTAATTGAAATAATATTAAATATTATAATATAATAATATCCCTATTAAATAACATTTTTAGGGTTCAACAATGTGTCTTCATCTTTATAATTGGGATTTCCTCACATAGTCAGCATTTAGTAGAAATTTGAATAGAATGGAGTAGACTTAAAGTATACTTTTTCTGAATGTAAAACTAGGGCCCAATTTAAGATAAGAATTCTAGAAGTGAGTCAATGACCTTTGAAGTTAGCATTCTGTAGAATCCGAACCTGGAATTTTAAAATATGTCATCAGGAACCTCAAATGTTCCCCAGCCATCAACCCGCCTGAATTCATGTACTACTCTTCTGCTCATTTCTCCTAGTAAAGTGATCCCAAGCTTATCCCACTTTCTTCTTTCCTCTTCCTTTATCTTTAGCATAGACGTGCTTCTTGCTTACAGATCATAAGCACGTTAAACCACGAGGTAGGGTAAAAAAGCAAGCAGTGCGATGTTGTGAAAAGTGCTTGCCAGTTGGAGTCAGGAGACGCTGGTTGTGTTCCTGTCCGTTATAACCTTACTGGAGACTTTGTCTCTTTAGCTGTGATGGGGAAAATACCTTCCCTATCTAATTCACCAAGTTTTTGTAGGATCAAATGAGTTAACGTAGGTGAAAAGGCTTTTGTGACTTGTATGCGCTGCACAGAGTAAAAGTAAAATCTCTCAATGTATCTTAAATACATGCTATAGTTTAATAGCTCCCTAGTGAGTGAAATCTGCAAAGAGGTAAGAGAGTGCTCCAGTATAGAGAAGTACAGAAATCTAAGGGTTATTTATTTGGGAAACGGGATGCTGGACCTGTTTCCAGCATGGAATTAGATAAGGGTTTTGGTTTTGCATTGCATCAGCTTCACATCAGACTGTTATGCTGAAAATCTGGGGTGATTCCATCCAAAAAGCTTGGTGTGCTATTAATCAAGAATAAAAAAACGTGGGGCACCTGGGTGGCTCAGTGGGTTAAGCCTCTGCCTTCGGCTCAGGTCATGATCTCAGGGTCCTGGGATAGAGCCCCACATCAGGCTCTCTGCTCTGCAAGGAGCCTGCTTGCCCCCATTCCCCCACCGCCTGCCTCTCTGACTACTTGTGATCTCTGTCAAATAAATAAATAAAATCTTAAAAAAAAAAGAATAAAAAACAATTGATCTAAGAAGGAAATGACATGATATATTGGTGTCTGATAACTGGAAATAACAAAGTTTTATTCCTCCATGAAATCTGATTGGCTCCAATTAATCTAGAAGCACAAGACATAGATGGATACCAAGCAACTGAGTTCCTTTCAAATAGACAGCTACCAGTGAATGTCTCAAACTGCAGGCACCGTGGCAGATCTATGGTTTGCCCATTTCCTAGTTTGGGGATGTATTTTCCCTTGCAGATGTTAGTTACTCGCTTTCCACAATAGAGAGGCTTTACAGTGTCATCTTCCAATTGGTAGCCTGAGCATCACGGGGAGCCCGAGGAATGGTAGAATGCAGACTCTCAGCCCCACCCCAGACCTATTGAACCAGAGTCTGCATTTTAACAGGATCCCTGGGATTGAGTGCATTTAAGTTTAAAGCATCCTGCTTTAAGGGCCACTTAATCATTTTTCAAATGGAAAAACAACAACAAAAAAATCTGTTCTTTAAGGGTGATTCCCTCTCCTAGAGGCAGTGCTCAGATGAGAAACAAAGGCTTCCAGACAGCTGGCAGGTTCCAGTTTCACTCTCCACCTCACAGCCTGATTCTTGGGCTTTTTTGGCTGTGAGGCTTTGGGCAAGTTACTGAACTTCTCTGAGTCTGTTCCCCCATCAGTAAAATGGAGATGATAGCAATGTCTACCTCACGGAACCATGAGGATAACTCAAATCGGAAAATCTCTGAGCGCTCCATGCAAGGTAAAGCACAATTCACAGGTAAAATTTTATTATTCGTAAGTTGGAAGGCAGGCAAGGTTCTGCATAATTTAAAGTAGCAGTAAGTTTTTTATGGCACAAAGAAGCAGATTGCTATTTGTATCTCTGAAAACCATCTTGACTTGACAGTAATGTTTAGAAAGCAGTTTCTTATTTTTCCTTCTAATCTTTCATATTTTCCACTGAAAGAAATTATATAAATTGCACAGCAGAGGCACTCCTCTAGCCGCTGTTATTTAATCATCTTGTAGGTTAGACTGACCTGTTATTATGAATTTGGTGAACCAGGGCCAAATTCAACCTTTGGAACAGGCACACACAAACGTAACTCAAGAACCTGACTCACTGACCTACTTTCTCCATCAACAAACAGTAGAATACCCGATTACTTAGTTTTTTGCTCCATCTAGTGGCCACACAATTTTGGGTTGCAGAAAAAACATAGGGAATTCTAGTTCCATATTTTAACTCAAATACATTTAACTTCTCATCATTCAAAAGAGATGATCCAATGTACACATTTTTCATGCTCTTTGTTATATTTGAAACAATAGGCTCAGGAGTCTTCGACCTGGTCAGAAAGTTGGAGACCTTCCTAATCAGAACAGGAAGATTGGAGTCATCTTTGATGCTTCCCTCATGAGATACATCCATTCTGTCATCAACCCCTAAAGATTTATTTAATTCCTATCAACATTATCCAGACACACGTACTTTTTAAAACCTTCCCTGTGGGACAGTTTGCTTTAGTGGAGGACGGTACTGGACATTCCTCCAGACTCTAGATTTTGGGTACCGGGGCCTTGCTCCCTTGTTGTGCCTGGGAGAGGATTGGCTAGAGGTGCACCCAGAGAGAAGAGGCCTGAGCAATAGGATTTCCACCCTCATAAAAGGGGTGTCTTTCTCCCACAGTGTGACCAATGATCAGTAGAGAGCTGAAGGAGCCATGTCAAGGAACAGTAAATCTCTAGGCAGTGAGGACTACAGAGATGCTGGCATATACTTTGTCTCAGTTTCTGACACTCTAAAATTATTAATTTTGGAATTAATTAATGCTTGCCCCCTGAAGAAATACCTAAAGCTGCCTTTGAAGAGTGCTCTTATCAGTGATTTCATACTAATGACTGCATGTCTGAGTTCTTTAGAACAGACTTTTAGGCTGAAGAGTGTACCAGGTAAATTTCCCTTTAAAGGACTTTGGGAACTGTATTACGCTAAGCAAAATAAGTCAGTCAGAGAAAGACAACTCTCATATCATCTCACTCGTAAGTGGAATTTAAGAAACAAAACAGATGAACACATGGGAAAGGGGCGGGGAGAGGGAAACAAACCATAAGAGAATCTTAACCATAGAGAATGAACTGAGGGTTGAGAGAGAGGTGGGTGGGGATGGGATAGATGAGTGACGGGTATTAAGGACGGCACTTGTTAGGATGAGCACTGAGTATGAGAGTGATGAAACACTGAATTCTACGCCTGAAACCAGTATTACACTGTAGGTTAACTAACTAGAATTTGAATAAAAATTTGAAAAAAAATTAGAAGGGCTTGGGAAAAGTTGTCTGCATTTTTACTAAGGTGAGGGACTTTGGTTCAGAGGACACTGGCTCCAAGAGCCTTAGATCCAGAGGTTCAGAGGACACTGGCTCCAAGAGCCTTAGATCCAGAGGTTCAGAGGACACTGGCTCCAAGAGCCTTAGATCCAGAAAGTTTGGGTTGGAACAAGGGGAGACCCAGGTTTTGGGGGGTCTTTATGTTAATTTCCTAGGGCTGTTATAAAAAAGTATCTTAAACCGAGTGGCTTAAAACAATAAATGTACTGTCTTACAATTGGAGGCTAGAAGTCCGAAATCAAGTTGTAGGCAGGGTCATGGCCTCTCTGACAGCCCCAGAGGAGAATTTTCCTTGCTTCTTCTAGCTTCTGGTATCTGCTGGCAATCCTTGGTATTCCTTTGCTTATAGACACATCCCTGTAGTCACGTGCCTGTCTTCACCCTGTGTCTCCACATCCACTTCCTTCTGTGCAAACCTGTCTCTATGTCCAAATTTCCCCTTATCACAAGACACCAGTCCTATTGAATTAGGGTCCACCCTAATGACCAAATTTTAACTTGATTACCTCTATAAAGATCCTATTTCCAAATAAGGTCGAATTCTGAAGTACTAAATGTTTGGACTTCAACATATCTCTTTGTTTGCCCACAATTAAACTAATAACGAGCCTGAATTTATACAACTTAAATGGTCCTCTTAACTATTAAAAATATAGGGGCATCTGCCTGGCTCAGTTGGAAGAGCAGGCAACTCTTGATCTTGGGGTTGTGAGTTCAAGCCCCATGTTGGGTGTGGAGATTACTTAAAAATAAAAGTCTTTTAAAAAAAAGATTAAAAATACAAAACAACAAATACCTAATTAGGCCTTGGAAGGAGCTTGTATGAATAAGAAATTTCACAGTACAACCTCTTACGGTTAGAGTAGCTGTTGGTGGGTATGAATTTGACTGCAAACAAGTCATATTGTACTCACATTTAACTCATAGGAACTTACCTGTACCTGTGTAGGCCCACAGGAGAGAGAGAGAGGCTACTCATTGTTCTTCCTGAACCTATGCCCTGGAGGAAGAAGTGAAGCTCGGAGAGGAGACTCTGGCTGGGAAAAGTGTGAGTCTATTGTTCGAAGATTGCTGTCGTGTACATGACCCTGAACGCCAGTCAGTGACTTCATTTGTTGCTCAAATGAAGAAAGAGCAGTGGAGGACAGTCCGGAGTTTGGCTTCTTTTGCCCCATATTCTGAGTTTAGAACCCAAACCTCTATTTGAGATGTGGCCCATGTTCCTCTTTGGCTCAAGCTTAACTCAAAATGGTCTCTTTCTGAATTTCTCCTATGTACTATAGCTGGTAAAATACAAGCAGGAGGTGGAGGTTGGTGGGTCACCAGAATGAAAAAGGGAGCCAGGCACGGGGCATCAACTTAGTCCCTGCAAGCTAGGGAAGATGGGAATTGATCAAAAAAGGGAGTATTTCTCACTGACATTTTGCTAGCTTCTGAACAGGAGCATCCTGATGGGCTGGCTGTCGGAATGAATGGAACTGGCCCTTCATCAGCCATTGATAGAGATGTGTGCAGCAGGAGACTGGACTCTAATGCAAGGCTTGAGGGGGCACTGCTCTGTCTCAGAGGAGTGTTTCTGTAATAGTCTTTAATAGTCCAGTGAGGCAAAAATGAGGAATAAAATCTTCTGTCAACCCAGGAAATCCTCTCCACAAGTGTAGAAAAGAAAGAACACAGTTTATCATTGGATACACATTAAACCAGACTGCAATTAGGACACAGGCATTCCTTTAATGAGACTGCAAAAAGAAAAAAAAAACTCACCCTTTTCTATAGACAAACACATAGACTACATAGATTACATATTCCCAAGATAAATGGTAAGCAGTGGTTATGTAAGGAGGACTTGGCAGTACCGTTTGTTATACATTCTTTCTTAGTTCTTTCTAAATTCATTTGGTAATGGGCATGGCCACTTGTGTCAGTTATTTGCCATTGTTTGAAAGAAAAACAAACTTTTTTAAAAAAAGATTTTATGTATTCGTTAGAGAGAGAGAGAGCCAGAGAGAGCGCGCGCACACAAGCAGGGGGAGTGGGAGGCAAAAGGAGAGGGAGAAGCAGGCTCCCCGCTGAGTAGGGAGCCCCAGGGAAGGTGCTCAATCCCATCATGATCACGTTGGACCCTGGGATCACTACCCGAGCAGAAGGCAGATGCGTAACCAATTGAACCACCCAGGATGACTGAGCCACCTAGGCAATCCCCTAAACAAACCTTTCTCTAACTCTTTGACTTGCAGGTAGTTACAGCTTAGAACAGGTCACCTTAGGCTAAATTCCCCTGGTGACAGGAAGATAAGAGTGCTATCTTCCTTCTTGTTTACTGAGATGGCTACTAGGACCTAAGAAAAACATTCCTGCTTGGTTAGACCGGCAAAAGGCCGATTTAGCTGTTAAAAAGATTTATACACCCATCAAAGTGATGGAGAAATTTATACACCCATCAAAGTGATGGAGGGAGAATTTATAAATGGAAGCTTTCTGAAGAGAATGTTCTAGGAAAAGGCAAGGGGGAAAAGTTCTCTGCTTTTTGTCAATAGGGAAAATTCAATCTTATTTTTAGTTACTGTTACACATTGCCTTATTGGCAAAATGGATGTTTGAGGGAAGAATTCACCCATGAAGAAGCGATAAAGAGGAGGCCAAGACCTATTTATGAGGGTAGGTTAGGAGTTCTAGAAAACCAGGGAGGTGTCATGTTGGTCCTTGTGTGGGCATCTATTTTTCCTCTTGTGGAAAAGCAGAGATGTGGGATTAGGAGTGATATAGACAGAAATACAAGAGAAAAACATCAAGAGAAAGATTCCTGTTAGTAAGAAACTGCCCAGTGACTTGGATGCCACTTTCCTACTCTACTGTCTTTTGTGGGGCATAAGGGAGCCATGAGGTCCTTTTGCTCTATGGGCACTAAGGATGGAGAGGGCATGAACGATAATGATGTAAAACTTAAGCACACACTGACGGCTTACAACCAATTACAGAGGCTCATGGGTGGCATGAAGCCTCTGGGAAGCTCTCCCTGTGCCTAGGACTGTGTGTGTGTGAGAGTGTGTGAGGGGGGATGCTTTCCAAGGGGAGTCATCCCCAGAGAGGGAAAATGAGATATTATCACAGGATTCGGTTCACCTTTTCCATCCCTAGAGATTTGGGCATGGTATCCATTTTACTTTGTCAGCAGGGAAGAGAAATATTTAGATACACAGCTGGTCGGTAAGGAAAACCTTATCTTGTCCTGTCAGGAGAGGTGTGACACATTTACAAAAAGGTCTCAGTAGTTGTAACAGCAGGACAGACTGGGAGTGAGACCTAACTCAGGACCTCTCTGTTTATGGGAGAATTCTGAGTCTTACTGAGAGGGTACAGGCATTCAGGGGCTGAGCTGTTCCTTAAGTTTCCCACCTACCCACTTTAAAGTATACGCCACCCACCCCCTAAACTCACAATCTTACAATTCAAATATAGTATTGGTCTTTAAAACCAAATCGCTACATTAAAATTAATTTTTCCATTATCCAGTTTTATGTTTAACACTTTAGTAATTACAGAAAGTCTTATTACAGGACGGAGTTTATAAAACGTTCCCAATCACTCCTGTTTAACTCGAAGGGTAAGACCATTTGTTCGGTAAGGCAAAGAACACCCCTTTGTGTTCCCGCCTTTGCCAGTTATGCACGTTAGTAACTTTGAGACACGGAGCCCCTGATGCTCCCCAGTACTCGAAAAATTTGCTCCAGAAATGTACAAACAAAACTCTAGAAAACCATTTTGGGATTAATTTCAGATACTTCAAGGATCCTTACAAGTACCCCCCCGCCCCCGCTCCCAAAGAGAAAGTCATTTCTGGCATTCCAACTTCTCGCCCTTAGAATGTCTCTAAAGCTTGTTTCCCTGATCCATGTCAAGGAAAACTTCCCAAATTTCAGCTCAAACTCAGATCCTGCCGGGACGCCAAGCTGGGCAGAAAAAAGGGCGATCAGGCTCTAGATCGTTAACAGTGGTGGGAAGGACACTTTCATCACTAAAACAGATGCTTTTGTGGAAGCTGCGGATCAGTCTACGCCTGGAAAGAGGGCTGGCTTCTCTACATCTTCAGGGGTGTCTATCTGCTGACTAGGGAAGAATACAAAATACGTGTCATTTGCGGGAACCGGTACGAGGCCACCCGCGCTTGCGCGAAGCCGTCCTAAGGGCGAGCGGGAGTTCTCGGTGGGGCGGGGCAATGGAAGACGCGCCCCTCCCATTCGCCGTGGCTTTAACTCCCTCCCATCCCTCTTAACGAGCATCTGCGTCTTTCCCTCTGACCTCGGAAAGAAGGGGGCGGGGCCTTTAGGGGCGGAAGTAGCAGTGCATTGTGGGCTCTCTTAGAGTGGTGGAGTTGATCCTGAATGAAAGTGGCGCGCCGCCTCTGACGTTTCCCGGGCAGGAGCTGCTGGGATTTCGACCCCTGCCGGGATTCGGGTGCCTCGGACCCTCGGTACGGAGCCGACCGCGAGGAGGCGGCGGCGTTGGCGCGGCGAACGTTGGTGGAGGGGGCGCCTCTGCGCGGCCCCGAGACATGGCTCATAACAAGATCCCACCACGGTGGCTGAACTGTCCGCGGCGCGGCCAGCCGGTGGCAGGTAACCCGGACGGGGGTGGTGTTCGAGTCCCTGCATATCCGCGGGCCCGTGGGTGGGCCGTGTGAGGGGCGCAGCTTTCGTGGGGTTCCGTGCTTGTTAGTGGTATTTCAGGACCGAGATGTGCTCGGTCGGACGAAGCTTCGTGGTTGAGTGTTTGGGAAAGTGATTGGAGGGGGTGGGCCGGTGGGTGGGGGCACGTGTCACTCTCCAGGACGACTAAGTATTGCGAACGCGAAAGTAGACAGGAGGTTTGGGTAGCGGGAGCTGGGGGCCCAAGAACACAGCGGGCATTACTTTGAAGCTTAGAAGTTTAGGAACCTTCCAGGTTTCTCGGATGGGGTAGGGACAAGTGTCAGTCTTGAGATGGAGGGCTCAAGAGGAGAGGGAAGTTTCCCAGTGCTGAAATGGATCGACACTGACTGGAGTTTGGTTTTTAAAAACGATTTTGTTGTGAATTTTTGCGTCTTCATTGAGTTTGACACATAACAAACCTTAAAGTGTTGTGTGAGAAATGCCGCATACCCAGACACACTTCCAGTGAAACACCCATGAAACCACCACTACAATCAAAACAGTGAACATAACCATCACCGCTCAAGAGTTTCGACTGCCCCCTGTAATCCCTTCCTCCTCAGGCAATCTCTTACATGCTTTCTGTCATAGATTAGTTTGCATTTTCTATACTTAAAAAAAAATAAATAGAATCATACAGTGCATACACTTGTTTTGGGGGGAAGGTCTCTGTATTCTTTTGCTCAGCATTGTTATTTTGAGATTTATCCAAGTTCTTGTATGTTTGTATGTGCATCCCTTTTTATTGCACATACAAACAGTAGTAGTCCATTGTTAATGGATGCAGCACATTTGTTTATCCATACACTCACTGATAGTCATTTAGGTTGTTTGCAGTTTTTGGCTATTACAAATTAACCTGCTATGAACATTCCTGTGCAGTAATTTGTATGGATATATGCTTTCATTTCTCTTGTGTCAGGTTCTAGGAGAGGAAAGGATCATATGGTAGGTGTATGTTTAACCTTTTAAAAAAATGTCAAACTCTTTTTAAAAGCCATAGCATTTTACATTCCCACCATTAATGTCTGAGAGTTCTGTTTAGTTCATATCCTCTCCAAGGCTTGGTATGGTCAGTCTTTTTAATTTTACCCACGATAATAGGTATTTAGTCATATTGTGGTTTGTGGTGTATATGAGCTTCTTGGCAATTCACATATCTTCTGTGAGATGTCCAGATCGTGTACTGATTTTTTAATTGGGTTTTTATCTTATTGTTGAATGGTTAGACTTCTTTATATATTGTAAATACAAATCGTATATTGGATATATGCTTAAATTTTTTTTTTCTCCTGTCTGTGGCTTGGTTTTTCATTTTCTTAACACTGTGTTTTTGAGGAGTGAACGATTTACATTTGAACCACAACTTGCTGCTGATTCTAGAAGGGTTTTGTAGTGAACTATGATTACATGTTATGTATATATTTATAGTATGTCTTACCAGTTATTTGAAATTGTTGAAAGAGTCCTTTTTTATTTTTTTTAAAGATTTTTAAAAAAATTTTTAAAAAAAATTTAATTTTTTGTGTTTTTATAAACATATAATGTATTATTAGCCCCAGGGGTACAGCTGTGTGAGTCGCCAGGTTTACACACTTCACAGCACTCACCATAGCACATACTGTCCTCAATGTCCGTAACCCCACCACTCTCTCCTTACCCGCCTCCCCCCGGCCATTCTCAGTTTGTTTTGTGACATAAGAGTCTCTTATGGTTTGTCAAGATTTTTTTTTTTTTAAATTCATTTAAGAGAGAGGGAGAGACAGAGACAGAGCACAAGCTAGGGGAGAGGCAGAAGCAGACTCCCTGCTGAGCTGGGAGCCCGATGTGGGACTTGATTCCAGAACCTGGAGATCATGACCTGAGACCAAGGCAGACGCTTAACTGAGCCACCTAGGTGTCCCAAGAGCCCTTTTTAAATTCAGGTTCCTAATTCTCCTGCTTTGTCAGGGTTTTTTTTTTCCCCCACATTTTACATAATATCCTTAGTAAGTAGAGCCATATCAATGATGGCTAAAAATAATACTGAAAGATAACCTAAGCAGGTCTTAGGGTGAGGAAATGTCTTTAATGAAAAATGAAAAAAATTTCTTCATGCTCTAACCATTTTTTTAAAAAGATTTATTAGAGAGAGAGAGTGCATACAAGCAAGGGGAGGGGCAGAGAATCTCAAGCAGCCTCTGACTCCCTCCTGAATGCAGAGCTTGGTGCAGAACTCAATCTCACCATCCTGAGGTTATGACCTGAGCTGAAATCAAGAGGTGGTTGCTTAAGTGACTGTGCCACTTAGACACTCCTGCTCTAACCTTTTTTTTTTTTTTAAAGAGTTTATTTATTTGACAGAGAAAAATCACAACTAGGCAGAGAGGCAGGCAGAGAGGCAGGCAGAGAGAGGGGGAAGCAGGCTCTCTGCTGAGCAGGGAGCCGGATGTGGGGCTCGATCCCAGGACCCTTAGATCATGACTTGAGCCAAAGGCAGAGGCTTAACCCCCTGAGCCACCCAGGTGCCACAACTCTTAACCGTTTTTATATGCATTTTCACTTGTAATAAAAGCAGTTGTTCTTGGTAATCATTGTACTTATTCAAATTAATTGGTCACAGTTCTTTACATTTTTCTTTGTAGGCCGTTTTGACTTTTTCCCCCTTACCATCTCTAACTTTGTAGTGAATCCTTTCTTTATTACATGTGGCTTTTTTCTATGGAGTTATGGAAAAGCCTCTAGATTTAGATCAGTGGCTTCTTTTTTTTTTTTTTTTTTTAAAGATTTTATTTATTATTATTTGTCAGGGAGAGAGAGAGAGTGAGTGCCGGCACACAAGTAGGGAGAGCAGCAAGCTCCCGGCTGAACAAGGAGTCTGATGTGGACCTCAATCCCAGGACACTGGGATCATGACCTGAGCTGAAGGCAGATGCTAAACCAACTGAGCCACCCAGGGATCCCAGATGTATGGTTTCTTTTCTAGCTTGGAGCATGTTTCCTGGATTCTTTCACTAGAATTATCTGCTACGCTGATTTGTGAGAAAAACAAGATCATAAAGTTCTTGCCAAAGTGATTATTTTTTAATTTGGAGTTAGAAAAATTGTTTAAATATCAGAGTTCTAATGTAATGTGCAGGCTGGCAGTCACAAAGATCAGAACACTGACTTATTGTTAAATAGAACAAGTGTGGCACTGACTTGGGGTAGATAGCAGCAGGTAAGGTGCTGACTTCCAGGCAGCTTTAGGTCTCTCTCAGAAATAGAGTTGTGTGCCTTTTTTTCTCCCTCTGCTGGGAATTAAGGGCCAGGAATTAAGCTTTTCCTTATTATTGTATTGGAATATTTTGGCTTCCCAAAATTAGACTCTTTAATTATTGTGGTTCTGTGAGATACTAAGCTCATCTATCAGATTAACTATGATCCATGGACAGAACCCTAGGCCTCCTGATAATTGAGCTGGATTTTTACTAGTAATCAGTATTGCTTTGGTTGTGATGCTTATTACAGTGAACACAATGTACAATTCTTTTTTTTTTTTAAAGATTTTATTTATTTATTTGACAGACAGAGATTACAAGTAGGCGGAGAGGCGGGCAGAGAGAGAGAGGAGGAAGCAGGCTCCCTACTGAGCAGAGACCCCGATGTGGGGCTCAATCCCAGGACCTTGAGATCATGACCTGAGCTGAAGGCAGAGGCTTTAAAACCCACTGAGCCACCTAGGCGCTCCACAATGTATGATTCTTGATAAGTTTCTGTAAATTTCCCTTAAAGTTCTGTCTTTGCCTCTCCTAAGAGTGTTCATACCGCATTGTATATTTTGGAAATGCAGGTTCGCAATGTTTTACAGTATGCGGAGTAAAAAATACTAGTTATATTCTTGCAACTTTAGTGAAAAATAAGGAGTAATTCACATTCTACTTTCTACCTCCTATTTTCTTTCTTTCTTTTTTTTTTTTTTAAGATTTTTAAATTTATTTGACAGAGAGATAGAGATCACAAGTAGGCAGAGAGGTAGGCAGAGAGAGAGGGGGAAGCAGGCTCCCTGCTGGGCAGAGAACTCGATGTGGGAATCAGTCCCAGGACCCTGAGATCATGACCTGAGCCAAAGGCAGAGGCTTAAACTCACTGAAGTAATCCATGCTTATTGTATAATTTCCTTAGTATTTGGCGTATTTAGGAAAATGTGTTATGGCTGTTTACATTTTCTCAATGTGAACATTAGGATACATCTCAGTAGTATTAGATGTTCATAATTTTCCTGAATCAGAAAGAAGATGGTACTAATTATATATATAATCTGTTCCACTATGAAGTTACTTCCTCTGATTAAATCAGACTTCCAATGAGGGAGAGCTCTTGGAGATAGGGCCAAGTTTTATTTTTGAAAAATTATTTTATTCACCTTATGAGTGATAGATTTTAGGGGAACACTTTGAAAAAACCAAAATTCTCATTTCTTAAAGGGAGATTATTCAACATAAAATTACTGTGCTTACTATGTGTGAAGAACTTACTTGAAACTAACTGTAGGAATGTAATATGAAACAGTATTGTGATAGGGATGGTGACTTTGGAGTCATTTTACCAGCAAATACTTGAGAGTCTTTGTGTTAGAGTACTTTGTGTTAGTCCTTAGGGCTAGGGAGATGATTTAGACATAGTTTATGGTGTCAGCCATCTGCTATGTGGTGAAATTTTTCTTTGTGAGCTCTGAGCTGTATAGGTTTAGGCCCAAAGAAGTCA
Source organism: Mustela erminea (assembly GCF_009829155.1). Lineage (NCBI taxonomy): Eukaryota > Metazoa > Chordata > Mammalia > Carnivora > Mustelidae > Mustela > Mustela erminea. Next base: position 41,533,938 of record NC_045617.1, read on the forward strand.
GGTGGTTGAGTTTATTGAGGTCTGGTTTTTTCTAGGTTAAGTATGGCTGAGTGATATGGAGGATCAGGGAGCTTAAGGGTATTTAGTGGGACTGACCGTGGTGATCAGCTGTGGACTTTTTAACATTGGATAAGGAAAGTGAAGCCTGGAGGAGCTGATGGAAACAGGATTGGGCCTCTGAGACAAAAGTGAGAAGGAGAGAGGGTCTAGTGGGAGAATCTTCTAATCTGTATTACTTAATTATTATGTTTCTTGTTTATGGTTTATCTTTCCCCAATAGAGTGTAAGCTCTTTGAGGGCAGGGATTTTTTTTCAAAAGATTTTATTTTTATTTGAGAGAGAGAGAATGAGAGATAGCACATAAGCAGAGAGGGAGAGGGAGAAGAAGGCTCCCTGCTGAGCAGAGAGCCTGATGCGGGGCTCAATCCCAGCACCCTGGGATCATGACCTGAGCTGAAGGCATAGGTTTTAACCCACTGAGCCACCCAGGTGCCCTTTTATCTGTTTTTTTTTTCCTTTTCACTAATGCATTTCATGTACCTAGAACAGTGCTTAGTACATAATGGGTACTCTTTAAATATTTATTAAATAAGCCAATGTAGTATAATAATTAATGTGAGTTGATGGTAGAGGTGGTGAGAAGTGTATGATATGTTTTGAAGATAGATCTGAGAGGATTTGCTGATGGATTGAAAATGGGGTGTGAGAATGAAACTGAACTATTTCCTTACACCACACACAAAAATAGACTCAAAGTGGATGAAAGACCTTAATGTGAGACAGGAATCCATCAAAATCCTTGAGGAGAACACAGGCAGCAACCTCTTCGACCTCAGCCGAAGCAACTTCTTCCTAGAAACATCGCCAAAGGCAAGGGAAGCAGGGGAAAAAAATGGACTATTGGGACTTCTTCAAGATCAAAAGCTTTTGCACAGCAAAGGAAACAGTCAACAAAACCAAAAGATAACTGACAGAATGGGAGAAGATATTCACAAATGACATATCAGATAAAGGGCTAGTATCCAAAATATATAAAGAACTTATCAAACTCAACACGCAAAGAATAATCCAATCAAGAAATGGGCTCAAAATGTGAACAGACATTTCTGATGGCCAATAGACACATGAAAAAATGCTCAGCATCACTCAGCATCAGGGAAATATGAATCAAAACCACAATGAGATACTGCCTCACACCAGTCAGAGTGGCTAAAATTAACAAGTCAGGAAACGACAGATGTTGGAGAGGATGCAGAGAAAGGGGAGCCCTCCTATACTGTTGGTGGGAATGCAAGCTGGTGCAGCCACTCTGAAAAACAGCATGGAGGTTCCTCAAAAAGCTGAAAATAGAGCTACCTTACGACCTAGCAATGGCACTACTGGGTATTTACCCTAAAGATACGAATGTAGTGATCCGAAGGGGCATGTGCACCCGAATGTTTATAGCAGCAATGTCCACAATAGCCAAACTATGGAAAGAACCTAGATGTCCATCAACAAATGAATGGATAAAGAAGAAGTGGTGTAAAGATTCAATGGAATACTATGCAGCCATCAAAAGAAATGAAATCTTGCCATTTGCAATGATGTGGATGGAACTAGAGGGTATTGTGCTGAGTGAAATAAGTCAATCAGAGAAAGACAGTTATCATATGATCTCCCTGATATGAGGAATTTGAGAGGCAGAGTGGAGGGTTTGGAAGGTAGGGAAGGAAAAACTGAAACAAGATGGAATCAGGAGGGAGACAAACCATAAGAGACTCTTAATCTCACAAAACAAACTGAGGGTTGCTGGGGGGAGGGGAGGTGTGAGAGGGTGGTTGTGATGTGGACATTGGGGAGGGAATGTGCTATGGTGAGTGCTGTAAAATGTGTAAGCCGATGATTCACAGACCTGTACCCCTGGGGCAAATAATACATTATATGTTAATAAAAAATAATAAAAAAGAGAATTTCAGAAGTAAAAAAAAAAAAGAAAAGAAAATGGGGTATGAGAAAAAGACAGGGGTCAAGGATAATGCCAAAGGGCTTGGCCTGAGCTACTGAAAAAATAGTGTTACAATTTGCTGAGATGAGGAAGACCATGAGAGGAGCACCTTTTAAGTGCTTGAATGTTCAGAGTTCAGTTTTGGAGATCAGGTCTGAGACATCTGTTAGACATCAACTACAGACTAAGTCACGTAGGCAGCTTGATATCTGAGCCTAGAGTTCAGGGAGAGGTTTGGACTGGAAATGCACATTATGAGTCAGCAGCACATTCATGGCTTTTAAAGCTCTATGATGAGATGAGACACCAGGTGAGTGAGTGAATATTGATAGGACGTCCAAGGACAGAGCCCTAGGACAAAACATTGAAGGGTCAGGGAGATAAGGAGGAGCCCGTAAAGGAGGTTGAGAGGTAGAGGTCAGAGAAATGGGATGAAAACCAAGGGGTTGTAGTAGCCAAAAAGCCAAGTAAAAAACTGATTTAAGAATTAAAAATTAAATTGAATTAAAAGTGAACTTGGATTAAAAAGTGGGCAGTTCTTTGAGAACTGAGATTATCTATCTGATTTAGCAATGTGGAGGTTATTGGTGATCTTGGGTGGTTTGGTACATAAAATGTAAAACTTTATTTTTTTAATGATTTTATTTATCTGAGAGAGAGAGAGAGAGAGAGATGGAGAGGGAGAGTGGGAGAGAAAGATCATTAGCAGGGGGAGCGATAGAGGGAGAAGCAGACTCCCTACTGAGCAGGGAGCCTGATGTGGGACTCGATCCCAAGTCCCTGGGATCATGACCTGAGCTGAAGGGAGATGCTTAACTGACTGAGCCACCCAGGCACCCAAAACATAAAACTTAAAAAAATTATTTTTTATGAAATTCAGGTTAAAGTCTCTGGACAGATGTTAAGGTTTCACTCATGTTATTTTAGGTAGCTATTTATTCCTACTGATATTATTGTGTTTTAAGATATAAGTCAGTTAAAATAGTTGATTTTAAAATTGATTATATAAGGTAACTCCTCCTGTGCTTAGATAGATTCAGGAAAAAAAAGGGTCAAAAGGGTCAGTTGGTCTTGTTGAAATTATGATCACCGGTAGTGGTTTTAAGAGGGATTTTGATTAGCATGCTTCTCAGCATTGTCCCTATCCTGGAGTGCAGGATAAAGTGCGTAAGATGGGGAAGGTTCCAACCTCATAGTGGGGTAGTATAATTAGGAATTTTAAGGACTGATTTAATGCACTCTATTATCAGTTTTCTAGTATTATATCTTTAAAAGCTTTAAGACAATAACTTTTTAATGTAGTAGTTTAAAACCTTAGTCCTTTTTTAAACAGAAATTTCTTAAAAATTTTAAAATTATTTTTACTTAAAATTTTTTTATTAATTAAGTATGGTTGATATACAGTGTTTTCGTAGTTTCAGGTGTACAGTGCAGTGATTTGACTGTTTTGTAAATTAGTGCTCACTAGAATAAATGTAGTTAACCATCTGTCACCATACAATGTTATTACAATATTATTGACTCTATCCTATGCTGTACTTTTCATCTCTGGACACACTTATTTCGTAACTGGAAGTTTGTACCTCTTAATCCACTTTACCTATTTTGTTCATACCTGCTCCCCAACTTAAGGAGTTTTTTTGTAAGTTCCATTCACTGGTAGTTTTTCTTTTGCTATTCTTTTTTTTTTTTTTTTTTAAATACTTATTTTTCTATTTTAGAGGGAGGGAGAGAGAGTGCACTTGTGCTCTGGGGAGGAGCAGAAGGGGAGAGAGAAGGAGGGGGAAAGAATCTCAAGCAGACTCCCTGCTGAGCTTGGAGCACCATGTGGGTTTCGATCCTATGACCCCTGATATCATGACCTGAACTGAAACCAAGAGTTGGATGCTCACCTGACTGGGCCACCCAGGAGCTCCTTTCTTTTGCTATTCTATTTGATTGTCAATTTCTGGAATTTATGTTGTCCTTAAAAAATTCTAAGGTGGGGGGCACCTGGGTGGCTCAGTAGGTTAAGCCGCTGCCTTCAGCTCAGGTCATGATCTCAGGGTCCTAGGATCAAGTTCCGCCTCGGGCTCTCTGCTCAGCAGGGAGCCTGCTTCCCTCTCACTCTCTCTGCCTGCCTCTCTGCCTACTTGTGATCTCTGTAAAATAAATAAATAAAATCTTAAAAAAAAGAATTCTAAGGTGGTACCTTTTAAAAGTGTAGTTTAGATTAAGAATTCTTCATGAACAGTTCCATTTAAAATGTTTTAAGAAAGTGATTTTGAGAATACCTAATTATAGTTTCAACATGGAACATTTTCTTTAATGAAAATTGTTGCCCATCTTAATGTTGTTTAGGAAGATTCTTACCTCTGAAGACAATGTTAGGACCAAGATATGATAGTCAAGTTGCTGAAGAAAATCGGTTCCATCCCAGTATGCTCTCAAATTATCTAAAGAGTCTGAAGGTAAGAAACAAAACATTTTGGATATTGTTTTAGTATGTTTTTATCCCTTTCTTGTTCTTCAGGTGGCTTTAAAAAAAACTTCTTATTTTGAAATACTTTATTGACCAAAAGGAAGTTGCAAAAATTTTGCATAGAATTCTGTGAACCCGCCTCCCAGCTTTTCCTAATGGTGTTCCCAATGGTGACATCTTATATAATTGTAGTACAATATCAAAGTAGGAAATTGACATTTGTACAGTACTTTTGAATTGATTACAGACCTTGTTTAGTTTTTACCAGTTTTTATATTCATTTATGTGTATGTGTGTATAGTTCTCTGCAGTTTGATCCAATGTACAGATTCGTGGTATTAGTTACAGAACTTTTTCATCTCCACAAAGGAACTCTCTCATGCTACCCCCCTATAGTCAGATTTTACCCCACCCCCCATTCCTGTACACTGGCACCTGCTAATCTGTTTTCCATCTCTGTAGCTTTGTCGAGAATGTTATATAAATGGAATAAAACAGTATGTGGCCTTTTGGGATTGGCTTTTTTCACTATCCATAATGCCCTTGAGGTCCATCCAAATTGTATGTTTCAACAAAAAGTTTGTTCCTTTTAATTGTTGAATATTATTCACTTGTTTAGATGTATCAGATTTTATTAAACTCTTCTCCCACTGAGTTATTTGAGTTATATTGAATTATTTGAGTTATCTGCAGTTGTGGGGTGTTGCACACAGTTAAGTGAACATTCATGTACAGTTGCCATTTTTCTGGGATAAATATTTAGAGTATGATGGCTGTGTGCATACCTAATTTTACAAGAAAAGGCCAAACTATTTTCCTAAATGAAACTTCATTATTTTTTATATTATTCTGACATAATACTGATTAAATTAGCTTCCTAGGGCTCTTGTAACAAATTACCACAAACTGGGTGACTTAAAACAGACATTTATTCTCTCACAGTTCTGGACACTGGAAGTTCTAAATCAAGGTGCAGGAGAGGATTCCTTTTGGAGGCTTGGAGGGAGAATCTTTTCCATTCACTCTTTTCTGCTAGCTTCTGGTTAATGCCAGTGATCGTTGGCATTCCTTGGCTTGTAGCTCTGTGGGTCATTGCTCTTGTTGACATCTCCTGTGTGTGTCTGTCCAAATTTCTGTTTTTTAAGGGCTCCCTAATCCAGCGTGATCTCCTCTTAACTTGATTATATTTATAAAGACTCTATAGCCCTATTTCTCAATAATATCACATTCACAGGTACTGGGAGTTAGGATTAGAACATATTTTTTTAGGGGACATAATTCAACTTGTTACTGTTTGTACTCTTCTGTTTTAGTACATTAATCCAATATTGCTACTCATTATGTGCAAGGGTTTCTATTGTGGGATAGAAAAATTGTCACTTAGATTTTGAAAACTATATTTTGATATATGAGATTTACTTTACCTTGAAAACCATATTTTGATATATGAGATTTGAAATATGAGATATTTGAGATTTTTTTTTTTTAAAGATTTATTTTTGTATTTGACAGAGAGAGAGATCACAAGTAGGCAGAGAGGCAGGCAGAGAGAGAGGAAGGGAAGCAGGCTCCCTGCTGAGCAGAGAGCCTGATGTGGGACTCGATCCCAGGACCCTGAGATCATGACCTGAGCCGAAGGCAGCGGCTTAACCCACTGAGCCACCCAGGCACCCCGAGATATTTGAGATTTACTCATCCCTTTTCTTGGTATAGTTTTTGAGTCTTTGTTTATATTTTTTGTAAACTTTTAACTTTTATTTTTGTTATCAATGATGACTTTGAAAGTCTTAGTTAACGTTTATAGAGCATTAAATATTTCCTGGTTGGTATGGTAAGAGTTTGGGCTTAGAAGCCACATCCTGGTTTTGATTTCCAGTTTGCCACTTATAGCTCTGTTGGGCAAGTTACATAATCTCTTCCTGATTCAGTTTCCTCATCTGTAAATAAAATTAGTGCATATAAAGCTTATAGTATAGAGCTTGGCACAGAGCAATCCCTTTATTGAATCGCACGATAACTCCATGAAATAGGTACTCTTATTATCCTTACTTCATGGGTTGGACTATAATGAAAAATAAATATGTATGTGTAGTATATGTATGTGTATATGTGTATGCAGATACATTCACACACAATCACATTATCCATACAGACACACAACACACAAGCACGTACATACATACTTATATATGGGGTTCCAGGCAGTTAAGTCATACAGTACAGTTTCTCCATTTCCTTGGCTAATGTGTTTCTATGTATTTAGAAAACTCGTATATTCTTGTCCATCTCCACTTTTGATCCATATCTTATTTTGGATCGATCCGGATACAAACAACATGGGTTCTAATTCTAACTCTCTTGAGAAGCTGTATTAATGAGATCTAACTCTGTGTTTGAGAATACATGTCCTCTGAAGGAATGAAGATAACTGCAGAAGCTGTGTGGGAAGAGAAGTAGGCCCAGGGGTGGCAGATTGTAGAAAATGCGCTAAGAAATACATCTCCTGTAAGAGCTCACGTGATGGGTAGACCTAGCTCTCATCCGCACTTAATCTAAGGAATCTGGAGAAATCAGTGGAACACATGTGGTAGCTAGTTAATATTTTGGAAACAAACAATTTTGTTAGTTTTGTCAGTTTTGTTGTGCATGAAATATAAATGTCTTTGCCTTTTTTTCCCCCCTAAAAGTGGAGTCAAATCATTATGTAAACCAGTCTCCTTCAGGCACATCCAACACTAGGTACTCAATAAAAGTGATAATAAAAGAGAGACAAATAACAATTTTAAAATTGCAGATTGTTTCCCTTGTCATTCTTCCCAGAGAATATGTGCTTCAGACTGAGGCAGAGGATGTGTGAGTTAACTTCTTTTATGTGGCTCAGTTCCAGTGTGCGTATCTTAGTGAGACTCTCTTATTAGTCTGAATGTGATTCTAGTTGTTAAAGATTTTTTAAGCTACTTGGTCCCTGATCACAAGCCAACTACATTAGTTAATGCCCAACAGAAGAAATAATGATTTTTTTTCCAATGCAGGAAGAAAAACTGCCTGAGAGATGGGATTAAATCTTCAATGAGATGCACAGTTATGGCCTTATGTACTATTCTTTACTGATGATTTAAGGGATTTATAAGAAAATTTTGACTGTACATACTTTTTGCCTTATATAATACTCACGTTAGAATTTAACTGCCTAGTATGTGATATAGTGATAGCTGCTTGGAATACTGGGTTGATGTGTGCTTGGAGGTTGGGGTGTATTTCACATACATGCTACTCTTGCTGTATCCTCTTGTCTAATGAATTATAGGTTGGGGGGGACAGACTTAGAAAACTGTGTCCATGTCTGCATTTATAGGTAGACTTCTGTGATGTTGAAGTGGACTACGTTTTGCTTATGTTCTAGTTCTCTCATCGGTTTGAGGTTTAATTTATTTCATTTAGTGCCTTCTAAGTTCTAGTACCTTGAATAAAACTTGAATAAGTGATGCTTTTGTTATCAGTAGTTCATTAGTTGAGTGAACATAAAATCTCCCTCAGTGTAAGTGGAAGAACTGGAGTATTGCCATTTAATCAGTTTGTTTTGGAACAAATTCAGTTACTAGTAAATCTGCTTTTTTCTCTTTTTCTTCTTTCTCTTTTTTTTTTAAGGTTAAAATGGGCTTGTTAGTAGATTTGACAAATACTTCGAGGTTCTATGACAGAAATGACATAGAAAAAGAAGGGATCAAATATATAAAACTTCAATGTAAAGGGTAAGTCATGTATTAAGATTCTTTAATATTGAAACATTTTGCTGAAATTTGCAATTTCTTCTTAAAAAAATGTTTCCATATTACTAGACACGGCGAGTGCCCTACAACTGAGAATACTGAGACATTCATTCGTCTCTGTGAGCGGTTTAATGAAAGAAACCCACCTGAACTTATAGGTATGTCTGGCTTTACTTTACCACTGTTTAAATATTTTATTTTGTGTTTGGGTTTCCATTTTCTTTTTAGCAGGTGAGGTAATAGAAAGTTCTTTTTTTTCTTTTTAAAGTAATCACTGGGCGCCTGGGTGGCTCAGTGGGTTAAGCTGCTGCCTTCGGCTCTGGTTGTGATCTCAGGGTCCTGGGATCGAGTCCCGTATCGGGCTCTCTGCTCAGCAGGGAGCCTGCTTCCCTCTCTCTCTCTCTGCCTGCCTCTCCATCTACTTGTGATTTCTCTCTGTCAAATAAGTAAATAAAATCTTAAAAAAAAAAAAAATCACTAAGAAAAGTGATTTAAAAAAAAAAGATTTATTTATTTATTTATTTGACAGACAGAGACCACAAGTAGGCAGAGAGGCAGGCAGAGAGAGAGGAGGAAGCAGGCTCCCTGCTTGAGCAGAGAGCCTGATGTGGGGCTCGATCCCAGGACCCTGGGATCATGACCTGAGCTGAAGGCAGAGGCTTTAACCCACTGAGCCACTCAGGTGCCAAAGAAAAGTGATTAATTAGAGTAATAGACCTAAACTTTTGTGAACAATGAAATGTATTTTTGTAATTTTTATATTTTTCAAGATAAAGCCCTAATTGCCCCTCTTTATGTATACCACTGGGAAACTTTACCTTAAACACTTCATTTTTTTTTTTAATAATTTTGCATTTTATACCATACATATTGTAAAACTATTTTCACTCAGGATTATATTTCTGAGAGAGACCCATGATGATGTATGTAACTGTGGTTCATTTTTTGCTATTATAGTGTTCCATCACGAATACCCTCTAGTTTATCCATTCTCCTGTTGATAGACAACAGTTTCAGGAGATATTTATTGATTGCTGCTCCTTGCAAGGTGCAGGCTCTTGGAACACATCAGTGGAGAAAACGGAAAAAAAATCTCTGCTCTCCTGGAGCTTATATTTTAGTGTGGACTAGAAGTAGGGGGGAGGGGATGTGGGAGGAAGGCAGGCAATAAACAATAAATATACTAAATAGGTAAAATGAAAAAACCTGACAGTTACTTAAGATGACATTTCACTTGTTTTCCATTTGTTTTTTTCTATTATAAACAGTGCTCCTAGGACTGGTCTAGAATTTTTAAGGTTTGAATTTTAGCTTTGATTCTTTGTTCTTTCTGATATTTATATTGACATATGGTTTGAATTGAGGACCTAATTTAAATGTTTTCTGTATAACCAACCATTTGTTTTAGCATAGCTTATTGAATAGTTTTTTATTTTGTGATTTCTTCTTTACGTTTTAAGCAGTTAATATTTTCCCTATTCAGAGAATTAACTGGAAAACTATTATGAATAGTAAGAAAATTCAGGGGATATATTTGAACAAAGATAAAAAAGAAAACATCAGCAACTTTCTTGTAAATAAACAGTAAATAGGAAGTAAGAGGATAGTCTTATTAATCTTAATGATAATACTGGTTAACATTTATGGAGCATTTCCTCTGTACTAGTCACTCTGTAAACCATTTTACATTCATTATCTCATTTCATTCCTTTTTTTTTTTTTTTAATCTCATTTCATTCATTCTTAAAACAATCCTCTTACATAGACTTTATTGCTGCCCCCATTTTATAATGAGAAACTGAAGCTTGGAAAGATTAAGTGACTTGCTCAACGTCATTCACACAGTTTGTAATGGTTAGAGTTTCGATCATATCCTAAGCAATCTTATTTGTAAGTTCACACTCTAAGCCACTTTTCTTTTCTGTAACAGAAGTACAGGATACCAAGGAATAAAGTTTATTAAGAAGTGTAGGAGATCTTTTTGAAGAAAATATACTTGAATATTAAAAGATTTGAAGAAATGGGAGATATTTATTCCCAAATTAATTTCAGTTTTTAGCATAATTCTAAGCAAAACCCCAGTGAGACTTTGGAAGAGTTATTATGAAGTTAATTTATTTTATTTGTAAAATTTACTGTCTCCACATACTTAACATATATTGAACACAGAAAAAAATTTTTGTCAAATGAAACAGGTGATATTATCAGTAAGAAAATTTTGAAAAACAGAAATAATGAGGGGATTGTCCTTACCAGTTATTAAAGCATAGAGTATAGTAATGGAAAGTACAGTAGTTTTCTGGTGATAGAGGAGATTTTTTCCAAATCGTAGCAGGAAGTTCTGATTATTTAATAAACATTAGTCCACTATTTAATAACATGTATTTTAGATGGATTAAATATTTTTAAAAGGACCCATAAGCATATAGGAGAAAATATAGGTCAGTATTTACTTAATTCTGGAGTGAGCTAGGATATTTCAGTTACATTACCAAAGGCAGAATCCATAAATATTTCTTTAAGAGTATCTTGGACTGCTTGCATCAGAATGACCTGAGGATGCTTATTAGAAATGTTTGTTTTAGGGCCTCGTCCTGGACCTACATAATCAAAAACTCTGGGGTTGAAGCCTAGAAATCCAATTTTTTTTTTCTTTTTTTTAAACAAGGATCTTAGGTGACTTTTTACTCACACTTAAATTTGAGAGCTGCTATCAAAAATTAAAATATGTTCTCTATCAGTGATAATTGTTCCTGCTGCTATTAATGAGTGCTTTTTCTTTGCCTGGGAGACATGATGGGAAATGATGAATGAAGGAATGAATGAATATAATCCTCATAACAACTGTATAGTATGGGGTGTTATCGCCCTTTTACAGATAAGAAAACTAAGTCTCAGAGAAATTAGTTTGCCCATGGTCACACATCTAATAAGGATTTAAGCCAGGTTTTCAATCCAGTTTCTGACTTCAAAGTTCAGATCTCTAAGTTGTTGCTTCCTTGGTGTCTAGATTAACTCATGAAAATGTAAAAGAATTTCTGTACTATAAAACATAACAAACAGCAAAAGGATTATTTGAAATTTGGACAAATATTTGAAGCATATGACAGGTTAAAAATATCTACAAAGAGGGGCACCTGGGTGGCTCAATTGGTTAGCGTCTCTTGATTTCGGCTCAGGTCATAATCTTGGGGCTGTGAGATCGAGCCATGCGTCTGGTTCAGCACTCAGCAAAGAGTCTACTTTTCTCTCTCCCTCCCCCTGCTTGCTTCCTTTTTCTCTCTCTTAAATCTATCAATAAATAAAATCATAAAAAATACATGTACAAAGAGATTTTATGATCCAACTGGCAAAATAATGAAATACAATGAAAATGCAACTTATAAAAAATATATAAGAAATATATAAAAAGTAAAATATAAATAACCAAGAAACATGAAAACAATTTTTCATTTGTTAATTAGAGATGCAGTTAAAATATAGTTGTTATTTCCCCCTTCAAATTGGAAAGATTTAAAAAATTATAATGTCAAGGATTGGATACATTGGGTGCACTCATACATTGTTAATTAGAGTCTTAATTGGTACTACTTCTCTGGAGGGACAATATGGTGATAGTTTTCAAGGTCTTCCTAAGTGTTTATATACTTTGACTTATGAATACTACATCTAAGACTTCATTTTAAGGAAGTAGAGATGGACATAAAGATTTATGTGGAAGGAATTTCAGCACAGCTTCACTTGTAATAAAAACTGGGAATAGTTTACATATCTGATAAAGCAGGTCTTTTATAGAGTATGAAACTATATTTAACAGAAGAACAATAACAAAGGAATATATGCCATACAGTATTGTGATGTGTATTTATATATGTATTTATACATTCATGAGAATATATGTAACAAGTACACATATATATGCATATATTTAGATGTGTAAAAGATATGCAGCCTAAACTATCATTGTGGCCTTTATTTGAGTGACAGCTGTTTTCTCATTTGAGAGAAATCATTGTATGGGTAGATGCTAAATGTATTTGAAGAATTCAGAGGAAGGCAATAAGTCTTAACATTCAGGAACAGATGTCATGGTTTTAGAAAGATTAATATTTCCAGGTTTAGGAAAAGAAGTTGACCCTTGTTATAAATTGTCCAGTTGTATTGTTGGAGTTATTTTTATATAGTTGACGTATTTAAATCAGTTGCAGTCAACATTTATTCTTAATGTCCAAAGTGCTCCAATTTGGAGCAGTGGGAGCAAATGGGAGTCCCTTCAAGTTGGTTTGATATCACCCATTAGTCTTTGATGGTTTCCTTGTTTTCTGGCACATGATGTTTTCCAGACCTGGGAATCAGTTATATATCTAAGGAGATTGGTGCCTTTTAGTGGTTTCTATTTAGAAAATAATATTTAGAGATAACCTAGGTGTCAGAGACCATTCCATAATTAAACACATTAGCATTTCTGCAGTTAAACATATGAATATTCATTTATACTAAGTGGGAAAAATAGACAATAAATAAATGCCACATTAGTTCAGGTCAGGTTTTGTCCTCAAATTATTTACCAAGAACCTTAATCTTTTTAGAGCATTTTAAAAAAATTATAATTACAAGTAAGAGGTTATGGAACTATAGTGCATTTGTTTGCATGTGCCAAAGTAACTGTCTTGAGAATAAGAACTTTGTGGGGGCGGCTGGATGGCTCAGTGGGTTAACACTCTGCTTTCAGCTCAGGTCATGGTCTCAGGGTCCTGGGATCAAGCCCCACATTGGGCTCTCTGCTCAGTGGGGAGCCTGCTTCCCCCCCCTCTCTGCCTTCTTGTGATTTCTGTCAAAAAATAAATAAATAAATAAATAATAAATATAATAATAAATAATAAATATAAAATAATAAATAAATATAAATATAAATAAATATAATAAAAATCTTTAAAAAAGAATTTTATGGACTGGAGAAATTTAAAAAAAATCTATGTTAAAAGAGAAACAGCTGATTTCTTGGTAAATGATAGACTATATAATAGATATATAACTGATGCCTGTAGTTAATTTGGGTGTTTCCAATTATAAATATTGTAACTGATTTGTGACTATGTATTTTCATGAGTAGCATATGTTATTTTGGTAAAAAAACTTTTTTTTGGTTTAATAAAAATAAGATAACTTGGCATATAATAAGTTCTTAATAATTGTTAGTTTTCTTTTTCTGTTCTTATTTTTGTTCCTTTAGTCCAGGGTGTTTCAACATCAGTACTATTGATATGCTTCAACTAAGCTTTTATAAATCACCTCTTCCTGGTTTTTATTTATATATCCAGGATGTATGTTAATATTGTTATAGCTCATCTTTCTCTCCTTTGCTGGGAGATTGTTTCTTCTCTCTCTCTCTTTTTTTTTTGGAAAGATTTTATTTTTAAGTAATCTCTGTAGTGAACATGGGGCTTGAACTTACAACCCCAAGATCAAGAGTTGCATGCCCTACATACTAAGCCAGCCAGGTGCCCACCTCTCTTGCTTCATTTGATTTGATTTTTAAAGAACTGTGGTTTTCCCTTAATATATATATTAATGTTAATATGTATATTAGTGTTAATATTTTTTGACATGTTGAGGGCAACTGGGTGGCTTAGTTGTTGAGTGTCTGCCTTTGACTCAGGTCATGATCTCAGGGTCCTGGGATTGAGCCCCGCATCGGGCTCCCTGCTCAGTGGGGAGCTAGCTTCTCCCTCTCTCACTCCTCCTTCTTGTGTTCCCTCTCTCGCTGTCTCTCTCTCTCTGTCAAATAAATAAATAAATAAATAAACAAATAAATAAATAAATAACATCTTAAAAAATATTTTTTGACATGCTATATAAATTTATTTTATTGTATTAGCTTACCTAGAAAATGAATTTTTCTAGATACATTTTCAAATTTGAATAAGAAGTTGACTTAAAATAGTTAATAGTGAGAAAAAAAATAGCTAATAGTGAGCTAATCTTTAGATACAAACTCTGCTTTACTTGCCACTAGATGGACCCATTCTCATAATGAACTGAGGAAAACTGAAAAATGTTTTTTTTTTTTTTTTTTTTTAATATTGAAGACCTGTTATACTAAACTTATAGTTAATGGATTTTTTTTTTAACAACAAATACATGATCTTCCAAATTTTTCTGTAGAGATTTGCTTTCATGAAGTTTTTATAGCTATATCTTAGTTTAAAACTCCATTCATCTACTAGTGGTTTAAAGTATAATAAGACTAAAACTTCATGTATTTGTATAACAAGGAATATTAAAAGAGCTGTGGTACTTTCTTAATTTATATTTCATCACATGGCTTAATCACTTCATTAGCAATTATTCTTACATTTTCTATTCATAAAAATATCTTGCTAGAGTTAAAGTTAGAATGAAAAACAGTAGTGGTTTAGGTGAGAAACATTTTTACCTTAGAATATTTGTTGCTTAAATTGGTCTGAAATATAAAGCAGAAGGAAAATTTACATGTTTGGTTTAGATTCATGTTGTGCAAAAATGTTTGTTTATAGCTAACTTTGTAATTTTTGAGGCCCCTTTCCTTAAGAAGCAATGGGATAATGGAATTTATAGTTTCATGATTACAGTCGTTTATTTCTTTTTTTTTTCTAAATAGTTTGCATTTTTAAAGATTTTATGTATTTATTTGACAGAGAGAAATCACAAGTAGATGGAGAGGCAGGCAGAGAGAGAGAGAGAGAGGGAAGCAGGCTCCCTGCTGAGCAGAGAGCCCGATGTGGGACTCGATCCCGGGACCCTGAGATCATGACCCGAGCCGAAGGCAGCAGCTTAACCCACTGAGCTACCCAGGCGCCCCTACAGTCGTTTATTTCTAAGGGGTATTTTTCCTGTTCAAGGTTGAGCTGTTTTTATCTCTTTAGAAACTTATTTCAGTTGTATCCTTGTTACTCAATTATTGTCAACCTCTGTGACTTAATCAGCTTCTTCTCAGACTGTAAACATAGGAAACATATCTAAACCTCTTATATTAAATGATACCCCCCAAATCCCACACCTTTCTTCTTGTTTTATATTTCCCCTTCCGCTTCCCAGCTGATTTTTTGAAAGATGGATACTTGAATTCACTTATTCCCATTCACTACATTGCAATCTGGAGTCCTCCCTGTGCACTCTTACACAAATAGTGACTTTCACTTCTAATTGTGACATTTAAACAGTTGAACAGTCATGTCTTGAAACTTTTTTTTTTGTTGCTGTTGTTGTATGTGACTCCATGTTCTCTTTTTTTTCTTGACCCCATGGCTTTTATTCTTGGTCTTTTTTATAAATAAGTTTTCCCCCCTTACTTATTCTTGAAAGGTTGGTTTTCTTCAGATTTCATTATTAATTTTCATCTCTTAATTTTTATATACCCATTCTTAGTGATTTTATCTGTACCACAGCCTTCTTTCCTAGGTCAGTATATGTTGATTATTCTTTAATTTGCAGCTCTAGCCAGCTCTCCACCTCTCTGTGAAGCTCTTTGCTACTTTTTCCCCAAATACTTTGAAGTCCCAGAAGAACCTTAAACTCATCATCACCAACTGTACTCATTACCATGCCTATAAGACTGATGTAACTAACTCCTGTACTTCCTGAGCTAGTAAATGTTGCCACTGCCTACTTTACCACATCAGAAACCAGAGACTCCTTGTACGTCTTTTCTCTCTATGTTGCTGGTCATTCACCCCTCATATTGGAGATTCTGCCTTAAATGTCTCTTTAGTCTGCCTCTCCTCATTATTGCTAACATTATGTCCCTTGACACTCAGACCCTTATCTCACATCTAAATTACTGGGATGGCTTCCTTAACTGTTTTTCTTGCCTTCGTTGTTGCTTCTTCTGTGTCTTCAGTTGAACTGCCATTGGAGTGAGTTATTTATTTATTTATTCTTTAAACATTTATTTAGTATGTATGTAAGTGTATATGTATGTATGTAAGTAATTTCTACACCCAGCATGGGGCTCAAACCCACAACCTTGATTGAGATCAAGAGTTGCATGCTCTTCTGACTGAGCCAGCCAGGTGCCCCTGGAGTGTTTTTTTTTAAAAAACGTAAAACTTATTGCCATGCTTAAATTTTTTAATATCTCTCCATTGCCCATATACTGTCTTTAGTATGGTACATAGTTTTCTTCAGGATATTGTCCTTCTCACTGCCTCCCAACTGCATTTGGTATTACTTTCTTATTATACTCCATGTTATAGCCATTCTGATTCATTTATAGTTTTGCCATATGTGGTGTTTTGATTCATGCATATTTTTGTTTGCACAGATTGCTCCTGTGTGTAGTTCCTTTATGTCCTTGTTAATTGGGTATTGCTCATTGACTAAGGTTTTTATTCTAAATATTAATGATTATTTAGTATGAATGTAGAAAATAGGTGATTTGGTGTAGTTGATGATAACTCTATGATACTGATTTCAAATTTTTTTTTTTAAAATAGCAAAAACCTTTTTTGGAAAGAAATCTTACTGTGTTACAGAAATGACATGAAAATGATACTTTTATTTGTATATCTTTAAAAATGTATAAAAAATAAAAATGTATCAAAGTTACATCTTTGATAAAGTCAGTTGTTAAAAACAAGTGTTTTGGAATATGTTTTTAATGCCTATTGCAGACTTACATCAGCATCTCACTTTAACTTCTAGGTTTGTTGTATTTTTTATTTTTTTTAAGAATTTATTTTATTTATTTATATGAGAGAGAGCACAAGCAGGGAGAGAGGCAAAGTGAGAGGTAGAAGCAGACTTCCCACTGAGCAGAGAGCCTGACATGGGACTCCATCCCAGGACCCCAAGTTTATGACCTGAGCCGAAGGCAGATGCTTAACTGACTGAACCACTCCGGTGCCCCTCACTTTATTAACTGGATTTAAAAACAGTTATCATTATTGAGGTATATAATGAGCTGTATTCATTTAAAATGTACAGTTTAATGATGTAGATACCCATGAAACTACAACCAAGGTTCAGAGCATTTGCATCTTATGCCCCTTTGTGTTCAGCCTCTCTTCAAACTTTAGTTACAGATTAGGCAATCACTTCCTACCTTCTGTCACTATAGATTAATTTGGATTTTTTAGAAGTTGTTTTAATTGAAATATATTTGACATATGACATTGTGGAAATTTAAGGTGTACAACATGTTAATTTGATATATTTATATATTGTAATATGGTTGCCATTGTAGCAATAATTAGCACCTCTATCATGTTACATAATTTTTTTTTAGGGGTTGGAATAATTAAGTTGTTTCTTCTCAGGTTTGATGAGCATAATACAATATTGTTTATATTCACTATGCTGTGCATTAAATCTCTGGCTCTTACTACTCATTGCAAATTTGTTTTAATTAATTAATTTAAATTTGTTTACATTTAAATAACTCTGTCTTATACCTCCTTCCTGCCCCCATTTCCTGGTAACTACTGTTTTAGTCTTCTGATTTTATGAGTTTGTCTTTTTTTATTTTCACATATAAGTAATATCATACTGTACTTGTCTTTTGCTGTCTGACTTATCTCCCTTATTTAGCATAATATGTCAAGGTTCATCTGTGTTGTTGTAAATGGCAGAATGTTCTTCCTTCTGACTAAAGTTCCATTACATGCACCCTCCTCCCACATCTTACATATTCCTTCATCCGTTGATGGGTGATTAGGTTGTTTTCATATCTTGGCTATTGTCAGTAATGCTGCAATAAACATGGAAATGCATATATCTCAATATTCTATTTTCATTTCCTTTGGGTACATATCCAGAGTGGAATTTTTAGATCATATGGTAGATGTATTTTTAATTTTTTGAGGAACCTCCATGTTTTCCAGTGGTTGAACCAATTTACATTCCCACCAGCAGTGTAGGAGTTCCCCTTTCATCACATCCATGCCAGTACTTACCTCTTGTTGCCTTGGTGATAACCATTTTAACAGGTGTGATGTGATATCTCATTGTGGTTTAGATTTATATTTCCCTGATGAGTAGTGATGTTAAGTATCTTTTAATATACCCATTGGCCATTTTGATGTCTTTAGAAAAATGTCTTTTGAGATCCTAGGGCCATTTTTAAATTGACTTGTTTTTTTTGTTACTGAATTGTATGAGTTCCTTATATATTTTGGATATTAGTCCCTGATATAATGTATGGTTTTCACAATTTCTTTCTCATTCTGTAGATTGCCATTTCATTTCATTTCATTTATTTATTTATTTGGGTAGAAGCTTTTAAGTTTGATGTTGTTTCATTTGTTGATGTTTGCTTTGGTTGTTTGTGCTTTTGGTGTCATATCCAAAAAATCATTGGCAAGATCAGTGTTGAGTAGTTTTTCCCCTATGTTTTATGGAGTTTTATGGCATTGGGTCTTATGTTTAAGTCTTTAATCTGTTTTGAGTTAATTTTTGTGAATAGTGTAAGATGGGGTCCAGGTTTATTGTTCTGCATAAACATCATTTGTTGAAGAGACTGACATTTCCCATTCAGTGTTCTGGGTTCCCTTATTGAATATTAGTTGACGGTATATGCAGGAGTTTAATTAGGTTCCCTGTTCTATTCCATCAGTCTATAGGTCTGTCTTTATACCAGTACCATACTGTTTTTAATCACTACAGTTTTGTGGTATAATTTGAAGTCAGGAAGTATGATGCCTCCAATTCTGTTATTTTTCCTAAGACTGCTTTGGCTATTCAGGGTCTTTCATATTTCCATACACATTTTTGCATATTATAGACTTTATGTGAAAGAAATTTGTATATATGGACTTCCTGTTTTTTTTTTTTTGTTTTCTGCTTTCACACAGGTTTTGAAATCATCCTCATTGTATTTATTAGTAACTCATTCATTTTTATGGCTGAATAGTAGTTATTGAATGGATATACTACATATTTATCCCTTTACTTGATGGTTGACATTTGAGGTGTCTGCACTTTTTGGTCATTATAAATAAAGTTGCTTTATGTATGTCTTTGCACATATATTTTTATTTTTCTTCAGTCAATAACTAGGATTAGAATGTCTGGGTCATTTGATGTAGATGTATGTTTAACTTTTTAAGAAATTGCCAAACCGTTTTCTAAAGTGATTGTGTTATTTTATATTTCTACCAGCAGTGCATGAGGGTTTCAATTCCTCTATATCCTCACTTACATATGACATTGTTAGTCTTTTTGATTTTATCTATTTTAATTGGTGTGTAGGGGATTGCATTGTGATTTTCATTTTTATTTTAATGATAATGATATTGATTGTCTTTTCATGTACTTCTTGATCATTTACACACATTCTTTTGTAAAGTGTCTTGTAATCTTTTGCCCAGTTTTAAAAATATTAGGTGTTTGTTTTATTACTGAGTTGTAAGATTTACTTATATATTCTGGATAGAAGTTCTTTATTAGATATATGTAATGAAAATATATTTTGTGGCTAGTTTTTTTTTTCTTCTTCTTTTTTTTCTTTTTATTATTTATTTATTTATTTATTTAAGATTTTATTTATTTATTTGACAGAGGGAGATCACAAGTAGGCAGAGAGGCAGGCAGAGAGAGAGAGAGAGGAGGAAGCAGGCTCCCTGCCGAGCAGAGAGCCCGATGCGGGACTCGATTCCAGGACCCTGAGATCATGACCTGAGCCGAAGGCAGCTGCTTAACCCACTGAGCCACCCAGGCGCCCTTTTTTTTCTTTTCAGAGGAAGAGAGTGCTAGGGGAGGAGAAGAGGGAAAGAGAGACTTTTAACCAGGCTCCACACCTCGCATGCAATCCGACGTGCGGCTCGATTTCAGGACCCCGAGATCATGCTCTGAGCCAAAATTGAGTCAGGACACTTAGTGACTGAGCCACCCAGGCGTCCCCTGGTGTTTTTATTTTCTCAATGACATCTTTCAAAGAGCAGACATTTACCTTTATGAAGTAGCACTATTTATCAATATTTCCTTTTATTTCATGTTTTATCTGAGAAATCTTTTCCTACGCTAAGGTTGCAAAGATTTTCTTCCATATTGTCTTCTAGAAGTTTTGTAATTCTTTTAGTTTATTTATATATTTGATTTTTGGTTGCCCTTTGTTAGGATGCTTTATATACAAAGAGAAGAGTAGTTTGTTAAGATATGGTCTTAAATGTCGAGATATCTTTCCATTAAACAGAGATAATAGGAAAAGCTTCATTTTCGATGTTTGTGGGAGAGTGACTTAAGTAATGTCACGTTAATAATGTCAACCAAACTATTTTAATTACTTCTTCAAAGTAGTTAAAGTGATTTAAAAATGCAGTCATTTTTATGAAGCTCATTTGCAGTTTTTGAGTATAGAGGTAGGACTGCATTTGAGTATGTATTGAAAAAAAGTTTAAGAAAAAATTCTTTTTCTCAGGTTTTTCTTCTGCAAGTTTATTTTACCTTTTTAAAGAGTTACTTATTTAAGGGAGAGAGAGTGGCAAGGAGGGGCTGAGGGAGAGGGAAAGAAAGTCTTAGGCACCCTCCACACATACATAGCACAAGGCTGGATGTGGAGCTTGATCTCAGGACCATGAGATCATGACCTGAGCGGAAACCAACAGTCCAACTGACTGAGCCATCCAGCTGCTCCCTGAAAGTTTGTTTTAAATATTATAAAATAACGTAAAGATATTGTCAGTTTCTAAGAGAACATCAAAGTAGTTTTATTTTTATTGTACTGTATATCCATCAATTATTTTAGACCCAGTCAAATGTTGTGTGTGTGTGTGTTTGATAAAAACACTTTATTTTTTTAAATTTATTTTCAGCATAACAGTATTCATTATTTTTGCACCACACCCAGTGCTCCATGCAATCTGTGCCCTCTATAATACCCACCACCTGGTACCCCAACCTCCCACCCCCCGCCCCTTCAAAACCCTTAGTTTGTTTTTCAGAGTCCATAGTCTCTCATGGTTCACCTCCCCTTCCAATTTCCCCTAACTCCCTTCTCCTCTCTAACTCCCCATGTCCTCCATGCTATTTGTTATGCTCCACAAATAAGTGAATCCATATGATAATTGACTCTCTCTGCTTGACTTATTTCACTCAGCGTAATCTCTTCCAGTCCCGTCCATGTTGCTACAAAAGTTGGGTATTCATCCTCTCTGATGGAGGCATAATACTCCATAGTGTATATGGACCACATCTTCCTTATCCATTCATCCATTGAAGGGCATCTTGGTTCTTTCCATAGTTTGGCGACCGTGGCCATTGCTGCTATAAACATTGGGGTACAGATGGCCCTTCTTTTCACTAGATCTGTATCTTTGGGGTAAATACCCAGGAGTGCAATTGCAGGTCATAGGGAAGTTCTATTTTTAATTTCTTGAGGAATCTCCACACTGTTCTCCAAAGAGGCTGCACCAACTTGCATTCCTACCAACAGTGTAAGAGGGTTCCCCTTTCTCCACATCCCCTCCAACACACATTGTTTCCTGTCTTCTTAATTTTGGCCATTATAACTGGTGTAAGGTAATATCTCAATGTGGTTTTAATTTGAATTTCCCTGATGGCTAGTGATTATGAACATTTTTTCATGTGTCTGATAGCCATTTGTATGGCTTCATTGGAGAAGTGTCTGTTCATATCTTCTGCCCATTTTTTGATACGATTGTCTAAAACACTTATTTAAAGTACTTGGATTCCTTTTTTTTTCCTTTGAAGATTTATTTTTCATTTGAGAGAGAGCGAGAGAGTGGGCACAAAGGGAGAGGGAGAAACAGATTCCCCGCAAGCAGGAAGCCCGATGTGGGGCTCTATCCCAGGACCTTGGGATCATAGCCTGAGCTGAGGGCAGACACTTAACTGACTGAGCTATCCAGGCATCCTTAAAGTGCTCGGAATCCTTTAGTTTTAAGAGAAATCTTTAGACTTTAGAGGTGATTTGTAACCAGTATATACTAAACTTCTTGCTAGTGAGATAAATTAGATTCTAAGAACTTAAACTGATGAGTTACTAAGCTATAAGAGAGGGCCAAGTTTTTAAAAATGTAGTTATTTTATAAAGTCATTAAAATGTTTTGCTTACTGGTTGGAATTTTAAAGTCAAATGTGGCTTTTGAAGTGATATTTTAGTTTTAAACCAAAGCTACTTTATTTTCTAGGTGTTCATTGTACCCATGGTTTCAATCGCACTGGTTTCCTCATATGTGCCTTTTTGGTGGAGAAAATGGATTGGAGGTATTGTTTCTTGTTATAATGGAAGATTAGTAATTGATAAAGAATTTTATCAATTTTTTTTAGTTTTAGCATTTTATATTGTCAAATTTTTGGTGAAGTCCTGATTAATAATATTTAAAGTGGTTTTAATTTTAGACTTGATTAGTCTTAGAATATCATTTATTACCTGGTATTTTGTTCAAAGTAGCATTTTAGTTGAATGTTTGTCGATATTTATATACTATATATTTTCTTTTCCAGATTTTTTTCACATCTTCCAGAATTATCAGAGACAAGTTTACTCAAAATCTTTTTTTTTTTTTTTAATGTTCACCTTTGGAAGTTACTGTTGTTATTATTGTTCTTTTTTCTTTTCTTTTTTAAAGAACCTAGCTCATGCCCAACATGGGGCTCAAATTTACGACCCTGAGGTCAAGTTGCATGCTGTAATTACTAAATCGGCCAGATGCCCCTTGTTCTTTTCATTTTTAATAATACTTTTATTTTTTATAGCTGCTGAATATTAAGAAAAACCTGTAATGGTGTATGGAGAAGGTGTTTTGGGGACAGTTACTCTGTATGAACCACTTAAGTAAACATGGCTTTATTGAAGTACCTTTTTAGATCCTGAGAGATTAGAACCTTTGTTGCCTCAAATTCCTTGGGCAAATGGGATATTACTTCTGGAATTTTCTTGTTTACTGATTGAGGGTCATTATTTTTGTTTATAAAGCCTCAGCACAGTAGGTCCTTCTCTGAAAGTAATCAGTCGAAGTACACATATTGTTTATTTCCCTGTTCACACATCCTCTGGTTCTCTACTGCGTGCTCTTCTAGCTCTGCCTTTCTGGCCTTTGAGGTGCTTTTGACAGTAACCACAGACTCCTTGTCAGTGTGTGCTTTAGCCTCTCTCTGATGACCTTTGTTGTTTTTATCAGGTCTGTTGAAAGTTCTTAAAAGCTAGCATGCTTTTACTTTTATTCATATTGGCGTTCATATTTCTTTGATTTCCCTTAAAGTTCGATCTCAACTTTCAAGCCTTTATATACATTTTTCACAGACTTTACCACACTCTCTTCTGTACAGTCATTGCAGTTTACCTCTAGGGTTTAGGGATTATCCATATACCTTGTATTAAAGCTGTTTCAGATTTGTCCTTTACTAGATTGAATGCCTTGGGCCTGGGGAATATGATTTGTCCATTTTGTAAACCTATACCGTACTTCCTTTGGTGACTGAAATAGAATGAGTTTTGATAAATCTGCGTAAATGAAGAGAAGTGAGGAAATTCCATGGTGTTTGTTTTCCATAGTATTGAAGCAGCAGTTGCTACTTTTGCTCAAGCCAGACCACCAGGAATTTATAAAGGTGATTATTTGAAAGAACTTTTTCGTCGCTATGGTGATATAGAGGAAGCACCACCCCCACCTCTATTGCCAGATTGGTGTTTTGAGGATGATGAAGATGAAGATGAGGATGAGGATGGAAAAAAGGAATCAGAACCTGGGTCAAGTGCCTCCTTCGGCAAAAGGAGAAAAGAGCGGTTAAAACTGGTAATGTTTAAAAATATTATAGTCTTTACTTCTTCTGAAAGCTTATTGAGATTTATGTATTTGTTTAGCTAGATTTTAAAGTTATTTCATTCTGGCTGTTTCTAAAGATTCTTGATAGCCGTGAGTCTGCCTTTTCTATGGGAAAAGCTTGTTAAGAAGTTCACTTAGTTTTTGATTCTTAGGTAAACCAAAGAACTCTTACATATTAGATTGAGAACTTACTCTTTTGTGCAAAGTATTGGAAGATGCCAACTACATAGTGAAAATTTTTTTACTGATGTTTTACAAAATTGTCACATAGTTAAAATAACTTTCCATATAAATTCTGCTCCTTCCCATGGTTGGTATTTTCATATTTTCTATAACATTGAACTGAGATGACTCTTCTGTGGACAACTCCCATTAAAAGGGCTAACAAAAACCATTAGGAATTGTTTTCTTGGGAGGACAGGAGAGATACTGAGAAGAAAAGTACTGATTGTACTTGTACACACACAAGTATATGGTACAGGCTGAAGGGAAAAGTTAGGGAAAGTGTGGAGATAATTAAATGTTAATGAAGTAATAAATAAGGAATGTGGGATATCATAGTTGGGCAGTAAAGACTATACAACTCATTTATTAGTAGGCAATGATTCACAGGCAAGGAAGAAAATGCCTTATTTTTATGTAAATTGAATGATGTAGTTATTTGGGCTTTTAAAAAAAAGTTCCTTGCTTGAAAAACATTATTTTAATATGTATTTACACATTTCAAACTTCAAGACTTTGAGGCCACTGAAAAGTGTTAATTGCTTTGAAATATAGAAATAACTCTTTAACTCTAAATAACTCTATAACTCTAACTCATTGATTACTGAATCACATATCTAGAAAAATAAGAATCACATTCTAAGGAAACGCTAATAGCATAACATAGCATAGCATAGATGATTACCTTCTTATAGTATCATTTTTGTAAGGAAATTCATCTATATTTCTTAAAAATAGTGTTAACCATGAGCATATGCTAATGTGTTTTTGCATTACAATATACTATTTGAATGTGTAAAAGAGCTTAAAGCAAAGAGTTACTGTTTCACAAAATGTGCTAAAGTTTGCAGGATGTTTTCCCCTCCAGCAGAAGGGGTCTTAAAAATGACATTTATTTTATAATATCAAGTACCATTAAATCTCTGTAGTGGCAGAAGAGCTTCAGCAGCATTAAGAGAAACATAGCCAAGATGGGCATGTTTCTTAGGGAATACAAAGGACATTTAAAATAAAATCCCTGGGTGCCTGGGTGGCTCAGTCGTTAAGCATCTGCCTTCTGCTCGGGTCATGATCCCAGGATTCATGATCCAAGAGTCCTAGGATCAAGCCCCACATCAGGCTCCCTACTTGGCGGGAAGGCTGTTTCTCCCTCTTCCACCTCCCCCGCTTGTGTTCCCCCTCTTGCTGTGTCTTTCTCTGTCAAATAAACAAAATCTTAAAAAAAAAAAATTCCCATTCTAGTTTTTCCTGTTTTGTTTTGTCTGTTACTAAGAGCAGTGTTTAAAAATTTCCCACTATGGGGAAGCCTGGGAGACACTGTTGGTTAAACGTTCATCTCTTGATTTTGGCTCAGGTCATGATTTCCAGGTTATGAGATAGAGCCCCTTGTTGGGCTCCATGCTGGGCATGGGGATTACTTGGGATTCTTTCTCTCCTGCTCCTCCTGCCCTCTCCCCTGCAAATACCCCTCTATGATTGTGGATTTATCCCTTTCTCCTTCTAGTTCTGTCAAGTTTTGCTTTATTATTTTGAGGTGATATTATTTAGTTTATACAAATATGTGTAAAGGATTATTAAATCTTAACTGTGTCTTCATTTTTAGCATTAAAAATATCTAATGTTAGTATGATTGACTGCCCAAGCATCCTTTTGGATAGTGTTAGTATGTGTTATCTTTTTTCTGTCATTTTGCTTTTAGACTTGATTTATCTTTTATTTGAGGTATGTCTGCATTCCATTGTTGGGTTTTGTTTATCCAGTGAATAGTTTTTGCTTTATTGGAGTATTTGGTCCATGTGCATTTATTTTACTGATAAAGTTAGATTTAAAACTTAGAGTCTTAACTCCCCTGCCATGGTATGCTCCTTTTTATCTCCTTTCTTGCCCTCTTTATGCTTGTTTTTATATCACCCCAAGCCATTGCTTGTTAGTTACACATTCTTTTACTGTTCTTTTACTGGTTAGTCAAGATTTCAGTATGTATCTTTGACTTGTTAAAGTCTGGTATATTTTAGTACTTTTGCCACTTTTTAAACAATGCAAGAACCCTAGAACCTTTGGTTGCATTTACCTCTTCCTGCCTTTTTATTATTGTATATCTTAATTCTACAAGTGTTTTAAACCCCATAAGGTGACATCATCATCATTATCATCATCATTTTATACAGCAAATATTCATTAGATAAACCCACAAATTTATCCTTTCTGGTGCTCATCTTTCTTTCATCTATTTTTGTGGTTCCAATAGGATAGTTTTTCTTCTAACTGAAGAGTCCCTTTAGTATTTTCTTTCTTGTGAGTTTGCTGCAACACATTCTCTCAGTATCTGTGTAAAAATGTCTATTTCTTGCCATCATTTGAAGAATGTTTGTTTTGGGTATAGAATTTTGGCTTGGCACTTTGAAGATATCATTCCATAATCCATTTCTATTAAGAAGTTGCTTCTCTGAAGCTAATTTCTTTTTGTTTTTAGTTTTCAGCAATTTTACTATGCTATGTCTACCCAGAGGTTTTTTTTTTGTGTTTATTCTGCTTTCTATTTATAGTGATTCTTGAATCTGTGGTTGGATTTGTTGTTTTAGACAATTCTCAGCCATTATCTCTTCGAATATTGGTTCACATCCATTCTTTTTCTCTTTTGGGACTCACCCAGAAGACGTGTCTCCCCCCCACCCCTGAATGTCTCTTATGTTCTTTCTATATTTTCTACTCTTTTTTTACCCCCATTTTTCAATTTGGATATTTTCTTCTGACCTCTTTCTTCCAGTTTACTAATCCCACTTTAGCTTTGTCTGAGTTGATGTTCAATTTATGCATTAAGTACGTAATTTCAGTTATTTCACTTTTGGAATTTTCATTTGAGTTTTAAAATAGTTTCAATTCTTTGTTGGAATTCTTCATTTTGTCATTTAGGTTTTTGAATTTAATAATCCCAGTTATTTTAAAGCCTACGTCAGATACCTAATTGATGTGGATCTCTTCTAGATCTTTAGTTTTTCTTCTTTTGATTTCTAGTCAATTGTTTATTTTTTGTTCTGCCTGCATATTTCTACTTCTTAGTCATTATGTATGAAAAATTGTGGGAAAAATTTGAGACTTTGCATCATGTTTTCTTCCTTCAGAGAACATTTACTTTTGTTTCTACATAGGGTTAAGAGGAGGACATCTTAGCTAAGTCAAGGATTGAATTTTCAGAAACTGGTCTTCAATTTTGGGGAACTGGTCTCTTTTTGGTTCAGCTTAATTCCCAGAGTGTAGCCGTTTGGGGATCCTAACCGAAAACCTAAATAGGACCCTTCCTCCTTAGTGGCCTGAAACTCCAGTTTTTGTTTCCCTGTTACATTGCTGAAAGCTGTGTTCAGCCTTTTAGCCTCTTACCTACCATTTTGGAAACAGTGCCCGTAGAGGAAGACCTGTACCAGATGTGTAGCTCCCCTCTCTGGATTCCTTTCCTTCTGAGTTCTTGGCTCTTCAAGCCTTTTACTGCCTTTGTACTTCTCCAGTGTCTTCAAACAAGCACTTTTAACATTTTGTCTAGCTTTTTCTCATGGCTGCAGAATTGATTTCATAACTAGGCGCCATTGCCAAAAGCAGAAATCTTTCTTCTCCTGTTTCGGAGAAAGCAGTTCGGTTTGATTTCAAAGTGGTTAAGTAGTTTTCCCCTCTTTTCAAGTCATAACTGATAAATTATAAAATTATTAAATATACTTTTTACTTATAAAAGTAGTCTACTTACATTAAAGAAAACTTGAAAACAAAAGAAACAACTTATAATTCTTTAACTTTTGTCTAACTACTGGCATTTTGTCATCTTAGAAGAATTTCTTCCCATTTACTTATCTAATTTAAAAGTGTACACAAATGACATAAAGATATGGTTTCTTTATAAAAGTACAAACATCTAGAAGTATATAGAGTAAAAAGTGAAGGTCTTTTTACTCCCTCCCCAACTGCTCTCTTCTTTTTGGTAATTTTTCTAGATACTTAATTGTCTATGCATTTACATACATATGTTCAGTTTTGACCTTACCTTCTCCATTCCTTCTTAATGTGAATGTATTTTTCTGCAACTTTTTTTTTCTTTTTTAACTTGGATATCTTTTTTTTAGTACATTTTAAACTACTTCATTCTTTTTAGGTAATACCAGAGGAAGCAGTTTATATAAAACAATATTCTCAATATTTCTTTACAAGATGAGAGAAGATATCAGTCCATACAATAATTACAGACTATTATGAAAAAGAACCAATTAGAGATCTTGGAAATGATAATTAAAAAATCCAACAACTCAGTTAGATGGGTTGGATAACAGGTTGAAGGAAGCCGTAGAGGAAATTACCAAGCTGGAGGATTTAGCTAGGAAATTCTTCCTGGATGCAGCATAAAAAGACAAAGAAATGTGAAAAAGTTTAGAGTTTGGTAGTGATTTATATGAATGACTTAACACTATGAAATGTCACAGAGGGGACACATACGAGGATTATTTTCTGTAATGCAGTAGGGCCAGGTCAGATTAGTGATTTTTAAGAAGCTAATGGGAGGTGAGAAGATGGGGACAGAATTGGGGGTCCTCACGAGGACTCAGCATATGGTTATACTCACAGCCAAGTTTATTACAGCAATGTACTAAGGATATACAGTTAAGTGATAAGGGAAGAAGATAACTACAGTCTGGTGGATTCTGTATGCAGGCTTTCTTATGCTCTCTTCTTCCCATCAGGGGTTGTGCAGAGCTCACTCTCTCAGCAGTAATGAAGATGTAGTAACATGTGTAATGTTACTTCCTAGGAAAGCTCATTTGAGTCTTAGTGGCCAAGGTTTTACTGAAGCCTGGTCACGTAGGCATGCTCTGCATAGTGTGTACTGAAATTTCCAGAATCCCAGAAGGAATGCATTTGTTCAGCGTAAGCGGTATTGTTTGTATGACTAGTCTAGGCATGGTGAATCACCTTTATCAGTTGACTAAGGGCACTCTGAGAATCTTGTTCCCAGATGCCAGTCAGGGACCAACCTTGTAAATAGTCCTGCTGTGTTAACTTTTTTCTGCATACTCGTACTGACTAGTCATTCAAGTAGTTTAGTTATGATCAAAAATGGAGAGTAAGAGTGATTGCTTGATGCAGATATAGTCAGAAAAGGCTTTTTAGTATGGAATGAGCTCTAGAATATTAATTACTTGTAGGTAAGTGATTAGTAGAATCAGTGACCTTGAAAATAAAGGTTAGGGAATAAATGATAGAGTGACATCTGAGGAAGTGAAAGGGAATGGAGTTCAAAAGCAGATGGAGAAATGGTTCTTCAATAAGTGGTGGGAAAATCTCATCCCTAGCACTGAGATTGAGGTTTTTTCCCTCAGTGAATTTCAGCTGCATATGTGTGGGAGTACAGAAGACTAATGGTAGGTTGATACAAGGTTGGGTATACTTAGTGTGGGTCTGATGGAAGGATAAAAGATTGAGGAGTACTGGGGATATTAGGCAAAAATAATTGAAGTAATCAGCTGAAGAGTCTTTGAATAGGAAGTAAGGTCAGGATGGGGGCTGTTAGCCTGTGAAAAGAGAAGTGATAGGATTGTTAGTCTTGGTAAAATTGGTAAGTGAGCATAGTTAGGGCAAAAGAGTTAAGCTGTTTAATGAAAGAGGCCGGAGAGTGACGTGTTGGAGTTAGAGTGTACTCAGTCAGTGTGAGTTGAATTGATGAATCAAAAGGTGGAGCAGCATGGCATAATGACCACATAGCCATGGAGCAGGTTGTTGAAGTTAAGCAAAGGTGATGGTCATTGAAAATACAATTACTGAACTATGAAGCCTAAGTTGTTTGATGTGTCCATTTACATCATGGATGTTGATGTTACTAGTGTAACAATAGAAGTTAGCACAGTGAGAAATATTTTTGATCAATGTGGGGAAATGAGTGGAGGTGAGTACATGAAGAATAGTGTTTTACTACTTTAGATTCTCTACTTGCAAGTAATAGAAATTAGCTCAAACTAGCTTAAATAATAAGAGGAAATTGTTGTGAGCATATGAGTAGGACTCAAACCCAGTAATATAGTCAGATATTAGGAAGGGACTGGAGCCTGGACCTGGAAAACTATTTAGAACCTAGTTTCTGCTCTTTGTTCTTATTTTTTCATCTTTGCTTTTCTCTCCTATTTCTGTCTCTCTCCTTTTGTGTCATTTATCTCACTGGCTTTGTCTTTTAAGAGTGGCTCTTTGTTATTCCTTGTTTACCTGGGAGCTTATAGTTATCCTATATCTTCTGAACTTAGATGTTGTAATTTTAGCCATATGCAGAGACTCTCTGAATCCTAATTCCAGGTTACCAGAAGAGAGAATCTGGTTGGTTCAAATTGAGTTAGTGGTTTGCTTATGCTCCCATCAACTTTGGCTCGAGTGGGATGCTATCTTGTAATGTTTTATAACATGGCTATTAGGGTCCTGTCTTCACAGCTCTTTAAGAGAGCTGTTGTGCCACTAGCTGTAGTGGATGTCTCCTGTACCACAGTTGAGTGGTATAGCTGAATGGAGTTAGTGTAAATGGAAATGAAAGAGGAAATTTTGAGAGTCCAGGAGAGCAAGTGAAGATATAGGAGAATGGTTTATACTACCCCCACCATGGGACTTGGGCAGTGGGCCAATGAGTAGCTTTTCCTTATGAGAGAAGTGGTCTCCTTGGTGAAGAGTTAGTTCTTAGTTAAGACATAAGGGGATAGGGTATTCATGAAAAAGGTTGAGGTAATGAAAAAGAGATCCCAGAGAGGGCACCTGGGTGGCTCAGTGGGTTGGGCCGCTGCCTTCGGCTCGGGTCATGATCTCGGGGTCCTGGGATTGAGTCCCGCATCGGGCTCTCTGCTCAGCGGGGAGCCTGCTTCCTCCTCTCTCTCTCTCTGCCTGCCTCTCTGCCTACTTGTGATCTCTCTCTGTCAAATAAATAAATAAAGTTAAAAAAAAAAAAGGAGATCCCAGGATTTATATTGAAACTGTTTGGGAAGGTGATTGGTGATAAGATGAACCAGAGAGAGAGGGCTCCAAAGCAGTGAGGATAGGACCATCAAAGAGGAAAGATGAGGGGTGCCTGGATGGCTCAGTGGGTTAAAGCCTCTGCCTTCAGCTCAGGTCATGATCCCAGGGTTCTGGGATCGAGCCCCACATCGGGCTCTCTGCTTAGCAGGGAGCCTGCTTCCCCCTCCCTCTCTCTCTCCCTGCCTCTCTGCCTACTTGTGATCTCTGTCTGTCAAAAAAGAAAAAAAAAAAAAGAGGAAAGCTGATTGGAGACTTGATTTTGGATGATGTCAACAGTATGGTTGACAGGCAAGAGAAGTATAGATAAAAGTAATTGGCAAATTAATGGTTGGAAAACTTTCATTTTCCTGTTATTTCCATCTGAGTTGAAGGTAGTTAGCAGAGGCAGTCCAAGCGTGACTAATTTTTATAGCTCCATCTCAAAGCAGTGAACTTATTTTGGCTTGAGACTTTATTTTTGTTAGCATTCCCCTTTCTTGACTATGGTTTGAAGTGATGGACTCTTGTAGTGAATTCTGATAGTTCCAATTTTTAACAGTTGCACTGTACTTGGCCCTCACATTTCCTGACACCTTTGTTCATCTTTTGAGCACATGCTATTAATGATTTGGAGGAGTGTGACTAACAGTTATGTTGCTTGCTCCTTTGAATCAATGTCTGGGATCATGTCTTTGAAAAAACCTATTAGTGCATTTTCTTCATTACTAAAATATCCTTGTTACACATAACATAGATACTTGCTCACTCATTCTCTACCACACACACCTTTTATGTGCACACCCGCCCCATCTTCTCTAATGGTTTTTTCAGTTTTCCTCTAACTGATCACTGAGTCCTTTTGTCCTTTTTTGTGGTAGCTTTATGAATTTCCATTTTAAGCCTGGCAGACTCTGTTAATGAAATATACCTGTTTCATCTTAAGCATATGTTATCTTCTTTTCACTTTTGAAATTTCTTTATTCCCACAAACTGAAATGGTAGTTCGTTAAAAAGTGAAAGTAAATGTCAAAGACTTTGAGTCTCAATTATAGTATATTTGAACATAGTTCCAGACTTAAGACATTGCTGTTTAGATTTAGTGATACTTTTAGAAATTACCATGTAATTTTGAATAATATAAAATACTTTTGTCAGAAGAAACCTGTAATGACAGTGAACAGCAAATTAAGTTGAAAAGTTACTAAGCAGATGGGATCCCTGGGTGGCTCAGTGGGTTAAGCATCTGCCTTCGGCTCAGGTCATGATCCCAGGGTCCTGGAATTGCATCCCACACTGGGCTCTTTGCTCAGTGGAAAACCTGCTTCTCCCTCTGCCTGCTGCTCCCCCTGTGTGTGCATGTGTTCTTTCTTTCTCTGAGATAGATGAATAAAATCTTAAAAAAAAAAGTTACTAAATAGTATTTGTGTAAAAAGTGCATAATTCTTAGTGTTTTTTAAGGACTTATTCCTACCGTTTTTTACTTAATAATAATTATTGCAGAAGAAAGTAGGGGAAGATAAAGTAAAAAAGAAATGGATGCATTATAGGAAAGATCAAGGAAGAAGAAGTATAAATGGATGAGAGGCATTTGCTAAGTGATTAAGGTTATAAGCACACTTAATAGCTAAATATGTACTTAGGCTGAATATTCTGTTAAATTAAAAAAATTTAGTTTGTTCAGCTGCATAGAATTATTAAAATATTTCTGTAGTAATACTGTGGAAGAGTGCTTGGTGAATGTTGATCATATTCCAGTGTTTTAGTCCTTTTCATTACTTGTTAAAAAAAGAAGTAGTATTTATGTTTTAGGAATAATTTATGCTAGTTGCCCTTGCTTTTCAGAAATTATCATTGATTTCTTAACCTCCCTCAGGAATTACATGCTCATGAGTAAACCTTCCTGTAAAACTTAAAAAATTTTATGCTATTAATACCTTCAGAATAAAGATGTTGAAAATTGAACTCTCTGAATGCTTTTTCTTTTTAATTAGAATATACAGGATATAAATTTATAAGGATATTGCCATTATCTGAGTACCTCAGGTATTAAATATACAAAAATATTTTGTGAACCTGGTTCTTTTTCTCTTTCTGTAGTTACTATATTTAATGGTTCCATGGTTCTAAAGCAGAAATTTGAGTGGTTGGTAAAAAGAGGTGATGGCGTAATGCAAATGGTACTCCTTTATCTTTTGGCTCATAAAGTCTTTAACGTATGCTTATTTAAGGAGAACAGAGTTGACGACATATAATTATAAAAAGTGATTCAGAATTAGGGGCAAAAAGTAGAACTAGTGTTTGCTGGATTGACTCAGGACTCTTCTAGATTTGACAGGGACGCATGTGGACGAAATACCATGTTCTTTTTTTTCATTCCTAAGTGGCTCGAGTTGCCAAATCTGAGCCAGAAGGTTGATCATTGCAGCTTGTAGACCATATTTTTTATTCCTTAATTACGTTAACAGCTAGAGTTGTTTTATGGATTTTTGAGTCTGATGCCAGGCCTTTTATGGGTCTGAAAGTAATTGTAGCATGAATCTAGACTGTATTTTTAGTCTTTAAAATTTCCAGGAGTGTTCTGTATTTATTTGATATATAAATTCTCCATCTGCTTCACTTCTCTGTGATATCTTAAAAATATGCTTGCTATGAAATACAATAAAACACTTTATGTAGTTCTGAGATAAAAAATTTAGATTAAAAATTCAGTGATGAGTAATAGTGTTTGTTACTTCCAATGACTGTAGTTTAGCCATTTTGTCTACTGTTACATTCTGATTCTAGTTTACACAGGTATGTATTGTGGGTGTTGATCCCTTTAAAATCTATACTGCATCCATGGTACAGCTCCTCTCTCTGTCCCTAGTTAGAATCATTAGTGAATGGTATATTGTAGACCTGGGTTTAGATTCTGTTTTTACCTCCTGAATAAACTGCATATAGTCTCATTTACTTATTTGTAAAAAAAGTCTGCTTTTCAGAGCTGTTATAAGGATTTGAGAAAATGTTGTAGAATGTAGAATGTCAGAGCCTCTGCCTAGCTCTGAGTAAATGGTAGGTAAGTTATTATTGCTGTTATTAATAAGTAGTAACCATGGAGTGCTTTGGCAATATGATACAGACATTAGGCTATATATGTACATTGTAAAACCTGTGATGGAATAAGGAAAGCAAATGTGCAGTCAATCCCAGGGGGATTTTATAGAACTTTCTGGAGCAGACCATTTTTGTTTCATATATTTGCAGACTTGTGAAAATAAACAAATCTATTTCTCAGTCTGGTCTTTGTGAACAGATTCTGAACACTAACAAGATATTTTTCTCTTCCTTTTATCTGAAGGGTGCTATTTTCCTGGAAGGTGTAACTGTTAAAGGTGTGACTCAAGTAACAACTCAACCAAAGTTAGGAGAGGTACAGCAGAAGTGTCATCAATTCTGTGGCTGGGAAGGGTAATAAACATTTTCAAGTTTTAAATAAAACTTGTGTTGTGCAACATTTAACATTAATGCAAACGTTGACTTAGCTTCTTTGTTCTTTGAAGTTTGAATATTTACCTAGAGTGCTTAAAAAGATATCAAGCAAGAGTTTATCAGATTTTTCTCATGATCAGCAATTGAGTTAAAATTAGACTACTAGAAAAAACAAAAACAAAAACAAAAAACAAAAAAAATTAGATTACTAGACAGTTGAGTCAAGATTAAATGACTCAGACTTGTCTTCCTAACTGAATACAAAGTTATTTTTGTCAGTACCTAGTATTTGTTTTGTGTGTTTAATTCTGTTGCTGATTAATGATTGGGTTGCCCATATCATTTTACTAAGGGAGAAGAAGTGAGACTTGAAGACTAGAATGTACCTCACGTTCTAGTTTTTCTGTAGTCCAGTTTTCTGAGACCTAGGGGAATCAGCTTTAATTATGTTTTACCCCCTACCATGACTTGAAAATATTTATCAGACATTTCATGGGAGGGGTTTCTGGAGAGTTCACGGCTCTGCTCTAATCTTTTGCTCTCAAGTTTTGGTCTTTGGTCGTTTCTGTTGGTCATAGCCATCTGTGGCAGAAAATTGTAGCACAGCTAGAACATGATGAAACAGGATCGATAATTCTTAAAAATTCCTAATATAAAGAACTTTTTCACTGTATATACAGATCAGTTAGCTAGAAATAATTTTAACTAAAAGATTAAAATGATGATGAAGTAATATTGATTTTAATGTTGTGCTAAGCCCTTGCCAGTGTACTTTAATCTTGACCTATATTTCTCCTGTTTTGTCACTTCTGGGCATCTTTTAAGCAGAATTTTGCCAGCCTTTTAGAGTTTTGCCAAGTTGGTGGAGTCATGCTGGAGGAATATGGGGTCTAGAATAATGTAAGATAATTAAGGCAAGAAAGATTTAAACTTCTTCCTGAAGTAGAAGATTTGTAAACATACCTACTTTACTATTAGATCATGAATTAAATATTTAAAAAGCCCAGTGGTTATGGTATTTAGTGGCGATTAGAATCTTGTTAACTTGAGTCTGAAATGTCTAGAAGATAATAGATAATATTTCGTTAGCATTCTTGGGAATGTTGATGTTCCTGTTGACATTAATCTCATGATAGGGAGAATGTTGTGATAAATGTATGACTAATGTGAGATTGGTTTGAGATGTATTGCTTTGTATGGATGCCAGCTATAATAGTAATAAAATGTTCTTCTTTAAGGTCTGGATTCCCTGGAGCACAGCCTGTTTCCATGGACAAGCAAAATATTAAACTTTTGGAGCAGAAGCCATATAAAGTAAGCTGGAAAGCAGATGGTACTCGGTAAGTTAGACTTCTAAATAAAGTTATACAAATAACTCTAATGCTTGAAGAATACCGCTTTGTTGTTAGACAAGGTTTGTACTCTTGGGAGTGTGAATTTCTGACTTGAACAGCAAAATAATCATGTTTCAAATATCAACATTTTTATTTTCCAAGTATTCTTAGTTATGTAATTCAGTTTCTCTCATTCTGCTAAATTTTTGGTTTCAGAGGTTTTTTTTTCTCTTTTGTTTTTTAGAAGATTTTATTTGTATTTTTAAATTTTTATTTATTTATTTTTTAAGATTTTATTTATTTATTTGTCAGAGAAAGAGGAGCAAGAGTGAGCACAGATAGACAGAGTGGCAGGCAGAGGCAGAGGGAGAAGCAGGCTCCATGCCAAGCAAGGAGCCCGATGTGGGACTCGATCCCAGGATGCTGGGATCATGACCTGAGCTGAAGGCAGCTGCTTAACCAACTGAGCCACCCAGGCATCCCTAGAAGATTTTATTTTTCAATAATCTCTGCAGCCAGTGTGGGCTCCAGCTTACAACCCTGAGATCAAGAGTTGCATGCTCCACCCACTGAGCAGCTGGGCGCCCCCCAGAGTTCTGTTAGTTTGACTTAGTCTATACCAAATTGAAGTTTGAAAGTGTTTTCTCTTGATAATATTGTGCTTTTTGGTATGTCTGGTGCCCATCACCTTATGTTCAGTGGTTGTTGAGCACTTCTGAAACTAACAGATGTGTTGTCAGTTTATAATCTAAAAATTACCAAGTCTCCTTGATATCTTATTCCTTAGAATATTTTGTTCTATATTTTGCTCCTTTGAATAGTTTTTCTCTTAATATTTGCTAGTACTTTTTGTAATTTTATGCCCTCTTAAGGGTGTTTTATTCTTACAACAAAGCTTAGCTTCAGGTTTCATATTCCTATACTTTTAAATTTTATTAGTATAAATTTTATGCTTCATCAACATTTAACTTTTCTTTCTCTTTTGTAAACATATTTTTAT
The DNA here is from genome assembly GCF_009829155.1 of Mustela erminea. Lineage (NCBI taxonomy): Eukaryota > Metazoa > Chordata > Mammalia > Carnivora > Mustelidae > Mustela > Mustela erminea. The sequence goes on from NC_045617.1 coordinate 41,570,952, forward strand.
AGCTTTGCCATATGTATTTTTTTATTTGGCAAATGTTCTAATAGTTGAAGTAATTATTTTAACAGATGTTAATATTAGCTTTTTCCTATTAATTTTTTCATAATGAAAATGTTTCAGAGACTTAAGATAGCATTTATATAGTTAGCTTTTTCCCCAGCTTTATTGAGATACAATTATAATATTATGAGATTCCATTATAACATTATTGAGAATTTATTGAAGATAAATTTATTGAGATTCCATTATAACATTATGGAAGTTTAAGGTGTATAATGTGTTGATTTGAACATATAAACATATTGTAAGATGATTACTGTTAGCTCACACCACGATCACTTCACATAATGACCATTTCTTTTTTGTGGTGAGAATATTTAAGGTATGTTATCTTAGCAACTTTCAGGTGTATAGTACAGTATTATTTATTATAATCACTATGATGTACACTAGATCCCTGGAACTTATTGTCTTGTAATTGGAACTTTATATCCTTTGACCAGTTTCTCCCCATTTCTTCTACCTTCTCAGCCCCTGGTGATTACCAGTGTAGTCTCTGTTTCTATCATTTTTTTTTATTTTTTTAAGATTCCATGTGTAAGTGATCTATAGTATTTGTTTTCCTCTGACTGACTTATTTCACTTAGCATAATGTCCTCAAGGTCCATCTATGTTGTAAATGGCAGAAATCCTTCTTTCTCATGGTTGAGTACAATTCCATTGTTTATTTATATAGTACATCTTCTTTCTTCATCTGTTGATGGTCATTTAGGTTGTTTCCGTATCTTGGGTATTAGGAATAATGCTGCAATAAAAATGAGAATGCAGATATTTTTTTGAGATGCTGTTTTCACATTTGGTTTTTAAGTGTTATTTTGAAGATAATATAGTTGCACTTAATTTTTGTGAGTCGTTTTTGATGTCAAAATGGTAATTACACCTTTCATATCATGTTATCGTCTGCATTTTGCTTGGGGTGACCTTAAAAGATACATATGAAGATATGGAGTGGGGCAGATAGAACTTAATTTTAATATTAGGTGAATATAATGATACTATTTCAACATGATATGCTTTTTAGTAGTTACATTTTGTTTTTTTTTAATAGGGAATATATTGAAATATTTTCTTTCATTTGTCGGTCTTTGTTGGAAATCATCTTTCCTTTCAACTGAGCATTTTCTAGCTTTTTTTGGGGGGGGATTTGTAGATAACACAGGTTTGTGAAAAAAAGTTTAGAAAATAACGTAAACGAAAAGAAGAAGATAAAATTAAAGAGTGATTTTATCACCTAGAAGTAACCATTACCATCATTGAGGTCTTGATTTTATTCTTTTGGTTAGAAAGCAGTTTTATTGGGGTGCCTGAGCTCCAACATGTTGGCTCAGTCAGTAGAGAGCATCTGACTCTTGATTTCAGCTCAGTCTTGACCTTAGGGTTGTGAGTTCAAGCCCTGCATTGTGTTCCACACTAGGTGTGGAATCTACTTAAAAAAAAAAAAAAAAGCAGTTATATTAATGCTTCATATAGCGAATGCAAATAGTTGAACAATAAGTATATTTTATATATGCTTATTTTTTCATACTATTTTGAATTTAAAAATGAACTAATCTAAAAAATTAATATTAATACTTGATAAAATTTTAAGCCATATAAAGACATAAAATAATAAAGTTTGCCTTGTGTGTTCTAGGAATATTCATTCAAAAGGATGAATCTCTAGGATGGATACAGTTAAAGATTCAGATAGAGACAGTTTGGATAATGTGTCCCTTCTATGCCCTCCTCCCTATGAATGTATATTTTTGAAGGATAAATAAAAATTAACTTGTTGCTTATTTTCAGAATGTTAAAATTATATTTAATTTTTTCGATTAGAATAAGTTTATAATCTATTAAATTGGTAGTAAGGATTAGCAGAAGTTAAATTATTGATATATGTGTGTGTGTATATGTTTGTGGTTTTTTTTTTTTTTAAGTAGGCTTCGTGCCTAGTGTGGAGTCCAGTGCAGGGCTTGAACTCATGACCCTGAGATCAAGACCTGAACTGAGATTGAGATTCGAACACTTAACTGACTGAGCCACCTAGGCACCTTGATATATAGTAGCTGTGTAACAATGTCTTAAGGTTTATTAGTAGATATTTAATATTATAACAGTGTCTAAAGTTATTACCTACCTCTGAGTGGAGAAGCAGTGAAAAAGGTGAGGAGCAAAGATGCGCATCTCCAGACTTGATACTATAAATGGCCTGGGGGTTTGGGAGTGAGACATAGTTTTAATCTGATGAGTTTCATATTCTGGATATTTTTTACCTTCTACCTCATTTTCTCCATGATATCCAGCCTGTGATCATGGCAAACCTTGGGCAAAATAACAGTCTATAAAATTTGTCATTTGTAGTCCCCCATCCTATCTTTGTTTATTTTCCCTTTTCTGAGCTTTTGTATACCCCTTGCCCCATATCTTCTCAATACTGTCAGACCTCTAAATGATTAGCTACAATGATTTGAGCTAAAATGTTTCGACCGATAATGGAAATACCTCTTTTCTCATGGAACCGTGCTCCACCAAAACAAAAGGAGACCCTTTTAGTATTCATTTGATACCTACTGTGTCTTAGGATACTTTATTCTGTGAGGAAAAATATTTATGTGAAATATTTTTCTGGACCAGTGCCGGATCTTTCTTTTGCATGGTAGGATTGAAGGCCAGTAGCGTGGGAGGGGGACTAACTGTGATCTATAGGGTGAAAAAAGCCCCAGGGAGCTGTAGAATGATCTAGGAGCCCATGGAGTTAGAGTAACAGATTAAAAGCCATGAGCACTTGATTTATCACTTTATTTACTTTATTTAATTTATCGATTTATTTATTTATGTTTTATTTTTTAAAAAATTGTTTTATTTTTAATTAACATATAATGAACTACTGGTTTCAGAGGTACAGTCTGTGATTCATCAGTCTTATATAATATCCAGTGCTCAGTATGTCACATGCCCTCCTTAATCTATTTTATTTATTTTTAAAAGATTATATTTATCTTTTAGAGTGAGAACATGTGCCGGGGATGAGAGTGGGTGGAGAGAAGGGACAGAGGGAGAAGCATACTCCCCACTGAGCTGTTACCTTGGTGGGGCTTGATCCCAGGATGCTGGGATCACGACCTGAGATGAAGGCAGACGCTTAACCTACTTAGCAGCCCAGGCACCCCTATTATTTTTATTTTTTTAGTAGTCTGCACACCCAGCTTGGGGCTTGAACTCAGGATCATGAGATTAAGAGTCATATGCCCAGGGCGCTTCGGTGGTGCAGTTGGTTGTGTCCTACTCTTGGTTTTGGCTGAGGTTGTTATCTCAGTGTCCTGAGATCAAGCCCCTCTTCTGGCTCTGTGCTTGGAATTCTCTCTCTCTCTCCATTTACTCCTCCCACTTATGCTCTCTGTCTCTCTCTCAAATTAATAAATATGTCTTAAAAAAGAAAAAGTCTAATGCTTACCAACTGAGCCCCCCAGGTGCCCTACTTCTTATTTAAAGCCATGTTGTGATGGAGTGTGGGATTCTTTTTATTATCCTTATTCCATAGTTTATTGGCTCTTTATAATTAGGAGCAATATTTAGATAAAAGGATTTCTGAAATTGAATGTAATATGAGACCTGGATAGAGTTAGCAATAAAAGGTATTGCCTAGGAATTTTGATTAGCCTGGCCAAGGCCTGGGGGCAACAGTGACAGTTTTGCAGATTCTAAAACATTGTAGAAGAGTGTCTATTTCCTAATTGTAAAGCCAAATTATATAGATAGAAATACAGAGTTTCTTAAAAATAAAACAGTAAGAGATTATATTAGTTATATAGGTGAATTGATTAAACACTAAGCCACTATAGTCTCAGATACAGGTGAAATCATTTTGTTTAATTGAAGATTTAATAGTTGTATGTCTTACGTTTCAGTAAAATCAACTTTTAGAAATGAGATATCTCTTGTCACAGGACACTATTTTTGTCATATCACTTTATCAGAAGTAACTTCTTTTTTTCTAATTATTTTGCTTTTGTATCTCCTGCTATATTGTAAGCTTCACAAGATCAGGGAGCAAGTCTGTCTTGTGTACCTTTATTATCAGTGGTAATCAGCAAGTCCTTATACTGGTAGATATTGAATGATTTGAGTGAATGAATAGTATTTTGGCAGTGTTTTATGCTCTTGAGAGATCTGTAGCTTCTGTTGATTGAAATTTTCATTTTTTTGCACTTTTTCTCTAAAGATATTTCATGATATTTTGGTTCATTGAATGGATTGAGAAGGGAAGAAAGTTGTATTAGAAAAACTGTACTGAGAAGTAGAAAGAGCACAGAGATAGATGTTGAAGACTTAGTTTTATCCTTTACTGCTTGAATAAGGTGCATAGTTGGTAGTAATATATGCCACCTTTTTTTTGAAGAGTTTTTTTTTTTTTTTTTTAAGATTATTTATTTATTTATTTGACAGAGAGGTAGAGAGAGTGCACAGCTAGGCAGAGCATCAGGCAGAGGAAGAGGGAGAAGCAGGCTCCCCTCTGAGCAGGAAGCTCCACGCGGGCTTGATCCCAGGACCCTGAGATCATGACCTGAGCCCAAGGTAGAGGCTTAACCGACTGAGCCACCCAGGCATCCCCCCGCCTTTTTTTTTTACTTATATATAATTGATTACTGGTTTCAGAGAGAAAGAGAGAGGGAGACAATGTGCAAGCAGGGGGAAGAGAGAATCTCAAGCATGCTCCCTGCTGAGCATGGACCCTGATGTGGGGCTCAGTCCCAGGACCATGAGATCATGACCCGAGCCGAAACTGAGTCGGATGCTTAACTGAGCCACCTAGGTGCCCCATGCCATCTTTTATTAAATAACTGTGTGTTTTCTACTTCAAAGGGTTTATTTGAAGACTGGAATGAGAAAATATGTATAGAAATGGTTTTTAAATTGTGGAATACTCTAAATGAAATGTACTGTTAGTTATCTAATATTGAACATCTTAGTGGCCCATGTAGGTAGAGGAGCAAATAAATATATGGGTTCCCCTTTCTTTCTTCCTTCCTTCCTTTCTTCCTTTATTTCTTTCTCTCTCTCTCTTTTTTTTTTTTTTTACGATTTTATTTATTTATTTGTCAGGAGAGAGAGAGAAAGTAAGCACAAGCAGGGGGAATGGCAAACAGAGGGAGAAGGCTCCCTGCCAAGTGAGGAGCCCGATGAGGACTCCCAGGAGTCCAGGATCATGACCTGAGCTGAAGGCAGATGCTTAACTGACTGCCTGGGTTCCTCTTATTTCATGTTTACAAACAATATGTATGATAGTCTTTTCTAGCATGGGGTACCTGCTTGTGTGTCTCTTTAGTTTAAAAATCTATTTGTAGTATATATTAGGTATTTTTTCTGTTTTCACTGTATTTTGTAATTTGTTTATAATCCTTAAAAAGACTAAGTTTAATTCTGGATTATTTGCACAAATAGTATCACATGAAATATATGTGTGTGCGCACACACAAAAATATATGCCTTAGCACACATGAGTCATCTACTTTCTTTCTTGTTAGGTAGTTCTGTTAGGTTTGTCTGGAGCAGGGGCTGGAATCTCCTTGTAGTCCAGATCTGGCCCATGGCTTGTTTTTTTAGGAGTCATGAGCTAAGAATGGCATTTATATATGTAAAATGTTTTACTGTGGTCTAATATATATAATGTAAAATTCACCTATTCTTTTTTTGTCTTCTAGTGGAAGTGCCTTTGGATTTTTATAATCTATTTATTCGTTAAATTATAATTGACACACAATATTGTATTTCAGGTTTATAACAGGGTATTTGATATTTTAAAAAGTCAGTATTTTAACATTTTTAAATGTATAGTTAAGTAGCATTTAAGTATGATCACTTTGCTGTGTAATCTGTTTTTATACTTTTAAGGAATGGTTAAAAAAGAACATGTGACAGATTATATGTGGTTTGTAAAGCTTAAAATATTTATTATCAGGCTTTTTACTGAAGGAGTTTACTGACTCTTGGTCTAGGCCTCTGCTTTCCATTATGCATGTGAGCATAATGAGCAGCAGAGACATGGCTCCTCTGAACGGAGGTGTTCTGTGAGTGTAAAATACATACCAGAATTCACAGAATTCACAAATAGTAGAATGTATAATATATCAATAATTTCTAATATTGATTCCATGTTAATGTTTTGAAGTAAATAGCACATCTTAAAAATTAATTTTACCGGGACGACTGGGTGGCTCAGTTGGTTAAGCAGCTGCCTTCGGCTCGGGTCATGATCCCAGCGTCCTGGGATCGGGTCCCACGTCGGGCTTCTGGCTTGGCAGGGAGCCTGCTTCTCCCTCTGCCTCTGCCTGCCACTCTGTCTGCCTGTGCTCACCCTCTTTCCTCTCTCTCTGACAAATAAATAAATAAAATCTTTAAAAAAAAAAAATTTTACCTATTTCTTTTTTACTGCTCAAAAATTTGCAACTACCCACAGGATTCATGTTATAGTTCTGTTCTGTTGGATAGTGGACTAGCCAGAGAAGGGCATTATTTTCTTGTCAAGTTAAAATGAGATTAGACCGAGGAGGGGCAAGAAGCATGCTAGCTTGATCTGTCATGTCATGTAAAAGTCAACTCTGGATGGGGAAATGGGCACTTGAATAGTAGAGGAAATTTTAACTGATGAATCTGTAAATGAAGGGAGCATCTCAAGCCTCTTGTAAGTCAGACAAAGGCATACTTAAGTTTCTTATGTGCTGCTTTGGGTTGCTACAAATCTACATGGTATTCTTTTTTTTTTTTTAAATTTTTTATTTTTTATAAACATATATTTTTATCCCCAGGGGTAAAGGTCTGTGAATCTACATGGTATTCTGAAGAGCTTTGAAAATCATAGGCCTCTGCCCCATGTAGTCTAAAATGTACATTTATTTTTAAAACTAAAATTGATAATTACAATGGAATTGTAAGAAAGATTTAACTGAAAAGAAAAGACTTTTTTTTGCTGAAAGAGCAAAGAAAGGTATTTTTTATTATTAAAGAGGTAGTGGGGCACCTGTGTGGCTCAGTGGGTTAAGTGTCTGCCTTCGGCTCAGGTCATGATCTCAGAGCCCCACATTGGGCTCTCTGCTCAGCAGGGAGTCTGCTTTTCCCTCTCCCTCTGCCCCTTCCCTGCTTGTGCTCTTTCTGTCATTCTCTCTGTCTCTCAAATAAATAAATAAAATCTTAAAAAAAAAAAGTAGTGATTTAAAAAAAAAAAGATTTTATTTATATATTTAAAGGAGAATGAATGAGAGAGAGCATGAGAGAGGAGAAGGTCAGAGGGAGAAGCAGACTCTCCAAGGAGGTGGGAGCCCTATGCGGGACTCAATCCTAGAAGTCTGGGATCATGACCTGAGCCGAAGGCAGTTGCTCAACCAACTGAGCCACCCAGGTGCCCAGAAGTAGTGATTTTTGTGATCAGAAAGATCACAAAAATGTGTTCACTTTACCCTTACAGTTTCCTTGGTTTGAAATGTTGGACAGAATTTCTTAACCTTTTTAAATTTTTTTATTTTTGTTTTTTTTTCTAAACCTTTTTGAAATCTTGTTTCCCCACCTGAATGATGAAATTAATAATAATTATCCCATAAGCTTAATTTGAGTATTAAGTGAAATAATGTATATAAAGTGTCTACTGTGGTGCTACTATGGTGTTTAGTAATAGTTAATTCATTTTTAGTTGACTAAATAAACCTCTCATTTTCAGACCTGTGTGCATTTGCAAAGGGTCTATACAGCATTAGCAAAATCACAGGGTAAGTTTAACTGGCTATAAGATTGCTCATGGTGTGTTTGCTTTATAGTTGATGCAAGAAAAAAATCAGGGCTCTTGCATATGTACGTGTGTAAATAATTAAGAGAAAGAGAGAGGGAATGTGTTAGGTTGGAATCCAGGAGTTATAATGACAATAAGTAACCTTGTTCTAGAATTAGGATTTTTTTGTTTTGTTTTAGTATTACTAAGCCTCAGTCTCTTTATCCGTAATATGCAAATAATGACCTAAAATTTAGGGATCCATTTAAAAACCTATGCTTTGCCATCCTATTAGTAACTTAGAAAAATCAAATTCGTAAAGCGTAGAGTTGTTGATTGTGTAAGGACACTGAATTGTTTTTTTTTCAAGGTGAACATACCAGATATTGTGGACCGGATGTGCTTAAGTCTTAATGCATTGAAGTTTATAGTAAATAGTGAATTTCGAATTTCAAGGCAAAAAGAAGCAGCAATATTTCACTGTTTTAATTTTTTTTTAAAGATTTTATTTATTTATTTGACACAGAGAGACAGCCAGAGAGGGAATACAAGCAGGGGGAGAGGGACGCTTAATGACTGAGCCACCCAGGTGCCCTTCACTGTTTCAATTTTTAGATTCCTTTTCTCCATTTGTTTCTTTTTCTTGTGGTAAATAATAAAGGAAATAATTTCTTGCTGCATCTTGTTTGAGAGGAGTGCATTATTTTTCCCTGAGGAGGTATGACTAAAACTTCCTTTAGTTTCTTATGATACCTTCTTCCCTTCAGCCTCCTTCATATATATTCTCTGTGGTTTGGAAGAAAGTGGAGACCTGTGCCAGGAGCATACTGCTGAGATACTGCCTTTCTGCTCTACTAACATGTTTCTCTTATTTTGACCTCGACCCTTTTATTCTAGTAGTTTTGTCAGAATTACAAATAGGGTCTTTTTTTATTGAATGAGTTAAATGCATCAGGATTTAAAGTTTATGCTTCCAATACATTGTGTGAATTTTTTTTTTAAAGATTTACTTATTTATTTGAGAGGGAGAACTTGCACGCCTACAAGTATGGGGGAGGGGCTGAGGGAGAGGGAGAAGCAGGCTCCCCGCTGAGCAGGGAGCCTGTCCTTGGGCTCAATCCCAGGATCCTGAGATCATGACCTGAGCTGAAGTCAGACGCTTAATTAACTGAGGCAACCCAGGCACCCACGTTGTGTGAGTTTTAAGAGAAGTGGGAATACAAAGGCAGTTAGACACCTATCAGACCTTCCTAAGAATCATTTTGAGGAAAATACTGAAATTTCATGATGGACATGTGATTAGTGGAAATAAGAACATGAGTAATTTGTGATTAATAGAAAACCATGACATTAAAATTGATAGAATATGATATATGACTAGTAAAATATGAATGTACATGTATTTTGGAGCTATTTAAGGTTTAATGATAATGTGTGTTCTTCTTATTTTAAAAATTTATTTATTTAAATTCAGTGAACATACAGTGATTCATCAGTTGCATATAACACCCAGTGCTCATTATATCACACGCCCTCCATAATGCCCATCATCCAGTTATCCCATTCCCTTACCCATCTCTCCTCCAGCAACTCTGTTTGTTTCCTATAGTTAAGAGGCTTTTGTGGTTTGTCTCCCTCTCTGATTTTGTCTTTTTTTATCTTTCCCTCCCTTCCCCTATGATCTTCTGTTTTGTTTCTTAAATTCCACATATGATTGAAATCATGTGATAATTGTCTTTTCTCTGGTTGACTTCTTTAGCTTAGGATAATACCCTCTAGTTCCATCCAAGACATTGCAAATGGAAAAATTTCATTTTTTGAGGCTGAGTAATATACCATTGTGTATTTATACTACATCTTCTTTATCCATTCCTTTGTCTATGGATAACTGATTTTTTCTTGATGAATGTATTATATAAATTTAAATAATAATACAGAATAACAGGTCTGAGTCTTCTATATCTAAAAAGTAATATTTAAGTCTTAGAGGTTCAGTGACATATTTGGAAATTAGAACCAACATTAATACTTAAAGTTAGGTGAAAAATGAGGCAAAATGAGAGTTTTGGAAGTTACAGTGAAACTGAGCTTAGCAGCTCTAAATAACAAGATACAGCATCATGTGGTTAAGAGTATATTGCTTTTGAGGAAGACAGGTGATATTTATAGTTTGGTCCTCAAAATTTGTAACTCCATGCCTTCCATAAATTAAGCAAATGTTGAGCCTTAGTTTTCTAATGTTAAATGAAAATAATATTCTTGTGGTTTTAAGTATGTAGTGAAATGTTGATATACAGTGCCTTCTAGAATAACCCTGATGTACAGTAGATGCTAATATATATTTTAAAGTAATTATTTTTTTTTTAAAGATTTTATTTATTTATTTATTTTACAGAGAGAAATCACAAGTAGATGGAGAGGCAGGCAGAGAGAGAGAGAGAGAGAGAGGGAAGCAGGCTCCCTGCTGAGCAGAGAGCTCGATGCGGGGCTCGATCCCAGGGCCCTGAGATCATGACCTGAGCCGAAGGCAGCGGCTTAACCCACTGAGCCACCCAGGCGCCCCTAAAGTAATTATTGATATGTCATTTTGTTCATTGTTTTCTGGTTGTTTTGTAGTTCTCTTTTTTCCTTTTTTCCCCCTCATATTCTCCCTATGGTTGATGACTTTCTATCTTTTTATTTTTTGTTATCTATTAAAGGTTTTGGGTTTGTGGTTACCGTGCAATTCATATATGGCATCCTAAGTATATAGCAGTCCATATTAAGTTCATGGTCACTTAAATTTGATCACATTCTAAGAGAACTTCTTTTTCTTGTAAGGTCTGTTCAGTGGTGGATGATTTAATTCTTGTTTGTCTGGGAAAGTCACTCTACTTCATTCTGAAGGATAACCTTGCTGTGTAGAGTATTCTTGGTTGTAGGTTTTTTTCCTTTAGGTCTTTAAATCATGCCACTCTGTTCTGACCTGGAAAGTGTCTGCTGAAAACTCAGCTGATAGCCTTATGGTGTTTCCCTTGTACATAACTTTTGCTTCCCTATTGCTGCTTTTAAAATGATTTCTTTAACCTTTGACATTTTAATTATTGTATGTCCTCATGTGGACCTCCTTGGGTTCATCTTGTTTGGAACTCTTTGTGCTTCCTCAACCTAGATGCATGTTTCCTTCCCCGGGTGAGGGAAGTTTTTAACCATTATTTATTCAAATAAGTTTTCTGCCCCTTTTTCTCTCTTTCCTACTTCTGCACTCCTATAGTGTGAGCTAATATATTTTTTAATGACACCTGTGTTAACAAGTAATTCTTTTTTTTTTTTTTAAGATTTTATCTATTTATTTGACAGAGATCACAAGTAGGCAGAGAGGCAGGCAGAGAGAGGAAGGGAAGCAGCTCCCTGCTGAGCAGAGAGCCCAATGGTGGGCTCGATCCCAGGGTGCTGGGATCGTGATTTGAGCCAAACGCAGAGGCTTTAACCCATTGTGCCACGCAGGCGCCCCAAATAATTCTTGATATACTTGGGCATAACCCACTTTTTTGGGGAGGGGTGTGTGTGTGTGCATGCACATGTATGTTGTCAAGAAATCATAACATTGGAAGGAAAGAAAGCTTTTACTTTGTAAAAGTCCGTATTGCGTAATAGCTGGGATAAGAGAGTGTGGAGCCATACTGCCCAGGTTCAAATTCTGGCCCATCAGTTACTACCTTTGTCATCTCAGTTTCCATATTTATAAAATGGTGGCAATACTAGAAGCGTTTCTTGGGCTTTGTGATAATTAATTGAGTTAATTAATATGTGCAAGGTAGTTCCTTTTTTTTTTTTTAAGATCTTATTTATTTATTTGACAGACAGAGATCACAAGTAGGCAGAGAGGCAGGCGGGGGGGGGGGGGAAGCAGGCTCCCCGCTGAGCAGAGAGCCCGATGCAGGGCTCAATCCCAAGACCCAGAGATCATGACCTGAGCCGAAGGCAGAGGCTTAACCCACCAAGCCACCCAGGCGCCCCTATGCAAGGTAGTTTCTTTTTTTTTTTTTAAAGATTTTATTTATTTATTTGACAGAGAGATATCACAAGTAGGCAGAGAGGCAGGCAGAGAGAGAGAGAGGAGGAAGCAGACTCCCTGCTGAGCAGAGAGCCCGATGCGGGACTCGATCCCAGGACCCCGAGATCATGACCTGAGCCGAAGGCAGCGGCTTAACCCACTGAGCCACCCAGGCGCCCTGCAAGGTAGTTTCTAATTGTGCCTGGCATTTGCCTTTGCTGTTGTTATTTTTTTTTCTTATAGAAAGGAAGGTATTTAGCCCAAAGTTTTAAATATGTAGAAGTTTTCTACTATGTTTCTGAGCTATGTCTGTAACCTAGTACAGTATTTGTATTTTTCTTGGAGGTTTGTGTTGAGATTCTTACATTTATTTTCCACTTTTTTTTTTCTTTGAAGATTTTATTTATTTATTTGAGACAAATACAGAGAGAGTGAGAGCAGGCGCATGAGAGAGACATGGATAGGAGTACAGGTAGTATGGGTGGGCAGAGGGAGAGGGAGAAGCAGAATCCCCACTGAGCAGGGAGCTTGATACCAGCCTTGATTCCGGGACCCTGAGACCTTGACCTGAACCAAAGGCAGACACTTAACCCACTGAGCCACCCAGGCTTCCTTCCAAATTGTTTTTTTTTTTAAGATTTTATTTGTTTATTGACAGATGGAGATCACAAATAGGCAAAGAAGCAGGCAGAGAGAGAGGAGGAAGCAGATTCCCTGCCGAGCAGAGAGCCCGATGCGGGGCTCAATCTCAGGACCCTGGGATCATGACCTGAGCCGAAGGCAGAGGCTTTTTAACCCACTGAGCCATCCAGGCACCTCTCCAAATTGTTTTTTAAACTTCGATATGTAACATTCAAATGAAAGCTTATTAAAACATGTAGCTTTTTTCAAATTTATGTAGGATCTTTAATACTTTGTTTAATACTTATTAAGTATTAGTGTCCAACTAATACTTAAATTGTAAAAACACTTTAGATATTTAAAATTCAAAGTTTTTTTTTTTTAAAGATTTTATTTAATTATTTGACAGAGAGGGAGAGAGATCACAAGTAGGCAGACACAGGCAAAGAGAGAGAGAGAGAAGCAGGCTCCCTGCTGAGCAGAGAGCCCCATGCGGGGCTTGATCCCCGGATCCAGAGATCATGACCTGAGCCAAAGGCAGAGGCTTTAACCCACTGAGCCACCCAGGTGCCCTGCAGGATTTTTTCTTAATTTTTTTTCTAAAAGTTTTATACATTGGACTGTGATACATTTTGAGTTAATTTTTGTGTATGTGTTAGGTAGGGGTCATGTTAATTTTTTTCCCAATGAAAATCAGTTCCAGTATCAGTTCTCAGATTTAGTGTTAAGTGTGATGTTTGCCGTAGGTTTTAAAACCATACAGCTTTATTTAGTTAAGAAAATTACTAGTCCTGGTTTGCTAAGAATTTTTATTATCAAATTTTATTGTATGCATTTTTAGTGTTTATTGAGATAAGTCATATGAGTTTTTACCTTTAACCTGTTAATTTACTTAGTATAATTGGATTCATTTTGATGGTTTTTTGCATATGTGTTTGTGAGATTGGTCTGTATTTTTTTGGACTTGCTCTGTGTGGTTTTGATAGGAAGATCATATAATCTTTTAAGATGAATTGGAGATCTTTTTGTTATAGATCTAGAATTCTATGTAAATCAGGGAAAATGTGTTATAAAGTTGTAAAAGGATTAAATGAGGTAATTAATTTTAAGCAATCAGTAGTATACTATTTAGCATAAGTGATTAGATGAAAGAAGACAGTACTTAATGATATAGCATAAACAAAGTGTAATATATCCAGGGAATTTAGAACTTGACCCATGGGAGAATTCCAGGGGTAGAATCTAGAAAAGTAATCTCATAGTAGAGCAGAAGAGGGGAAAGTTGAGTGTAAATTCATTATCTGCAGAAGTATTATCAGGGTGTTACAGATGCAATTGGAATTGAACTGTTGTGAAATTGTGAAACATTGCCTTTTCATAGATTCTGAAGAATATTCTGGGAAAAGATAATTAGAACTTTAATAATAGAATTTCTCTGTGTATTTAATTAGCAGAATTTGTAACACAGTAAAAAGAAATGATCTGTCTTCAAAATTCATTCAAAATGAATTCCAACATCCATTTGAAAATGAAGATTTAGAATTATGTAAAAATTGTAGAATTGATCTCAGATTGTCTTTTATCCCCCCACCCCCCCTACAATTTTACTTTAATTCTTTCTTTTTAATCTGGAGATTAAATAGTGTAAATTTAATTTCAGCTGTTTCTGAATCATTATCAAGGTAAAACCAAATTATCTTTTTTAACTACTGTTGTCAAGAAGGTAGCAAAGTAAAAGATAGTAACTTAGGCTGCATTGACAATAGGAAAAATGTAAGGTTATGAGAATAATTTGTAACAGAAAAGCAAAAGCCTTTATTATTATTATTTTTCTTTATTTTTTATATTATTTTTTTACAAACCCTTGTGTTGAGGGCTGACTTTCAATAGATCGCAGCATAGGAGCTGCTCTGGGGTTACCTATGAAACCCCGACCCAGAAGCAGGTCCTCTATGAATGGTTTACCACCAGATTCCCCAGGAAGGTGCTTTGTGTGACCAGTGAAGGGGCCACCCCCTTTCAGGCCGTGCCCGGTTTCCTGGGACAAGGGGCTCTCCACACACGACCCCAGGGATGCGTGTTGGGGCACACCACACCATGCAGGACACTTGGGGCCCACCGGCTGGGATGGTGGGGGACCGGGTATCCAAGGCCAACCGTGGCTCCAAGGTGCTGCCATTTAGTTCCGCCTTGGTGAGATTCTTTTTTTTTTTTTTTAAAGATTTTATTTATTTATTTGACAGAGAGAGATCACAAGTAGGCAGAGGCAGGCAGAGAGAGAGAGAGGAGGAAGCAGGCTCCTTGCCGAGCAGAGAGCCCGACGCGGGACTCGATCCCAGGACCCTGGGATCATGACCTGAGCCGAAGGCAGCGGCCCAACCCACTGAGCCACCAAGGCGCCCCGAGATTCTGATTTAGAGATGTTCAGTCATAATCCCACAGATGGTAGCTTCACCCCATAAAAATAAAAGCCTTATTCTGGATTGATAATCATAATGAAAGCAAGCTCCATTAGGGCTGGGGTTTTTGTCTTTTAAAAAAAAAAAATACGAATGACTTATTTTCTCTGTCATTTTTAAAGAGATTCCATTCCTTTCCTTTTCCTTCCTTCCTTCCTCCACCCCTCCCTCCCTTCCCCGAATGTGGAACTTGAACTCATGACCCTGAGGTCAAGGGTCACATGCCCTCCTGATTGACTGAGCCAACCACGAGCCCCGGGATTTGTGTCTTTTGAACCATTGTGTCTGCAGTGCCTAGAATATTGTGTAGCACGTGATAGGCACTCAGTAAATATTTATCGAATGAAGTGGTCACTGAAAAGCTGCTGATGTCTTCATATGAAAGATACAGGGACACGGTGGTTATGAAATTTTTAACATTTAAAAAAATGCAACTACATGTCACATTAAATTTCCAAACAAAAATATAAACCATTTAGCAAAAGAAAAAAGTGTTTTTCAAGGAAAATGATATGCTAGGACAGAATTTAAAGCTAGATAGATTTAAGAAAGAAATAACTACTTTTGTTTGGTTTTATGTAATATAGGGATGATTTGTCCCCACAGAGTTGTTATAGAAGGATTAAATGAAGTAATGTAAAGCACTTTGCATTCAATAGACAGTGGGTAGAGAAAAGATAGCAATATATGTGTATATTTACCTCCTGACTTACATGGAATACACATACAAATATACAAGCATACCCTGCTTTAAGAAAAATTGAATTTATAAGGTAAATATGGGACTTGGATGACAAGGGGAGTTATTACAGGAATTAAAAAAAAGCCACTTAGGCATTTATGGAAATGTAATTTATAGTCAGTTTTTTATAACACATCTATTTAAGTAAGCGAGATGCATTTACATAATGCTTCTTGGCGGAAATTGTAGACAGATTCATTCTTTCTGAACCCTGGTCTGGGAATCCCCTTTTTTCATCCATTCAGAAATTCCACTGAAAGCTTGTACCTCCAGGGCTCTGTCAGGTGCCAAATGGATCAGGAGAGCTTAAGATAGAATTACCAGCTTTAAGTTTAATCTAATCCAAGGTTCAGCAAATGTTTTTTAAGGGCCAGATAGTAAATATTTTTAGTTTGGTGGACCATGTTGTCTCTGTCTCAACTGTTTCTGCTTTGCCATTATAGCACAAAAGCACTGTATTCTGGTGTTCTTACATAAGCAAATGAATATAGCTGTGTTCCAATAAAACATTATTTACAAAAGCAGGTAACAGGCCACAGTGGGCCTTTGGATCAAAGTTTGACAATCCATGATCGAATACATTCTCCTTGAAAGACTACCTTATATCTTAAGTGTGCCTTCCTTTCTTCTTAATAAAGTATAAAGGTGAGGAAAATGTAAGTTTAATATAAAACTATTTTTGTTTTAAAATTTGCTTCAGTAAATTATAAGAGTTGAAATAAGTTTTTCTTCTGTTTATAGTAAGTCATTGGTAAGCCCCTGGTACTTCGGCAAGATGTTTTATGTAAGTAATTAATGAAATGTATAAATTTGAAAGGAAAATTAAGCCTTTTTTCCCCCCATAAAAATCACATCCCATGCCTTTGTTATAATAGAGAACTTCATGTATGGTCATGCTACATATGTCCCGATAATGTACTTAGTGACTTATAGAAATGGCTTTTGTGTGGTTAAACTAATTATAATGATATGTTCAGGTAGCTTCTGTATTTGCTGCTATAATGATTCTTATTCGGAACAGTGTAATTACCCCAGGTAGTTGGTAGCTTGCTTGGATCCCTTGATATGTATCTCATTAATGATGTTTGTAGCAGATGTTTATTCTAATGACTGGAGCTGAATGTTCAGACAGGAACAGGAGGATAAGGTAATGAGACTCTAGACCAGAAAAGTCGTACATGCTGAGAAGAATATTAAAGAGGTTTCAGATGTCTCTGGAATAATTTTCAGTGAACTACAAACAAAACCAAAATATGTTTTATGCTATTTAGGAACAGAATGAGTAAGTCAAATTATGATCAATTAAGTTATGTGTATACTACTTTAATTTGGATTTGTTCACTTAGCTGTTTTTCAGTTCCACTTGAGGGAAGAGATTAGAACAAATACAAATTTCTCTTTAGTTCTGTTTTTCTTTTGACTGCCAAGCAAATTGTTCCTTATATAGCATAAGAACTTTGAATATTGGAATTAATAAGAATTTATCATTTATTTACTAATAAGTATTCATTGTAGCCATACATTATATTTAATATTTAGAGACTTATTAATATATAAAGTTATACCTGGAAAGGATTTAAAATTTTAGAACTGTTTGAGAGAAACTTAGATTTTTATGTAAGTGTCTAAGGGGCCAGAATACAGAAAATAAGGTATTTGCTTCAATTGTACAAGTAGATAGTGGCAAAATCAGCAATACAGCTCTGGACTTCTGTAGCTTTTTTCTTTATTCTATATTCTAGTATTTGGGCTTTTAAAATTTGGTTTATGGTTGCCTTTTCTTACTGTGCAGATGACTAATCTTGGGGCTTGCTAAATGTTTAGCATCATACTTCTGGTGGTAAGCAGAAACCCTTAGGATGTAGCGCAGATTACACCACTTAGAGACTCCAGCCCTGTTTTTTACAGTAGTTTCATTGGAACCTACTGGGAGGAAGCCAGGCCAGTTTTTTTGTAGCTGGGGGTGCTGGGGGGTGGACACAATAATGCTGACTCCTGTGTTTCTCTCTGATCATGGAGAAGGGAAACTAACGAAGAGTGATTGAGGTCAGTCAGAAACACTGTTTAATGATCTGAAGCTATAGTTTATATCTGATGGTAAATTGGTTAAAAAGAAAGTGGAGCTCATTTTACTCCTTCTTTAAGCCCAACTCTTTCTTGGAGCCCCACTGTATAAAATAAGTCAAAGTGGTACCACTTTTGTTGCTGCACATTTCTGGAGAGGTGTGGGGTTGCACGTGGTGGTCTCTCATGTCATGGTGGGACTTCTTAGGGCATCAAGCCCCAAACACCTAGTGGTGTTTGGGTCACATTACCATCACGATTATACTACCATATAGGTTACTTTTATTAAAAAGAATTCAGAGGTACAAATTCAGTAGGCCTTGCTTGGCTTGGTGAATGTGAATCTGCTTTGAAAAGTATCTGAGTTGGTTCTGATTTCTCCGCAGGTTTGGAAGCTACTGCTCTTAGCACCATGTAGAATGTAGTGTAGAAATCAGTGCTCTGAATCAGAGTAATATTTAGCCAGCCATTGAGTTGAGGATATGGCTGATAATTTGATCATTAACTGATGAAAGGGCATACATATAAAATGCTTAGTACGGTATTCAGTGGACATTAGTTATTGTTGTCATAGCTAAAGACTTCTTGGAAAACTATTTTTACATGGGAAGCAACATTTTGTTTCCTAGAGTCCATTCACAATTCTCTTAGGGTCTGGTATAGTTACTGTACAAGAAGAAAAGTAGGTATTGGTCAATAAAACTAGTATCTCAAAACCCAACTTTTGAAATAGATACCAGCTAGTCATATCCTTAGGATTTACTAATGGGTAAAAAAATCCTTTAAGTATTAGCTTCTTTGATTAAATGCTAAATATAAGAGTTATTCCTAATTAATAGAGATACTGTGTCTGAAGTGGTACTTAAAAATAAAAATCAAGCAAATTCGATACCTGTTACCAAATCTGGCTAGAGAACTCTTATAGCTTAACAGATGCAGTAAAACCTGTTGCAGGGGCGCCTGCCTGGGTGGCTCAGTGGGTTGAGCCTCTGCCTTCAGCTCGGGTCATGATCTCAGGGTCCTGGGATCGAGCCCCACATCGGGCTCTCTGCTCAGCGGGGAGCCTGCTTCCCCCTCTCTCTCTGCCTGCCTCTCTCTCTGTCAAATAAATAAATAAAATCTTAAAAAAAAAAAAAAAAAAACCTGTTGCAAATATAGGTGCAGCCCCAAGGTAGAATTTGCAGTTGTCCATATTCTAGGGGTAGCAAACATCTGGAACTTTGAAATATTAAAAAAAATCATTTTTTTGGTTAACATTTCTAAGTATATATATTTTAAAATAGAGCTAGGCTACAGGGCCCAAATACATGAAAGGAAATAATATAGGATAAAGAGATGACTTTGTTTCTTAGTTTATTTGTATGGTCAGTAGGTTGAACATTTGAACATTTACTATATGCCAAAATTAGAACTAAGCTGTATGATTACTTTTATGTAATTTTTTATCTTAACATGAACATTTTCCATTTTTAAAGTATACTTTTAAAATTATTGCTTAATTGCTGTCAAGATAAAATTATTTGCTTTCTATTGAGACATTTAAGCCTTTTTTTTGTATGTGTTAGAAACAACTGTAATGATCTTCTTATATCCATCTTTGTGCTGGTTATGATAAATATAGTACTTCGATACTTAAAGTACTTAGATAAAGAGTATGGAAACTTCTGAAGTCCTTGATATATTTTGTAAAGGCTGTGTGGTACTCCCCAAATATCATCATTGCCCATTTCACTGCATCCTTGGCAATTTTGGGTAGTTTCTTTCTTTTTTTGCGGGGGGGGGGGGCTTTCATAAAAGTCAAGTTGACAATCAAAAAAAAATTTTTATTATTGTTTTAATTAGTGTTTTTTTTTTTGCTTTCTAATTTTAATGTTTCTGGAGTTTATTGTGTATTTAGGCCTACAGTAACTTTTTTTAGCAATAGTTTTTTTTTAACAGGTAACACTTGTTGAGCACTTACGTATACTAGACATTGTTCTGAGCACTTTTCATAGAGTATCTCATTTAATGCACATACTCTATACAGTGTAGATACTGTTAGTATCCTGGTTTTATGAATTAGGAAAATGAAGCACATGAAGGTAAGTAAGTACTCCAAACCCATAAGGTTATTTAAGTAACAGGACTGGCAGTTGAATGCAGACCTAGGATCTTTACCACTGTACTGTATTTCTATATTGCCAGGTGATGTCTTCATTACTCTTTTTTTCAATATCTCTTTGGTTATTTTTACTGTTTTATTCTTATAGGTGCATTTTTGCCTTAGTTTATACTTACTCTGATATTGTCTGCCTTATAAAACATTATATAGGGAGATTAAAAGTTCTTCTTATAAGAACTTTTATCCGACTCCTTGGGATAATTAGTGTTAAGAGTTGGATGTTTGGTTCCTATGGACATTGTCTGCATTCATCTACCTATCTGCTACCTTCTTCCCTTTCCGCCTGATCCTTCATAAATGAGATATGATACGTACTATTCTATTACAAGTAACCTATAGAAAAACTTTATCAGTTTTCCTCATATTGCTTTGTGATGGTAATTGGAATGGCATTGCTGCGTTCACTAAATGGGAGAATCAATATGTTTGCAGAAATAATATATATATTTTTTGCTTTATTGGTAACTATTAAGTGAGTATAGTCCCTAGAAGGTGTCAGAGACAATACAGTACACTGTAGGAAAACAAAATAGGATTACTACCCTGAAGCAGCTTTAAGATACAAGAGTTGTCATAAACTGTGAACAGTACAAAACAGAATAAATTCAATAGAGGTACCAAAGAGCTACTAAGGAGCATTACTGGTATTCCATATGAAATATGAGTGCTCATTGTGATTTTAGGAATGTAATATTGGTTGTCCTAGATGGTTTTGAAATTTTGAAAGTGGTTTATTTTTTATTTATTTATTTATTTTTAAAAAGATTTTATTTATTTATTTGAGAGAGAAACAGTGAGAGGGAGCATGAGCAAGGAGAAGGTCAGAGAGCGAAGCAGACTCCCCATGGAGCTGGGAGCCTGATGCGGGACTCGATCCCAGGACTCCGGGATCATGACCTGAGCCGAAGGCAGTCGTCCAACCAACTGAGCCACCCAGGCGTCCCTTGAAAGTGGTTTAAATAAAAGATCCTAACACATTTATTATTTAGTATTGAAGAGTGCTACTGACCAGACTGAAGAACATTTGCCCTCTACCCCTATTTTAGCTCTGGAGCTGTCTGTTAGGTGAACTGTTAAATAGATTTCATACTTGTTTTTTCACAATTCCATCATATTTTCAGAACTGGTTATTTGCTCAAGTGCTCGAGTCTATTATGTGTGATTATAGAAATGGCAACTACTAGCTTGGATATAAAAGGGGAAAAAAATCTGTTCCTCTTTGTGAAGCCGTGAAAAATTGTTGAAGGAATTACAATCTATTTTTAAAAAATGCACATTATAAACAAATGAAAATTGGAAGTAATCAGCCATGTCAGGAATAAATGCAAAATAAAACAAACCTTTGGAATATTTCTTTTGATCTTCTCTTTTTATGAAGACTCATTGCTTTATAAAAATCAAAATGATTTGTGTCTTTTTGTGTCTTTGTGTCTTTTTGATACATGGTATTGCCCAAACCATTGTAAGTGGCTTTTAAATTTTATCCCACATCAAAGCAAATCTGAGCAGTGGATGTGGTATTACTCTCTGATGGAGGACTGCTTAAAAGGATATAGTATTTTACATATTTAATTTGTGTGACTATGAAGTTCTAAAAAGCATAACCTGTTACGTTCATGATAATTAGTGCAAATGAATATATCATTTGATTTTATGCTTTGAAGTCTGGTAAAGATACTCGATATTCTCACTATGAACAGAGCTACTTAATCTGAGAGTAACTAATTAAAATAACCAAGAGAGGCTTCTTATCTATAGAACTGGTAGATTCATGAGATTTGTTTACAAGGATTGGAACTAATTACCTGATTTGTGCAATGAATAATAATTTTTCAGTATTCCATTATGCTGAAAGCTTTTCAAATCCTCTTAATTAGGTCAAGATCAGTGAATATGTCTCTACCTTACTAAACCTTTTCCATAATTAGTAGTTGTGACTTTTTCTAATTTGGACTTAATATTTCAGTAAAAATATCTTTTTGACTTATGATTGTGATTTTGTAATAACGAAAACACAGTAGTGTTTTTAATATATGTGCTGTAGAAGCGAGCACCAGTAGTGTTTTTAAAACTGTTTTTCCCCATTATAAAAATAATTTGTATTAATTATAGAAAATTTAGAAAATGAAGATAAGGAAACGGACAAAAATGAAAAGCATCTGTAATCTTCACCAGTTAAGAGATGGTTGCTGCTTTCATTTTGGTGTGTATGCTTTTAGACCTTCCTCTCTTACATGTATTATTTTGTTTAGTTAAATGAAAATATTCCCCAGTATTTTCCAGTGTGTTTATGTGCCAAGTACCATTCTAGGTTCTGGAAATTTATTACAGTGGTTCCTGCTATAATGGAGCTTTTATTAGGTGGACTGTGTTTTCAACATAAACTGTTTAGTATCTGTGATTTATAGGTTAGTAATCTGCTGTTTTTACTTAATTCATCCAAAATATTTTTCCATTTCATTAAACATTTTTCTTGTAGATGACTAAAAATGAAACTCTTTCTTTATTAAGGTCATACTTGCTCATGGTTAAAAAAAATAGTACTGGAAAGCTTATAATGTAGAGGACTAGAACCTTTCCCCATTCTTTCCTTCTCTCTGTCAGTCCTACTCACTAAAGGCAAGCACTTTTAACCATTTCTGGTTTTTACTTATTCTGTGCTTATCCCTAGATCTCTGAATAATATGATTATATCTCTGTTTATTAATAAACTTTAGGTGAGTTCTTAGAGTGGTCATGGAAGATGTAGCTCAACCAAAATCTTTGTGCTTACCTTTCCTTCTGGTTTCTCATCCAGGTTATACTATTCTTGTTGGTTCTTTAGTGATCAAGCCTTTGTTTTATTTTTTTTTTTAATTTTATTTCTTTACAAAAAAAAAAGATTTTCTTTATTTATTTTGATAGAGAGAGATCACAAGTAGGCAGAGAGGCAGGCAGAGAGAGAAGGGGAAGCAGGCTCCCCGCTGAGCAGAGAGCTCGATGCAGGGCCTATCCCAGGACCCTGAGACTGTGATCTGAGATGAAAGAGGCTCTAACCCACTGAGCCACCCAGGCACCCCAAGCCTTTGTTTTTAATCCTACCTTCATTCTTCTGATAACCCCTGTATTTGTTGACTTTTCATATTGTAAGGTGAGGACTTTAGAGTTCCCCTGTCTTCTCCTACCTATTATGTCAACTCTAACTTTAATATTGTTAACTTCATTTACATTTATATGCTGTTTGGTAAGCATAGTTAAAAAAATTTTTTTTTTTAAGATTTTATTTATTTGACACAGAGAGAGCGCATGTGTGAGAGAGAGAGAGCACAAGCAGGGGGAGTGGGAGAGGGAGAAGTAGGCTGAGCTGAGCTGGGAGCAGGATTTGGAGCAGAGGGAGCAGGGAGCTGAGCAGGGACCAGGACCCTGGGATCATGACCTGAGCCGAAGACAGACGCTTAATTTTGATTGACTGAGCCATCCAGGTGTCCCTTTAAATATTTTTTTCTTAAGTTTGTGGTTGAATTGAAATAGTGAAAATACTTAAAATGTTTTCACTGGAACTATTTAGATTATTGGGAAGGATTAACCTCTGTGCAGTGGTTCTTGGGACTTCTCAATCTATTGCTTCACTTGATCTTAGCCGAAAGGCCAAGAAGCGATTCTCTCAATCTATTTCTTGTTGACTAGAAATTTATTGAAATAGTTCATCTACTGATTCTCTTCCCTTCTTCCCTTATCTTCATTGTCGTGTGTTGCATTAGTTATCTGTTGCTACCTAACAAATTACCTCAAAGTTACCCTCAAAATTAGCAATTTAAATAAGAAACACTTCTTATCTCATAGATTTTGGAAGCAGTTTAGTTGGGTGGTTCTAGCTCTTTTGAGGTTCCCTTCAAACTTTTCCAAGCCTGGTGTTATCTCAAAGCTCCACTACTGAGCTCACTCCTGTGGTTGAGGGCAGGTCTCAGTTCTTCACTGGCTCTTGGCCTGAAGCCTCCATTCCTTGCCCTTTGGGTCTGTCCATAGGCTGTGGAGTGGGAGGGTGGGGGAACTTTTTTTTTCTATCCTCTGGAGAAATTGTTTGGGGGCCTGTGAATTAAACTGACAAAAGACCTGAAAGAAAAACAAAGTTTATACATATGCATATGCGAGTTCATGAAAGAAATAGTTTGCTAAGAGATTAAAATTAGGGATTTATATACCTAACTTAATAGAGGAAAGGAGTGGGGAAGGAAAGAGTGCTACAGGAAGAACAAAAGGGTTTCTTTGAGAAAGGCAAATGGGTTTTTAGGGGAAAAATGGGAAATAAGAAAGTTTATAATAATGTTTATTTATGCCAGCATGAATGGTCTTCTTTGTCTTCCTCATGGCTGTAAATCTGCCCCCTATTCCCATCCAGAGGATTTAAGACAGTTTCACTTATTCTCCTTGGGAATGAAGCTTCTCTGAAGAGGGAGTTTATGGCAGCTTCACTCCCAGAAGTTTCTGCATTTAGTCGGATAAGGGAAGCTCAGAGGAGGCTTCATTCTGCATCTGTTGAATCTCAAATGTCTTCAGCTTAAAAATAATCATACTAACTCTGGGATTCCAAGTGGGTCCCTACAGCTGCTTGAGTGTCTTCACCACATGGCAGCCAGCTTCGCCACAGAACAAGTGATCTGAGAGAGAGTAGTTACTCCCAAGATATCCGAGATGGAAGCAGTAGTTTTTTTATAATCTAATCTCAAAAATGATATACAATCACTTTTGCCATATTCTGTTTGTTGGAAATGAGATACAAATCTAGCCTTCACTGAAGGGGGGAAGGAAATTAAGTTCCACTTCTTGAAGGGGGTGGGGGAGAGTATCAGAATTTGTGGACTTGTCATATTTTAAAATCACCAGATGGCTATGTATGTATGTTAAAAAAAAATTTTTTTTTTTGGTTATTTTGATAGTGTCTTGGGAGGAAAAGGACTCATATTGGATCTCTATATTTCATTGTATAAATGTACCATAATTTATTTGACAAATTCTGTGTGGTTAGAAATTTAGATTATTCTGAAAATTTTGCCTTTATAACAGTACTGTGATAGTGTTATTCTAGATAACTTTTTCATATGTGTAATTATTCATCTGATAATTGATTATAATTATTGTTATATTCTATATGCTGTAGACTATGTTTATGGGACTATACATAAATCTTTTTTAAAGTAAAAAATCTTTCAGTGTATTACATGTTTTTGTAGTATTTTTTGCAGAGATATTTTAAGGACTGTGTTCTGAGATAAGTATATTTTAATGATTTATTGAACAGATTCATACCTGAAAGTATTTTTTCTATCCCATTTGGTTTAGTTTTGGCATTTTTATGACTTCACTAGATGGCAGCAGAGGACCACTTAACTCAGCTTGCTTTTGTGAAGCGGTAGGAGAACCCAGTGCCTTGTAACATTTAATACATATCAAAATGGGATTATTAAGAATTTAGTAAGGATTGGGGGTTCACGTATACAAGGATATTGAGAGCATAGTATACTGTTTCGATAATGTTGACATATTCTTTTGTGCACTGCATCTAAATTATATTTGTAGTTGACTATATAGTGTCATTTTGAAAGTATTTTTGTAAATAAGATTAAACCATGTTAAAATCCCTGAAATTATTTTGTCTGCTTCAGAAGACTACAATGTTTGTATGTAGGAATCCCAGAATGATGTGAAGATTTTCTTTTATTCTATGTGGGCTTTTTGCTCTTAGTTGTCTGTGTTGGGAGCAAAGGAGTCTAATAGAAAAACTTATGCTGGAATATAGCTCCTTTATTTATTTTAGATGGTGAAATTTATACTCCGAGGATAGAAAAGTCATTTGACTTGTGTGTGGTATGTGAAGAATAGTGATTTTGACATATGTGCTCTAATTATATTTTAGGAAGAAATTTCTATGATGGTATTTGTTTTCCTTTAAAAATTGTATATAGTATTTTTACTTTTTTGGGGAACTGTATTCAGTTATTGCATGTTTCTGGTAATTTGGTTTCCAAAAGTTTGCATTAGTATCTGTGAACTAGTTAAAGAAATTGAAAATAACTAATTCTGATAGCTCTTTTTAAAATTGTGAAGTCTGATTTGAAGATTTTATAAGCAACCCATCCTAGTACACAGCGTCTCTGGCTCTTAGCCCAGCTCTAATGTTGTTGGTGTTGCTGATATTTTTGCTGGTAGGTGAGCTCTTGGACAAATTTTATTTCAGTAACACTTTGGAATTTAGAAAATTTAATTTTTCAAATACTTCTGCATGGGCAGAGAACCAAATTTTGTCTCCATGAATTATTTGGAATGGCATTTAAGCCCTTTATGTCTTGTATTAGCCTGATGATATAACTTGTGGCTGGAGGTACAAAGTACAGTATGTAACTATAACAAATAAAATTGCTACTCAAATTATAACTTCAGGCAACTGCGCAGTGAATCGCCTCTGTGATCTGGCCTTGGTAGTTGCCTTAATATTATGGGTCTATATTAATTTTTGTAGCCTCAGTAGTATTTAGCTTCTTACATTTAGTTTTTAGCTGTTCAGATTGGTGCATCTAGAATATCTCCTGATACTTTTATGTGAACATGGACAGAAACTAGTGGAAACCAGTTAATTTCTAATAGTGTGATCCATTAAGCATTATTTACTAATAAATGGAGATTTATTAGTATAATAATAAATAGTAATATTTAGTAATTATTTAGTAGTTATTTAGTAATAATTTAGAACTGGTGCACTTAGATATAATTTTACTTACTACATTTTCTCTATGTGCGTGTCTTTCCTAAAAATACTTAGTTGTGCTGTTAGCCCATTTGTAAATTTAAAATTAATACTTGAGGATCTTTATGGTAAAATATAATATGTGTGTTGAAAATAAATCATTATAGATTAGGTCTTTCTGTTTTGCTAAAATAAATAACAAAATATTCATTGTTCTAGTAGAAATAATATGAAAATAAAAAGTTGTTGCTTGCTTTAAAGACAGTTTCTAATTTTTTTTTTTTTAAGATTTTATTTATTTATTTGACAGACAGAGATCACAAGTACGCAGAGAGGCAGGCAGAGAAAGAGGAGGAAGCAGGCTCCCTGTGGAGCAGAGAGCCCGATGCAGGGCTCGATCCCAGAACCCTGGGATCATGACCTGAGCCGAAGGCAGAGGCTTTAACCCACTGAGCCAACCCAGGTGCCCCCAATTTCTAATTTTTGACATATTTTAAATGATAGCTCTTCCGACTATATACTTGGAACTACCAAATAAAATATTTAAATGTGTGGCCACTTTCAGTGGCAAAGTTCTGAGAGGAAAATTAGTTTGTACATATTTAAAAAAAAGAAAATTTAAGACCTGGTCATGGGGTGCCTGGCTGGCTCAGTCAGTAGAGCTTGTGACTCTTGATCTTGGGCTTGTGAGTTTGAGCCTCATGTTGGTTGCAGATATGACTTAAAAATAACATCTTAAAAAAAACCCCGCAAAAACCTGGTTCATGCCCTTAAATGGGTCAAACTCTAATTGCTCTGTTAACGTGGGAATACATGAGAGCACAATATGAAATGCAATTGCATGTAAATGGCATGGCATGGGAACATAGGGTTCTTAGAAGGAGAATCATTACTGAAGGTTGAGTAATATGGGCAAGAGGAGGGAAACAGCCTGAGCTGGACAGTACTGACTAATAATTGGTGATAAATCCAGAATTTATTTAACTTCTGGTCACTGGGGAGGTAGGTGCTTAGACCAAAGGAAGAGAATTGTTAGTTGTGGTCCCTGGGTTAAATCTTTTGTTTATATTTTTAAATATGTCAGAGTTTTAATGATTGCTAAGCCTCGAATCTTTGATTTAAATTTTGCATTAATGTCAACTCCTACTTCTTGAATTATACTTAGGAATTTGTAAGGTAGGGGATCCTTTATCTCCTTTATCTCACTCTTCTTGAAGTTTAAGGCCATTTGAAATTGCTGAGTCAGTTGGTTAGCCCGGTGGCTTTTGAGGGACTTAAAAGAGCTGTGTTTGAAATACAGTGGTTAAGAGTATTTTCTTTCCTTCTTTCTTTCTCTCTCTCTCTTTTTTTTTTTAGAGAATATTTTCCATAGTGATTTAGAAGGCAGGGAAATGAACATTTGCTGTGGAAGGGGAAGCAGACTAAACTTTGGTGAATGAAAGAGTATAAGAAAGTGAGTGGTGTCACAGCTGACATTACCAAGATATCCCCAAGGGGTTACCCTGCAGGGGGTACTCCAGTAGGAGTCTTCCAAGACCCTATAGTAATTAGCCCCTCAGTCATTCCCCCAACATTTTATTTCCTATTTTTAGTTATCATTCAAGGGCTATTAGGTATTAAAACCTTTTTTGGGACTCAGTGAAAACTTTTACTAAAAGTAGATTATATTAGCATTAATTCACTTAGTCTAGATAATATAGTGAGTTTCAAAAGTTGCATAATATAAAATGTGAAAACTAGAGTACTGTGATTGGGATTAACTTGTCGTTTGCATAGTCTTTTTCTTCTCTTTTATAGTCCTCTTTGTTCCTTTTACTTGAGTTAGTATTAAGAATATTTCTATAATAAGATAGGAAAAATCTACTCGAATGTAACTTTTGGACAAGCAGATTTGTGAAAGTTCCTTTTTTCCATGTTTTAAAAATTTTTTAATTTTTTTGTTTGATTTTATCTGTTTGGCTCTTTTTTTAAATTCAGTTAGTCAACATATAGTACATCGTTAGTTTTTGATATAATGTTCAGTGATTCATTAGTTGTATATAGTTAGTGCTTATTACATCATGTGCCTGCCTTAATGTCCATCACCCAGTTATCCCATCCCTGACCCACCTCCCTTTCCTCAATCCTGAGGTTTTTTTCCTGGAGTCTCTCATGGTTTGTCTCCCTCTCTGATTTCTTCCCATTCAGTTTTCCTTCCCTGTTCCTATGATCCTTTGCACTATTCCTTATATTCCACATACGAGTGAAACCATATGATAATTGTCTTTCTCTACTTGACTTATTTCACTTAGTATAATACCCTCCAGTTCCTCCATGTCAGTGCAAATGGTAGGTATTCATCCTTTCTGATGGCTGAGTAATATTCCATTATATACATGAACCACATCTTCTTTATTCATTCATGTGTTGAAGGACATTTTGGCTCCTACTACAGTTTGGTTGTTTTGAACACTGCTGCTATGAACATTGGGTACATGTGCCCCTTCTTTTCACTACATCTGTATCTTTGGGGTAAATACCCAGTAGTGCTATTGCTGGGTCATTGGGTAGCTCTATTTTTAACTTCTTGAGGAACCTCCATACTGTTTTCCAGAGTGGCTGTACCAGCTTGCATTCCCATCAACAGTGTAAGAGGGTTCCCTGTTCTCCACATCTTTGTCAACATTTGCTGTTTCCTGTCTTACTAATTTTAGCCATTCTAACTGGTGTAAGGTGGTATCTCACTGTGGGTTTTTTTGTTTTGTTTTGTTTTGTTTGACTGACAAGAACTTAATTATAGGACATAGGATACAGGATGTTGGAAGGGACAGGAACTGAGGGGGAGAACTGGCTCCCCCACCTCAGTTCTGTGGCCAAACCTCTGTATGACTGTGCCTCGGTTTTGACACCTCTGCTGTGTCAGTTTTCTTAAAGGCCACACCTGCTGCCCACCTAGGGCCAGCCCAGGCAGCACTGAGGGCCAGGGGGCTCACAGATGTCTGGTGTGTCCTCCACCTGCTGGGCCTTCAAACCTTGCAGGGCTGGCTCTCTGGCCCAGAAATTCCAGGGGCACTAAGAATGGGTTCAGGGGCAGACCCCAGCTGCTTGCCAAGCAGACCTTGGTTCACTGGGACGGGCATTCTCTGGAGCATGGGTGCAGCCTGGCTGGCCTTTTCTTGCCCCTGGGAGCTTGTTCTGGCATCCTCAGCTCTGGGTGCCAGGACCTCCGTGGCTGGGTCTGGCTGAGGGACTGTCAGGTGCATGTACATATCTGACATGTGTTTAACTGGGGCATCACAGGGCAGGCGGAGCAGCTCCTCGGGAAGTGCCATGAGCAGCTCAAGAGCCACCACTGCCTCAACTGTAGTCTCGTTGTGGTTTTGATTTGTGGTTCCCTGATGGCAAGTGATGTGGAGGATTTTTACATGTGTCTGTTAGCCATTTGTATGTCTTCTTTGGAAAAGTGTCTGTTCTTGTCTTCTGCCCGTTTGACAACAAAGGAAAGAACCAGAGACCGTGTTCTCTGCTGTAGAGCTAATTGATACGGATATAAGTAAGATGTCAGAGATGGAAATTCGGGTAACAATTATGAAGTTAATAGCTAGACTTGAAAAAAGCATAAATGACAATACAGAATCTCTAAGGGGGGAAATGAGATTTAGTAAGGCCAAACTTAAAAATGCTATGAATGAGATGCAGTCTAAATTGGATGCCCTAATAGCCAGGGTCAGTGAGGTAGAAGAGAGAATAAGTCATCTAGAGGACAGGCTGATGGAAAAAAAGGAAGTTGAGGAAAAGAGAAAAGGACAACTAATAGCCCATGTAGAAAGGCTTTGAGAATTTAATTACTCCTTGAAGTGAACAATGTCAGATTTATCAGGATCCTAGAGGGGGTGGGGAGAGAGAGAGGGCTAGAAGGTATATTTAAGCAAATCGTGGCTGAGAACTTCCTTGATTTTGTGAAGGAAGCAAGCATTCATGTCCAGGAGGCAGAGAAATCCCAAAAATCAACAAAAAGTCTCCCCAAATCAATAAAGATGGCTAGGGAAGGGAGGTTTCTTACATATGGAGGGAGGAACATCAGAATAACATCAGAACTATCCACAGAGACCTGGCAAGCCGAAAAGGGCTGGCAAGACATTTTCAGGGTACTAAATGAGAAGAACATGCAGCCAGGAATACTTTATCCAGCAAGGCTACCACTCAGAATGGAAGGAGAGATAAAGAGCTTCCAGGACAGACAGAAACTGAAAGAATATGTGACTGCCAACCCAGCCCTTCAAGATATATTAAGGCGATTCTGTAAGTGAAGAGAGACCCTAAGACCCTAAGAGCGAAATAGACCAGAAAGTAACAGAGGTAATCTACAGAGGTGCAGGGACTTTACAGGCAATACCGTGGCACTAAATTCATATCTTTGAATAGTTACTCTGAATGAAATTGGGCTGAATGCAATTGGGCTGAATGCTCCAACCAAAAGACAGGGTATTAGATTGGATAAAAAAGCAAGGACCATCCGTATGCTCCAGACTGAAAGTGAGGGGGTGGAGACCCATTTACCACACTCATGGAACTCAAAAGAGACCTAGGGTAGCAATTATTATAATTAGACAAATTAGATTTTAAAACAAGCACTGTAGTAAGAGATGTAGAGGGACACTATATCATACTTAAAGGGTCTATCCAACAAGAAGATCTAACAATTGTAAATATCTATGCCCCCAGTGTGGGAGCGGCAAATAATATAAACCAATTAATAAACAATAGTAGGGGACTTTAACACCCCACTCACAGCAGTGAACTGGTCATCCAAGGAGAAGATCAAAAAAGAAACAAGGGCTTTGAATGACACACTGTTTGGCTTTCTGTTTTTGTTTGCAATTTGAGTGTTAAGGGTGGTTAGAAGTTGTTTAACCCAGCGGTTTACATCATTTATTGTGCATATGAATCACCTGGGGATCTTGTTAAAATGTAAATTCTGATTAGGTAAGTCTGGGGTGAGGCCCAAGATTCTGCCTCTTGAAGAAGTTCCCAGGCAATGCCTGTGCTACTAGTCTAAGGACATGTTAAGTAGCAGGACTCTAATCCTTTTTTCAGGATGTTCAACAACCTATACCTAATTATCAGTTGGTGAGCTTTTATTTTTTAATATGACAAAAAAAATCATATTTGTTAGTGTAGGAAATATTTTAAAAACTTCTAATTAAATGGCAGCTCATTTTTAATAAGTAGCTAACTTTCTTTATATTAAATCTTTAAGATGTGTGATAAGATTTTGTCTTCTAACTGTATTGTTTTTGAGGATTTGAAGAAATTGATTTTTTTCAGCTGTGTTTGTGTCCATTTATTGTTTTGGAGTGCTTACATTTTGTACTTTAGGTGACCATTGAGAAACAAAATTAAGTGAGCTTAGTATTAAAAATACCTATATTAAATTCTAATCTAGTTTTTGAGGTAGAAGCTTCTTGCTGTAGAAGTGTAAATCACGTTTCTGTTTATGTAAAGTGACTATTATTGTGTACTTTATTTTTAGACATATATGAACTGGGAGGAGGTAATACAAGATAAGATGGTAGTGTCTCTATAAATACTTTTTGTTTTTACTTGCATTTACTTGCATTTGAATCCAGCCTGGTTTTTCTTACACCTTAAGTGCTATAAGGATTGTTGCAGGGTTGGAGGTGGGGTAAATGTGTATGTGTGCTATCATATGTGCACCTGCTACTTGGGGGAAGTGGGATGGTGTAAGAACCCTTCCACCCTTTTAAGATTCCGTAATTTTCTACTTCTTTATAGTTTGGTGGAAAGGAGGAGGGAACATACTCTAGTCCACTGAAGTGGCAGTTAGCAAGATGTGTATTGCTGGTCCTGATTTGACAGTTTTTTCACTAGTTAAAAGTTATGCTTTGATATTCTACCTGTTGGATTTACCTAAACTCTGTTAATTAGTAAACTTGTACATAGTAAACTTGTACATAGTAGGGGACTTGTAAACTTGTACATAGTAGGGGACTTTGGCAGTCAGCTCTTATTTTATAATAATTATGTTTTTTGGTTAGGGGCATTGGTAAGAGACATATGAACCTCAGTAGGTTTAATTATAATTTAATTTATGCTGTTACTAATTTTTGTTTTAATGAGCTAGATTATAGAATCAAACATGATTTTTCTATTTTATACAATAGTTTTTGGAGTTATTGTATATTTATATGTACCGTTATTGTCAGTAAATCTTATGAGACTGTTTAAATACAGTGGAGTATTTTAGGCTCTGGTTTGTTTTTATCATTCTAATGTTTTGAAAACAAGTTCCTAGACAGATTGAGAGATCCACCTGATTGAGGATTTTAATTTGAGTTCTTGTTCACTCAAGTAGTATACCTTCTGATTTTATAAAACTGGGTGACACCTATTCATGAAAAAATGAATTAAGTAACTATTGTAGTTGCTGTCAGCCTTTGTGTAAATATGCTGATAAGCTTGAGTTTTTGGGCTGTGGGTGACCTATATTTATTTATTTTACATTTCAGAGTTTGTGCATTTATTCATTTCTCACTTCTCTCCTTAGAAGGGTTGTCTTTCTTCCTGTCTACAAAGTTTTTAAACTTTAAACTTTAAATCTTTTCTGTTCTATCCAAGGTTTGTTTTGTCAATAACCTCAATTCTTTTTTGGATTCTATAAAATACTAGTTGTAGCATTAATAATAATGATATCCAGCTTTAGGTACTATATTTTCTTAGACATAATAACAATAGCTGACATTAAAAAAAAAGATTTTATTTATTTATTTTAGAGAGAGAGCATGCAAGCTGAGGAAGGGACAGAGGGAAATGGAGAGAAAGAATCTTAAGCAGACTTCACACAGAGGGCAGAGCCCAACGTGGGATTGATCTCACAACTGTGAGATTATGACCTGAGCTGAAACCAAGAGTTGGACGCTTAACTGACTGGGTCACCTGGGTGGCCCAGTAGCTGACATTTTATTACCATGTGCCAAGCACTGTTCTTAACCCTTTATGTGGTAACTTGCTTAATTCTCTTCTTCTTTCTTTCTTCTTTTTTTTTTTTTTAAGAATTTTATTTATTTATTTGAGAGAAAAAGAAAGAGTGTGTGCACGAGTGGGATGGGGAGGCAGAGGGAGAGGGACAAGAAGACTCCTTGTTGAGCAGACTCTGATATAGGGCTCAGTCCCAGGGCCCAGGGATCATGACCTGAGCTACAGGCAGATGCTTAACCAACTAAGCCACCCAGGCACCCTAGTTCTTTCTCTTTTTTTAAAATGATTTTTATTGTAACAAAATATATATAACATAAAATTTGCCATCTTAACCATTTTTAAAATCAGTGGTATTAAATACATTCATAATGTGCAAACATCACTACCTTTCCTCTCTAGAACTCTTTTCATTATGCAAAACTAAAATTCTGTATCCTTTAAATGATAGTTTTCCACTCCCCTCTTCCCCCAGCTCCTATCAGCCACCATTCTACTTTCTGTTTCTCTGACTTTTATCACTCTAGGCGGACTCCACTCTAAGTGGAGTCATGCATTATTTTGTCTCTTTGTGATTGACATATATCCTTAGCATAATGTCCTTGAAGTTTATTTATATTGTGCCATATATCAGAATTTCCTTTATAAAGGCTAAATAATATTCCAGTGTATACCACATTTTCGTATCCATTCATCTGTAAATGGACACTTGGGTTGCTTACACAATTAAGCATTTGTGAATAATCCTGCCATGAAATGAACATAGGTGTACTACCTCATTTAATTCTTTGAAGTACCTTGAGAGGTAGACACTTTTTTTTTTTTTAAGATTTTATTTACTTATTTGACAGACAGATCACAAGTAGGCAGAGATACTGGCAGAGAGAGGAGGAAGCAGGCTCCCAAGGAGCAGAGAGTCCTATGCGGGGCTTGATCCCAGGACTCTGGGATCGTGACCTAAAGCCGAAGGCTTTAACCCTCTGAGCCACCCAGGTGCCCCGAGAGGTAGACACTTTTGATGAGGAAATTGAGTCTTAGAGCAGTCAGGTGATTTGTGCAAAATTACAGAGCTAAGAAGTCTGTCTTGGATGAATGTTCTTAACTACCATAGTAAACTTCCATGTATTTTAGGATAAGGTGGTGTAGTAGTTCAATACATAGGCTTAGAAACAGGCATGGACAAATTTCTGAGCAGTACAAGATGGCAAAACCAGAAAGGGATAAACAAGTTGCAAATCTGAAGTTTAAGCATATGCTTAGGAGTTGGACAGTTAGAATCATTATTTGACGAGATTTTTGTTTCTAATCTGTCTGCCTATTTTTTTTCTTTTTTTTGCCTTTATTTTTAATTTTTTATTTCTTTTCAGCATAACAGTATTCATTGTTTTTGCACCACACCCAGTGCTCCATGCAATTTGTGCCCTCTCTAATACCCACCACCTGGTTCCCCCAACCTCCCACCCTTTGCCCCTTCAAAACCCTCAGATTTTTTTTTTCTATTTTTTTTTTTTTTAGGGATCTAGATAGCAAGCACTGTTCAGTCTGGTAACACAGGCTTCCCAATAGCCCATGATGATAGCATTTGTACCATTGACATATTAAACAAAGTAAGCAGTTTAAATTAATTTTTAATTGCTGGGTGCAACAAATTTGCTCTATATCTTATTATACACTTGGTTATTTGTATTACATATCATTAATCCTGTGGAATGGGAGGGAAGAATTTAGAAACTGACACTGGGCCTTAGACCTTGCCCAATTTTTATAGTGTTGATTTTTAAGCTTTACACAATACTCTGAATCTTGCTGGTTGAAGGGGGTGTCTTGAAACAGAAATATCTGTATTTGAAAATTGCTAATATCTGTTAATAGAAATAAGCACACATATTTTAATGAGAAAATTTGGAGAATCTGTGATTTTTTTTTTTTTAATGGTAGTTACTATCAGGTCTTCACGATTTACTTGAGATGAATTACCTTAATTAAAAAAAAAAAGAGTCATTTGATGATTTTTCCATAGACCAAGTTTTACCAAGTACCATGCTTAAACAAAAGAAGATAGATGAAAAGAACATAGTAGAAAATTTGCTGTATAAGCAGCATATAAAACAAAGATAGCTGTGGTTAGGTAGAAGACATTTAAATGTTGGGAAGTTGCCCAAATGTTCAGTGGCATGCTTCTGACTTGCCATTTAATGTACAATTAACATTCTAAGATCAAAGTCTGGTTAGGCAAATTTGACAATTAAATTGGTGGGGAAGTGAATGGGCTTTGCAATTTAAAATTAAATAATACATGTCTGTTTAATTACTGTTGTGTGTATGTAAGTGATCACTTAATAGAATGAAGCTGTAGACTTAAAGTGAATTTAAGACCACAAAACCTTAATCATATCTTTTTCCTGACCTTAAATTGATATGATAGGATTTTAAAAAGAACTAATTCTTTTAAAGAAGACCGCTGTGCTTGTCACATCAATAAATCAAAATAGAATTACTTGTTGGGTTGGAATCTTTTATAATGCTAAATGAAAATTTTGATAGGTTTTGGGGTGTCTGGATGGTGCAGTCGTTTAGCATCTTTCTTGAGCTCCAGTTATGATCCTGGGCTCCTGGGATTGAGCATTGCATTGGTTCCCTGATCAGCGGGAAGTCTGCTTCTACCTCACCCTCTGCCCCTGTTTGTGTTCCCTCTCTTTCTGTGTCTCTCTCCATCAAATAAACAAATAAAATCTTAAAAAAATTTTTTTGATAGTTTTTGATGAAGAGAATATGTTAGCACTGTATCTTCATTTCAGTGACTATTAAAATTAATCAGAAATTTTAGAAAGTTAGGTGGTGGTGGTAGTATTACTGTATATAGGTGTGTTCTCTTTAATTTGTTAATGTGAAAATAAGAATGATCTTAATGTGAACTTTTTGAAATTCTGGAAGATGAAATAAAGGAAAGCTGTACTTGTCTTTCAAATAGTTTTTCTTTTCAAGGGTTGAAATGTTATTTTGTTACATAAACAGGTAAATAGCCATTAGTTTGAATGTAAAGTTCCTGTGTAGGATTACATTGTTTTATCATCACATATTGTTCCTTTTGTGAAGGTGATGCAAACGGTGATTCTGAAACTCATCAAAAGTCTTTCTCTGAGATTCCTGAACTAACTTTGGCAGACTTTAGGCTGTGTTTCTGTAGAATTCTAGTCTAAATGGTGGTTGGGTTGTCAAGCAAGGCTATAAAGTTTGCTTAATTCCTAAGGTACCTCCATTACTATATTTCAGCTGTGAAAAATGATAAAAGGTACTGTTCCAACACTGGTAACTAACCAAACTATAATTGGAACAAATGCAAGAAGCTTATTAAAAACACTATTTTGACTAGTTTAAAAGTTCTGTTGGGGAAAACTGACTTGCTTTCTACAGGATGAGGAGTAGAGTGAGAGTATGATGGAGATTGTGAAGGGGACTCTGTGACACTGATTATTTTGTGTAGGTGGATTAAAATCTTAACAACTTTTAAATTTTGCCTGATACAGATGTGTCACTAGCCTTGATCACAGTTTTCTTAGGTTCATTAATGGAACCATAAGTACATGAGGTGAGAAAGAGGAAAATGTCTTTTATTTAAATTTTTTGTGTAAAATAGATGTGATATAATTTTTTTAGGGGTTGAAAGAAAGAGAAAAAATTGGGCTAAAGGAGACATGGATATACTTTGCAAAAGAGATTACCATAGATAAAATTTACTGAGTGGTGAGCTAGTGAGCAAAAAAGGCAAAATGTTCATTAGCCCCCGTGGGGAAGAAAGCTGGTGTTTGGCAAGTCAGCTGTTCTTGTATTGTTTTTAGAATAAGGTGTGACAGGTGTTGGTTGGTTGGGGGCAGAGGCTGACCACCTGCTGTTATGTCAGGCAGGTTTATAATTGTGTCTGGGGAAGTGGCTCTACACTGAATTTTCTATGCAAGAAATTTTAGTATAACTGTATTTTTTCTGTATAGTTTTTATAACCTTGAGAGTTAGGTTTCAGGTACTTGTGTGGCAATTCTTTTGGTAATAGAGATGAGAAGGAATATAGTTGGTATAGAGGTTTGGCCATGAGTTATTATGAGAGAAAAGATACAAAGAGAAAGTAAACTATGGACTTAATGTTATACACTTATCTCTGTTAAAGGACAGGAAATAGCATATCCCTTGGCATGAAATTACTATATAAAGAGCTAGCTAGTATCATGTAAACCTTGATATTAAGAGTATGTTGGGGAACATAATAGTGAGGTTACATCATAGACATGTTTAAATTGCTTAAATTTACATGTTATATAGTGGGCAAAAAAAAAAAAAAAAAGCACTAGCATATCTATTAGTATTACATTGACTGTAGGCAGTAGAAATTAACTTTGGCTAATTTAAGGAAAGAATACTTAGAACCAGGGGTGCCTGGATGGCTCAGTGGGTTAAGCCTCTGCCTTTGGCTCAGGTCATGATCTCAGGGTCCTGGGATTGAGCCCTACATCCGGCTCTCTGTTCAGCAGGGAGCCTGCTTCCCCCTCACCCCTGCCCCCCGCCTGTTGCTCTGCCTACTTGTGATCTCTCTCTTTCTGTCAAATAAACAAATAAAATCTTTAAAAAAAAAAAAAAAAAAAGAATACTTAGAACCAGTCTGGGGAAATGGATAGGAATCAGGGCAGCCAGGTATGAAGGACCAGAGCCAAGACCAGGCACAGGAACACTTTGAGTAGGAAACCACTGCTGACACTTGCTGACAGTGACTCTGCTGGTTCTCTGAATAATTTTTCAGCTATTACAGGAAAGGCCTTTTGACTTTCAATATGGAAATGAAAATTTCCGTATCCATATTTAAAACGATATTTGTCTCTTTGGCCAATCCAAATGGTAAATGCTTCATGGCTCAGTAAATAAGGTGCATCCAGTTACTTATGCCAGATGGGAAGTCATCCTTGACTCCTTGACTTCTATTCTTTCAGCCCCATATCAATAGCATATCGTTCTCTCAGTCTGCCTTTTTTTTTTTTTAATGTATTGTTTGCTTCAGGGGTACAGGTCTGTGAATCATCAGTCTTACACAATTCACAGCACTCACCATAGCACATACTCTCCCCAGTGTCCATAACCCAGCCACCCTATCTCTGGTACCCCCCAGGAACCCTCAGTTTGTTTCCTGGGATTAAGAGTCTTTTATGGTTTATCTCCGTCCCCAGTCCCATCTTTCATTTTTTCCCCTTCCTTACCCCCTTAGCCCCCGCCCTGCCTCTCAAATTCCTCCTATCAGAGATACCATATGATAATTGTCTTTTTCTGATTGGCTTATTTTGCTTAGCATAATACCCTCTAGTTCTATCCATGTTGTCGCAAATGGCAAGATTTCTTTTTTTGATGGCTGGGTAGTATTCCATTGTGTATAGATACCACATCTTCTTTATTCATTCATCTGTTGGAAGTTTTTTCCATAGTTTGGCTATTGTGGACATTGCTGCTATAAACATTGGGTTGCAGGTGCCCCTTTGGATCACTACATTTGTATCTTTGGGTTAAATACCTAGTAGTGCAGTTGCTGGGTCAGGGTAGTTTTATTTTCAACTTTTTGAGGGACCTCCATTCTGTTTTTCAGAATGGCTGCACCAGCTTGCATTCCCACCAACAATCTAAGAGGGTTCCTCTTTCTCCACATCCTCGCCAACACTTGTCACTTCCTGACTTGTTAATTTTAGTCATTCTGACTGATGAGAGGTGGTATCTCACTGTGGTTTTGATTTGTATTTACCTGCTGGCGAGTTTTCAATCTGCCTCTTAAATACCTTGAGTTTATCCAGTTATCTCTAAGTCATCTTTGTAGCTTGTAGTCCCATTGGTATAGGACAGAAGCTTCATAATATCTCTGGTCTACACATTGGTTCCTACCCTGTAGGACTCTACATTATGTGGGAGTGAACTTTAAAAAATATGGGTCAGATTATGCTTCAGTGGTCTGCCTTTTATTTACCTGTCATTTCTCAGCTCTGGTTGACCGTTTTAAACCATGATGGCAGACTGGGACTCTGCAAACTGCATTTCTCCGTTGCCAGCTTGCTTCCTATTGGGTTTTTACCACTGTGACCCTTGGGGGGGCATTTGGGAGGTAAGAGAAAGGACTTCTGTTTCTAGTTTCTTTATACCTCCAGCAGCCAACGATAACCACCGCTTCATTCTCTAGCTTCTTTTGGCATTCCCAGCACCAGCCTTGCTGCTCCTTCTCCCAGGTACTAGTTTCTGGGCCCTGGAGTTTCTAGGTAGATGGAGTGCCACTTGCATTTCTTCCTCACCCACCCCTACTGGGCTGTGTCCCCTTAGCAGTTCGAGCACCCTCTTTCCTGTGCCTCCTCCATCGGGATTCAGACTTGAGTTGTAGGGTTCCTCTCCTTGGAGGCCAAGGTGTCAACCATGTGGTTTCAACTTCTTAGAGATTTGAACACCAGACTCCATGGACTTCCTCCTCTCTTCCAGGCATAGCCCCATAATACCCTTCCTCCAGGCATCTAGCTTCCCATAACACACCTCTTCTATTTTGTTCCCCCAGCCCTTTGGTGGTGATAGTACTTTCTGTAGTTATTAATCCCTTGATTCCCTTAGCCTTCCCTTTTTACCTTTTCAGCTTTTCAGTGTCTGTATAACCAGGTTCCTGTATTAAATCAGTGTTTGAATTATCCATATGGTTTCTGTTTGTCTCATTCAAGAGGTTTTCTATTTTCTAGTAACTAAGTTAAAAAAAGATTTTCATTAATTCCTAAGTTTGGGACTACTTCTCTAGTCTCAAGCCATGCCACGCCCCCCCCACCCCCACTTTCTTAGGGGTGGGTAGGGGCAGAGGAAAGAGAGAATCTTTTTTTTTTTTTAAAGATTTTTATTTATTTATTTGAGGGAGAATGAGTGAGAGAGAGCATGAGAGAGGAGAAGGTCAGAGGGAGAAGCAGACTCCCCAAGGAGCTGGGAGCCTGATGCGGGACTCCATCCGGGAAGTCCAGGATCATGACCCGAGCGAAAGGCAGCCACTCAACCAACTGATCCACCCAGGTGCCCAAGAGAGAGAATCTTTTTTTTTTTTTTTTTTTTTTTTAAAGATTTTATTTATTTATTTGACAGAGAGAAATCACAAGTAGATGGAGAGGCAGGCAGAGAGAGAGAGAGGGAAGCAGGCTCCCTGCTGAGCAGAGAGCCCGATGCGGGACTCGATCCCAGGACCCTGAGATCATGACCTGAGCCGAAGGCAGCGGCTTAACCCACTGAGCCACCCAGGCGCCCCCCAAGAGAGAGAATCTTAAGCAGGCTCTACAACCAGCATGGAGCCCCACAACCTGACCTGAAATCAGGAGTTCGTTGCTTAACCAACTGAGCCACTCAGGCACCCTCCATCTTTTTCTCTTTATGCTTCAGTATTCTGAATTTTTTTTTAGTTGCCAGAACACGCACATTCAGTTTTTGTCTCAAAAGATAGTGTACCTGGTAGACTGTACCATGCTCTGATTATCAGCAGCCCCACCTACTTTTCCTTCACCCTCCCACCCCACAGCAGTTGGTTGGTTAACTCTCACATATCGCTGGCCGGAGGCAGTACGCTGTAGAGGTTGTAGAGATATGCTGTTGCCTAGGTTTTAATGTCAACTCTGTTATTTTGTCGGCTTTATGATCTTAGGCAAGTTACTTAATACATTTTTCGTTTCCTCACCTGGAAAATGGGGATGATTTATCTACATGATTGGGTTACTGTAAGGCTTAAATATGTTACTGTAAAGTACTCTGAACTTTAGTGATAATAAGTCATTGCTCAGTAAGTGATTATAACCTGCTGTTATTATCAGCTGCATGAGAATCCTTCTGGGATACTTTTCTCGATCTCCACACTCTGACAGGTTCCACCTTTTGTATGCTCCTATAGCATCATGTCCTTCACCTTTTCCATATTTAACTGTGCTTGAGGTTACTTGTTTAGTGTCTTGCCAGCATATAATGCTATATGGGATAGTTACCCTTTTTTTTTTTTTTTTTAAAGCATCTGGCTGCATTCAGAGACTTTGGAGTGATGTGGAATATTTTTTACCTTCCTTATCTTCTCTCCCTAACATGAAAAACTCCTTATTTTTCATAGATATCATATAATAAAAGAACACGTGATTTGGAATAACTGGAGTTGAAACCAAAAAATCATATCCCACAAACTTTTGTTCCAAAGCTTAAAAATTTAAATGTGCAGAAGAATCCCTGAATACCAACTGCTAAATAATTTTTCTAGTATCTCTAAAGATGGAAGCTGTGCTGTGCTTCCCACGAGCAATCCTTTATATTGAATTCTATCTTCTAAAGCCTTTTTTTCCCTTGATCTTTTTAAATCTTTTTACAGTAGGCGCACCTGGGTGGCTCAGTTGACAGACTCAAAGACAGACTCTTTGGCTAAGATCATGATACCGGGGTCTTAGAATCCAGCACAACATCGTGCTTCCTGCGCAGTGGGGGTCTGCTTCTCTCGTTCCCTCTACCCTCCCTGCTGTTTGTGCTCATACTCTGTCTCTCAAATAAATAAAACCTTAAAAAAATGTTTAGATTAAGTGTACATAGTATTTTCTTTAATATTCTACTTGAAGTAAAAAGAAAGGTTTGATAGATAGTAAGATATATATATATACATATATATATATGAATGATATATGTCCTATATATAATGTGTTAAAGTATGAATATGAAATAAACAGTTATGGTAGGAAAAACAACTATGCCACACCTTGGGATTGAATATTTATTCAGTTTCAGCATTATATTTAATTCTGAGCTTCTGAGCAGCCAGTGAAAAGAGAAATATAATTTTTGTCATCATATGAGAAGAGCATTTCTTTTTTTGAATTTTAAAATGTATTATCCTAATTCAGCTGTACTAAAACTGTGAATGTGGAGCACTAATTCTGCTGAATATTAACAGGTATCAGGATTAAGCTTGAAGATAATGGGCTAAATAAGATAAACAGACTTCTCTTTTTCTTTTTTCTTTTATTAAAAGTTTTTTTATTTCAATTCCCGTGTAGTTAACATACAGTGTAGTTAACATACAGGCACCTCCACCAGGTACTTGAAGATCTGGGTTAGTTTTGGTGGAAGGACTTTTGTTGCTTAAGGTGTGGGAGAGGGTGGAGGGCTATCCTTGAGGTCCTCTTTCCAACTTGTTGAGGATGGCTTTTTTGCATTTTCGGGTGGTTGATGTGTGGTTTTGGTTGT
This sequence comes from Mustela erminea, assembly GCF_009829155.1. Taxonomy (NCBI): domain Eukaryota; kingdom Metazoa; phylum Chordata; class Mammalia; order Carnivora; family Mustelidae; genus Mustela; species Mustela erminea. Next base: position 41,613,778 of record NC_045617.1, read on the forward strand.
GTGTATTTCATGTTGGGTGCAAAGCAGACACAAATTTGTGAAGTAATGTAATTAGTTAAATAAGATAATTTCATAATTTAAATTTACTTTTGACTTCCTTTCTTGTAATAAATGTTTAATATGTATATATAATTTAATATCTTTAGTTATGTTGTAGAACAGGTATTGATTTGTATGACGCTGTGAAATAAAATGTTTCCTTTAAAAAATAAGTTTATATTAGTCTCAGGTGTAAAGTATAGTGATTCAACAATTCTATACATTACTCAGTGTTCATCATGGTTAAGTGTACTCTTTATGGGGGGAGGAGTCAAGATGGCAGAGGAGGAGCAGGCTGAGGCTACATCAGGTAGCAGGAGATCAGCTAGATAGTTTATCTAAAGATTGCAAACACCTGAAAATCCAATGGGAGATTGAAGAGAGGAAGAACAGCAATTCTAGAAACAGAAAATCAGTCACTTTCTGAAAGGTAGGACTGGTGGAGAAGTGAATCCAAAGGGATGGGAAGATAGACTGTGGTGGGAGGGACTGGCTCCCAGGGAACCTTGGAGCAACGGAGCACAGAATCGGGACTTTTAGAAGTCTGTTCCACTGAGGGGCATCGCTCCGGAGGCTAAACCAGGGTGAAGCCCACGCGGGGTCAACGTGGCCCCAGGTCCCACAGGGTCATGGAAGGATTGGAGGTGTCTGAGTGTCGCAGAGCTTGCAGGTATTAGAACCGGGAAGCAGGCTACAGAGACAGAACCGAAGAGTGAGCTCTCAGCTAGGGGTTACCTTGAACCAGTCGCAGCCTGGGTGAGCTTGGAGCGTGGCCCGAGGCTAGGGAGACGGGAGTTATTGGGCGCTATTCTCTGAGGGCGCACTGAGGGGTGGGGCCCCAAGCTCTCAGCTCCTCTGGGCGGGACACTGGGAGGCCGCCATTTTCATTACCATCCTCCGGAACTCTAAGGAAAGCCTTCAGGTAACAAAAGCTCCCGAAGTGAACCCGAGCTGATTACTCAGCCCGGAGCCTGGTAAGGGAGGTGCAATTCCTCCTGGGGCAAAGACACTTGAGAAACACTACAACAGGCCCCTCTCCCAGAAGATCAACAAGAAATCCAGCCAGGACCAAGTTCACCTACCAAGGAGTGCAGGTTCAGTACTAAGGAGAGCGGTGGAATTCCAGGGGAGGAGAAAGCAAGCACTGAACTCATGGCTTTCTCCCCATGATTCATTAGTGTTGCAGTTAATTTAATTTCTTTTTCCCAATTTTTTTTTCAAATTTTTTTCATGTTCTAATTTTTTTTAACTTTTACCCCTTTCTTTTTTAATGTTTTTAAACTAGTTTTTCTAATATATATATATTTTTCTTTTTTATATTTTTTCTTTACTTGTTTTCTTTTTGTTTCTTTTTTTTTCCCGAACCTCTTTTTATCCCCTTTCTCCCCCCCATGATTTGGGGGTCTCCTCTGATTTGGTTAAAGCGTATTTTCTTGGGGTCTTTGCCACCCTTTTAGTATTTTACTTGCTCCTTCATATACTCTTATCTGGACAAAATGACAAGACAGAAAAATTCACCACAAAAAAGAACAAGAGGCAGTACTGAAGGCTAGGGACCTAATCAATACAGACATTGGTAATATGTCAGATATAGAGTTCAGAATGACGATTCTCAAGGTTCTAGCCGGGCTCGAAAAAGGCATGGAAGATATTAGAGAAACCCTCTCAGGAGATATAAAAGCCCTTTCTGGAGAAATAAAAGAACTGAAATCTAACCAAGTTGAAATCAAAAAAGCTATTAATGAGGTACAATAAAAAATGGAGGCTCTCACTGCTAGGATAAATGAGGCAGAAGAAAGAATTAGTTATATAGAAGACCAAATGACAGAATAAAGAAGCTGAGCAAAAGAGGGACAAACAGCTACTGGACCATGAGGGGAGAATTCGAGAGATAAGTGACACCATAAGATGAAACAACATTAGAATAATTGGGATTCCAGAAGAAGAAGGAAGAGAGGGGAGCAGAAGGTATATTGTAGAGAATTATTTGAGAGAATTTCCCTAATATGGCAAAGGGAAAAAGCATCAAAAGCCAGGAGGCGCAGAGAACCCCTCTCAAAATCAACAAGAATAGGTCCATACCCCGTCACCTATTAGTAAAATTTACAAGTTTTAGTGACAAAGAGAAAATCCTGAAAGCAGCCAGGGAAAAGAAGTCTGTAACATACAGTGGTAAATATATCAGATTGGCAGCAGACTTATCCGCAGAGACCTGGCAGGCCAGAAAGAGCTGGCATGGTATATTCAGAGCACTAAATGAGAAAAACATGCAGCCAAGAATATTATTCAGCTAGGCTATCATTGAAAATAGAAGGAGAGATAAAAAGCTTCCAGGACAAACAAAAATTGAAAGAATTTGCAAACACCAAACCAGCTCTACAGGAAATCTTGAAAGGGGTCCTCTAAGCAAAGAGAGAGCCTAAAAGTAGTAGATCAGAAAGGACCAGAGACAATATACACTAACAGTCACCTTACAGGCAATACAATGGCACTAAATTCATATCTCTCAATAGTTACCCTGAATGTTAATGGGCTAAATGCCCCGATCAAAAGGCACAGGGTTTCAGAATGGATAAAAAAACAAAACCCCCCTATATGTTGCCTACAAGAAACTCATTTCAGACCCGAAGATACCACGAGATTTAAAGTGAGGGGGTGGAAAACAATTTACCATGCTAATGGACATCAGAAGAAAGCTGGGGTGGCAATCCTTATATCAGATTAATTAGATTTTAAGCCAAAGACTATAATAAGAGATGAGGAAGGACACTCTATCATACTCAAAGGATCTGTCCAACAAGAAAATCTAACAATTTTAAATATCTATGCCCCTAACGTGGGAGCAGCCAACTATATAAACCAATTAATAACAAAATCAAAGAAACACATCAACAATAATACAGTAATAGTAGGGGACTTTAGCACTCCCCTCACTGAAATGGACAGATCATCCAAGCAAAAGATCAACAAGGAAATAATGGCCTTAAATGACACACTGGACCAGATGGACATCACAGATATATTGAGAACATTTCATCCCAAAGCAACAGAATACAAATTCTTCTCTGGTGCACATGGAACATTCTCCAGAATAGATCACATCCTGCGTCCTCAATGAGGTCTCAACCGGTATCAAAAGATTGGGATCATTCCCTGCATATTTTCAGACCACAGTGCTCTGAAGCTAGAACTCAATCGCAAGAGGAAATTTGGAAAGAACCCAAATACATGGAGACTAAACAGCATCCTTCTAAAGAATGAATGGGTCAACCGGGAAATTAAAGAAGAATTGAAAAAATTCATGGAAACAAATGATAATGAAAACACAACGGTTCAAAATCTGTGGGACACAGGAAAGGCAGTCCTGAGAGAAAGATATATAGGAGTACAAGCCTTTCTCAAGAAACAAGAAAGGTCTCAAGTACACAACCTAACCCTACACCTAAAGGAGCTGGAGAAAAAACAAGAAAGCAAGCCTAAACCCAGCAGGAGAAGAGAAATAATAAAGATCAAAGCAGAAATCAATGAAATAGAAACCAAAAAAACAATAGAACAAATCAACGAAACTAGGAGCTGGTTCTTTGAAAGAATTAATAAGATTGATAAACCCCTGGCCAGACTTACCAAAAAGAAAAGAGAAAGGACCCAAATAAATAAAATCATGAATGCAGGAGGAGAGATCACAACTAACACCAAAGAAATACAAACAATTATAAGAACATACTATGAGCAGCTCTACGCCAACAAATTTGACAATCTGGAAGAAATGGATGCATTTCTAGAGACATATAAATTATCACAACTGAACCAGGAAGAAATAGAAAACCTGAACAGACCCATAACCAGTAAGGAGATTGAAACAGTCATCAAAAACCTCCAAACAAACAAAAGCCCAGGGCCAGATGACTTCCCAGGGGAATTCTACCAAACGTTTAAAGAAGAACTAATTCCTATTATCCTGAAACTGTTCAAAAAATAGAAATGGAAGGAAAACTTCCAAACTCATTTTATGAGGCCAGCATCACCTTGATCCCAAAACCAGACAAGGATCCCATCAAAAAAGAGAACTACAGACCAATATCCTTGATGAATACAGATTCGAAAATTCTCACCAAAATACTAGCTAATAGGATTCACCAGTACATTAAAAGGATTTTTCACCACGACCAAGTGGGATTTATTCCAGGGCTGCAAGGTTGGTTCAACATCTGCAAATCAATCAGTGGGATACAATACATTAATAACAGAAAGAACAAGAACCATATGATACTCAATAGATGCTGAAAAAGCATTTGACAAAGTACAGCATCCCTTCCTGATCTAAACTCTTCAAAGTGTAGGGGTAGAGGGCACATACCTCAATATTATCAAAGCCATCTATGAAAAACCCATCGCAAATATCATTCTCAATGGAGAAAAACTGAAAGCTTTTCCGCTAAGGTCAGGAACACGGCAGGGATGTCCATTATCACCACTGCTATTCAACATAGTACTAGAAGTCCTAGCCTCAGCAATCAGACAATAAAAGGAAATTAAAGGCATCCAAATCAGCAAAGAAGAAGTCAAACTATCACTCTTCACAGATATGATACTATATGTGGAACACCCAAAACACTCCACTCCGAAACTGCTAGAACTTGTACAGGAATTCAGTAAAGTGTCAGGATATAAAATCAATGCACAGAAATCAGTTGCATTTCTCTACACCAACAAGAAAGAAGAAAGAGAAATTAAGGATTCAATCCCATTTACAGTTGCACCCAAAACTATAAGATACCTAGGAAGAAAACCTAACCAAAAAGGCTAAGAATTTATACTCAGAAAACTATAAAGTACTCATGAAAGAAAATGAGGAAGACACAAAGAAATGGAAAAATGTTCCATGCTCCTGGATTGGAAGAACAAATATTGTGAAAATGTCTATGCTACCTAAAGCAATCTACACATTTAATGCAATCCCTATCAAAATCCTACCCATTTTTTTCAAAGAAATGGAACAAATAATTCTAAAATTTATATGGAACCAGAAAAGACCTCGAATAGCCAATGGAATATTGAAAACGAAAACCAAAGTTGGTGGCATCTCAATTCCGGACTTCAGGCTCTATTACAAAGCTGTCATCATCAAGACAGCATGGTACTGGCACAAAAACAGACACATAGATAAATGGAACAGAATAGAGATCCCAGAAATAGACCCTTAACTCTATGGTCAACTAATCTTTGACAAAGCAGGGAAGAATGTCCAATGGGAAAAAAGACAGCCTCTTCAACAAATGGTGTTGGGAAAATTGGACGGCCACATGCAGAAAAATGAAATTGGACCATTTCCTTACACCACACACGAAAATAGATTCAAAATGGATAAAGGACCTCAGTGTGAGAAAGGAATCCATCAAAATCCTTGAGAATACAGGCAGCAACCTCTTCGACCTCAGCTGCAGCAACATCTTCCTAGGAACATTGCCAAAGGCAAGGGAAGCGAGGACAAAAATAAACTATTGGGATTTTATCAAGATCAAAAGTTTTTGCACAGCAAAGGAAACAGTTAACAAACCAAAAGACAACTGACAGAATAGGAGAAGATATTTGCAAAAACATATCAGATGAAGGGCTAGTTTCCAAAATCTATAAAGAACTTAGGAAACTCAACATCCAAAGAACAAATAATTCAATCAAGAAATGGGCAGAAGACATGAACAGACATTTCTGCAAAGCCGACAGCCAGATGGCCAACAGACACATGAAAAAGTGCTCCACATCACTGGGCATCAGGGAAATACAAATCAAAATCACCTCACACCAGTCAGCTCTTGCAAATGGCAAGATTTCATTCTTTTTTTATGGCTGAGTATTTTTCCAGTATACACACACACACACACACACACACACACACACACACACACACACACCACATCTTTATCCATTCATATTTCAGTGGACTCTTGTTCTGCTTCCATAATTTGGCTATTGTAAATAATGCTTCAGTAAACATTTAGGCTTAGGGTCTTGTATTTTTTGGGTAAATACCCAATAGTGTCATTACTGGATTGTAGAGTAGTTTTATTTTTAATTTTTTGTGAAATGTCCATACTATTTTCTGGAGCAGCTGCACAGTTTGCATTCCTACCACCAGTGCAAGAAGATTCCTCTTTCTCCATATCCTTGTCAATGTTGTTTCTTGTGTTCTTTTAGCCATTCTGATTAAGTGTGAGGTGATATTTCGTTGTAGTTTTGATTTGCATTTCCCTGATGATGAGTGATCTTGAGCACCTTTTTGTATGTCTGTTAGCCTTCGTGTATCTTGTTTGAAGAAATATCTGTTCAAGTCTTCTGCCCATTTTTAAGTTGGATTATTTATTTTTTGGGTGTTGAATTGTGTAAGTTCCTTATATATTTTGGTATTAACCCTTTTTCAGTTATGTCATTTGCAAATATCTTCTCCCATTCAGTAGGTTGTCTTTTAGTTTTGCTGATTGTTTCCTTCACTGTGAAGAAGCTTTTTATTTTGATGCAGTCACAATAGTTTATTTTTCCTTTTTTCCCTTTGCCTCAGGAGACTTATCTAGAAAAATGTTGCTATGGCCAATGTCAGAGAAATTGCTGCCTATGCTCTCTTCTAAGGTTTTGATGATTTCCTGACTCACATTTAGGTCTCTTACTGATTTCGAATTTATTTTTGTGTATGGTGTAAGGAAGTGGTCCAGTTTCATTCTTTTGCATGTGGCTGTCCAGTTTTCCCAACACCTTTGTTGAAGAGACTATCACTCGTTGCATATTCTTGTCTCTTTTGTTATAAATTAATTGACCGTATAATTGTGGTTTGTTTCTGGGTTTTCTGTTCTGTTCCATTGATCTATGTGTCTGTCTTTGTGCCAGTACCATGCTGTTTTGATTAGTGCAGCTTTGTACTATGACTGGAGGTCTGGAATTGTGATGCCTCAAGGTTTGTTTTTCTTTTTCAAGATTATTTTGGCTATTTGTGGTTCCCATACAAGTTTTAGGATTATTCATTGTAGTTCTGTGAAAAATGACATTGGTATTTTGCTAGGTGTAGTATTAAATCTGTAGCTTGCTTCTTTCATCAGTGTTTTAGAGTATACTTATCAGTTCCAGTAGTTTTTTGGTGGAGACTCTTGGGTTTTCTACAGAGTATCATGCGATCTGCAAATAATGAAAGTTTTACTTCTTTACTAATTTGGATGTCTTTTTGTTGTCATAAAGAGACTTCTTACATGTTTTCTCATAACCTTAAGTATTTTTAACATGTATCTTGACTGTCTAAGAGAAAGATAGTTTCCTTAATCCATTTTGCCATTTGTGCTGGCCTAAGTCAGTGAACAACTGGATGGATTATGTCTTCAGTGACATTTTTGCAGAAGATACCACAATTGCTTTTTATTTGACCTTTCCTTATGTTGATTTAACTTTTCTTTTTTTTTTTTTTTAAGATTTTATTTATTTGACAGAGAGAGATCACAAGTAGGCAGAGAGGCAGGCAGAGAGAGAGAGAGGAGGAAGCAGGCTCCCTGCTGAGCAGAGAGCCCGATGCGGGACTCGATCCCAGCACCCTGAGATCATGACCCAAGCCGAAGGCAGCGGCCCAACCCACTGAGCCACCCAGGCACCCCTATTTAACTTTTCTTTGAAACACAATCCAGGGGAAGGCTAATTACTTCCAAGAAATCTAGGTTCTCCCTATCTACCTGGAGTTGCTGCTTTTGAAAAGCACATGCAGGAATGCTTTAGGGGCTAAGTATTTCTGTTATCTGCCTGCCTGCTGACCTGGCAGTAGGTCTAGGAGTCTCTCAGAGGTATAGTCATTCTAGACTGAGGCTGATTATCTTTTTCCTTGTGTAACCTGACTCCAAGACCCACACCTACTAAGGCTACCACTGTTTCAATATGTAGCAAGGGCCTGAGCGCTCCACCTTCTCCCCAGGGACCTGCTGGGACTAATTATTTTGAAAACACTAGTAACAGCATGCTTCCAATTTATTCCCCAGATGTAAGCTCTTTTGGTCTTTGCTGCTCTTCAAACTGTTTGTCACATACTTCTTGTACCTTAATCAGCTCTCCCATTTCTCCTCTCCTGTTCTAAACACGTCTGTTTGCTCTTTAGAACACTTGTTTATGCCAAATAAATTATCTTCTGTTACATTAGCCTCTGCTTGTTAACTTCCATCTGTTCATTTAATATTTCATTTAATGTTTCTTCTACCCCCCTGGCCTTAACTTGACTGAGGTACATCTTTCAGTTGTTGCTTCTTTTTTACTGAAATACCTTGTGGGCCCAAGGTTGGGCAAGACCCGTCAGCCTTCTCCATTTTCAGTGGTACATCCAGACTTTTATTCCTCCATTCTTTCAATTATCAGCAAGTAAGAACAACTTAAAATAAAATTCCGTTCCTTTGAGTCTTATGCCTTTTAACTTTCTTACTCATTCCTGTCAATTTTCTCTCATTTGAAAATTTTGATACCTGGTATAATCTTTTCCACCCCAATCTTGCCATTATTCATTTGGTAGCATAACCTATTCATCTGTAATTTCCTCAGCTTGAATCCATTTGGATTTTATTTTTATATGTACTCTGTGAAGTACAGCTCCATTCTTGGTGATCCACTGATGGGGAAGCAGTGACAATAACTTGACCATGTGAGGGAATGATGCAATCCCCATAAATTGATTGGGTCTAAGAAGATAAGGGCTGATAAAAATTCTCAGGAATGTTTAAAATGTTTTGTGTTTAATATGTTTTAAAAATTTCAATTTTATAGGAATGAATGACAATTGTACTTGAAATGGTGATATCTGGCTATATTATAATCTTGATTCAAAGAGAGGGGTTAGCTCTTTTGCTAACTGTAGTGTGGTAGAAGGAGCATTGGATAATTTGAAGTCCAGCCATTTGCTAGTCGGTTACTTTCTCTTTTTTCCTACTGCAAAATGGAGAGTAATAACTAATTCATAAAGTTGTTGGGCTAATAAAATGCAAGAATTCCATTTAAGTGTATGTGTGTTTTGTAAACATTGATGTTTAAGATCTAATACAAATTAGAGAACTATTCTCCCCTAAGGTAGGTCATAAGATTGCACTTCAACATCACATTGTCTGCATAAAAAACTTTGATTATCTATACACTGTGTGTTTTTATAGGAAAATAAATTCTTTTAAAAAAGTATTTGTTATTTGTGGTACTTTAATCTGAATGATAATAGTTGGGGTTAGGAGACTCCAGTGAATATTATTCTGTGTAGTTATTGTAAGTCTAAGGAAAAGTAATTTATTTCTTAGGATCCTTCTTTTGAATTACACTATTAATATTATCTTTTTAATGTTTAATCTACAGGTATATGATGTTGATTGATGGCACAAATGAAGTTTTTATGATTGATAGAGATAATTCAGTGTTTCATGTTTCAAATCTGGAATTTCCATTTCGTAAAGATCTCCGTATACATTTATCAAATACTCTCTTGGATGGGGTAAGTCATATATATATATATGTATGTGTCTCTCTCTCTCTCTCTCTCTCTATATATATATATATATATTTTAAGTTAGACACTGCTATTTTTCTTTTTCTTGCAAGTAAAAAAAAATTTTTTTTTTTCAAGTGTAGGGAGGGTCAGAGGGGAAGGGAGACAAAGAATCTTAAGGAGGATCCAGTCAAGCGTGGCTCGAAGTGGGGCCTAATCTCAAGCCTGAGATCATGACCTGAGCTGAAATCAGTAGTTGGATACTAAACCGACTAAAGGCTCCCCTAAATGTGTATTTTTATTAAGTCAATGGGAAACTTATAATCTAGTTTTTTAAATATTTTTTAAGGTATAATTGATATATAAAGAAAATAATCCAGTTTCTTATTAAGATTTAAATTTTATTTATCTCTTACCTTCACTTGCTCTCACTTGATCATTGTCTTGGCTATGGGAATAAGTGAACAAAATTAAATCTTAATATTTTTTTGCTCCTTGTGGTTGAAAAAAAGTTCTTATTGAAAAAGACTACTTTTATTTTATTCTTTTACTTGTCAATTGAATTTTAATTATATGATACAACATATCCCTTGGCTCTTCAGCTTTGACATCAACAACTATACTTTTACATTTGAATTTTAAAAGCTGGTAAGAATTTTCCATTTTTTTTTCTTTAAAGATTTTATTTATTTATTTGACATGGAGCTGGTAAGAATTTTCCATTTTTTTTTCTTTAAAGATTTTATTTATTTATTTGACATGGAGAGAGACAGCCAGAGAGGGATCATAAGCAGGGGGAATGGGAGAGGGAGAAGCAGACTTCCTGCTGAGCAGGGAGCCCGATACAGGGCTTGATCCCAGGACTCTGGGATCATGACCTGAGCTGAAGGCAGATGCTTAATGACCAGGCATCCCTGGATTTTCCCATTTCAGAAAATATATTTAATAATCATAAAATTACTTGATTAAAAATATTTTAGCTTTCTCCCGTATAAGCAGCTTTCTTCCCAATTCTGAGAATATCTGTTCATTGTAAATAAAAATTAAAATAATATAGAATATTAGGAAAAAGCTGGTGAAAATCACCAGAACTACTATTGGAGTAACTTACATTATCATTTTGATGAACATTATTCCAGACTTTTCTCTGTGCCATAGTGTTCAATCTTACGTCTATTCCTGTGGAATGTAATATTCATGTTAATAATAGAAACTCAGAACATAGATTCTTTAGTGTAGTTGGGATCCTTTATAGTCCAGTAAGATTCTAAATAATCGTGGAACCTCTGCCTCTTTGAAAGTGAGTGCTCTGGTGAAATATGTATATACATGTGTAGTTAAATATTTTGTATGAAAAGAACCAAATGGTACATGTGTTTTGTTACTTGTCTTTTTCTCCTAATGTGGCAATTTGATTTGGACATTATTCTCACATAAATGTCTGAATGGTATAACATTGCATATGTAAACACCATAATTACTGGGGTATCCAAACTATCTTTACTGTGAAAATTATAGTAGATGCTCTTTAAAAATATGACCCATCTCAATAACCCAGCCTCAACTTAGTGAATGAGACTCTCCCAGGGACCAGAGTCATCTGTACTTTTAATAAGTGCTCAAGTAATCAGGCAAGTTTAAGAAATAGTTCCGTAATTTATTTAAACAGTCCTCTTTTGGTGAACATTTTTTTTTTTTAGGTTTTTATTTTTATTTTTTTTTAATTGGAAGACACTTAAATGCATATCCTTATACATTTTTCCTTTTACAATTGTGCAGTTTTTTTAAACATTAAAAATTTCTTAAAAAATTTAGTTAATGTATAATGTATTATTGGTTTCAGAGGTACAGGTCTGTGATTCATCAGTCTTATATTTACCCAGTGGTCATTACATCACATGACCTCCTTAGTGCCCATCACCCAGTTACTGCATCCCTCCTCTGCTCCCCCTTACAGGGATCCACAGTTGGTTTCTTATGACTAAGAGTCTTTTATGGTTTGCCTCCCTGTCTGGTTTTGTCTTGTTTTTTTTCCACTCTTCCCCATGATCCGCTGTTTTGTTTCTTAAATTCCACATATCAGTGAGATGATACGATAATTGTCTTTCTCTGATTGATTTATTTTGCTTAGCGTAATACCCTCTAGTTGCATCCACGTCATTGCAAATGGCAAGATTTCATTTTTTTTGATGGCTGAGTAGTATTCCATTGTGTATATATACCACATCGTCTTTATCCATTCATCTGTTAATGGACATTTAGGCCCTTTCCATAGTTTGGCTATTGTGGACATTGCTGCTGTAAACACTGGGGTGCAGGGTGTCCCTTCAGGTCACTACATTTTTATCTTTGGGGTAAATACCCCCAGTATTGCAATTGCTGGGTTGTAGGGTGGCTCTATTTTCAACTTTTGGAGGAACCTCCATACCGTTTCCCAGAGCGGCTGTACCAGCTATCATTTCCACCATCAGTGTAAGAGGGTTCCCCTTGATTTGTGTCCTCACCAACATCTGTCATTTTCTGACTTAATAATTTTAGCCATTCTGGTTGGTGTGAGGTGTTTTCTCATTGTGCTTTTGATTTGTATTTCCCTGGTGCCGAGGGATGTTGAGCACCTTTTCGTGTGTCTGTTGGCCGTTTGGATGTTTGCTTTGAAGAAGTGTCTGTTCGTGCCTTATGCCCATTTCTTGATTGGATTATTTGTTCTTTTGGTGTTGAGTTTGATAAGTTATTTATAGATACTGGGTACTAGCCCTTTATCTGATATATCATTTGCATATCTTCTCCCGTTCTGATGGTTGTCTTTCGATTTTATTTATTTATTTTTAATTTTTTATTTTTAATAAACATATATTTTTATCCCCAGGGGTACAGGTCTGTGAATCACCAGGTTTACACACTTCACAGCACTCACCAAAGCACATACCCTCCCCAATGTCCATAATCCCACCCCCTTCTCCCAAACCCCCTCCCCCCAGCAACCCTCAGTCTGTTTTGTGAGATTAAGAGTCACTTATGGTTTGTCTCCCTCCCAATCCCATCTTGTTTCATTTATTCTTCTCCTACCCACTTAAGCCCCCATGTTGCATCACCATTTCCTCATATCAGGGAGATCATATGATAGTTGTCTTTCTCTGCTTGACTTATTTCGCTAAGCATGATATGCTCTAGTTCCATCCATGTTGTCGCAAATGGCAAGATTTCATTTCTTTTGATGGCTGCATAGTATTCCATTGTATATATATACCACATCTTCTTTATCCATTCATCTGTTGATGGACATCTAGGTTCTTTCCATAGTTTGGCTATTGTGGACATTGCTGCTATAAACATTCGGGTGCACGTGCCCCTTTGGATCACTACGTTTGTATCTTTAGGGTAAATACCCAATAGTGCAATTGCTGGGTCATAGGGCAGTTCTATTTTCAACATTTTGAGGAACCTCCATGCTGCTTTCCAGAGTGGCTGCACCAGCTTGCATTCCCACCAACAGTGTAGGAGGGTTCCCCTTTCTCCGCATCCTCGCCAGCATCTGTCATTTCCTGACTTGTTTATTTTAGCCATTCTGACTGGTATGAGGTGATATCTCATTGTGGTTTTGATTTGTATTTCCCTGATGCCGAGTGATATGGAGCACTTTTTCATGTGTCTGTTGGCCATCTGGATGCCTTCTTTGCAGAAATGTCTGTTCATGTCCTCTGCCCATTTCTTGATTGGATTATTTGTTCTTTGGGTGTTGAGTTTGCTAAGTTCTGTTCTTTATAGATTCTGGACACTAGTCCTTTATCTGATATGTCGTTTGCAAATATCTTCTCCCATTCTGTCAGTTGTCTTTTGATTTTGTTAACTGTTTCCTTTGCTGTGCAAAAGCTTTTGATCTTGATGAAATCCCAATAGTTCATTTTTGCCCTTGCTTCCCTTGCCTTTGGCATTGTTCCTAGGAAGATGTTGCTGCAGCTGAGGTCAAAGAGGTTGCTGCCTGTGTTCTCCTCAAGGATTTTGATGGATTCCTTTCGCACATTGAGGTCCTTCATCCATTTTGAGTCTATTTTCGTGTGTGGTGTAAGGAAATGGTCCAATTTCATTTTTCTGCATGTGGCTGTCCAGTTTTCCCAGCACCATTTATTGAAGAGGCTGTCTTTTTTCCATTGGACATTCTTTCCTGCTTTGTCGAAGATTAGTTGACTGTAGAGTTGAGGGTCTATTTCTGGGCTCTCTATTCTGTTCCATTGATCTATGTGTCTGTTTTTGTGCCAGTACCATGCTGTCTTGATGATGACAGCTTTGTAATAGAGCTTGAAGTCCGGAATTGTGATGCCACCAACGTTGGCTTTCTTTTTCAATATCCCTTTGGCTATTCGAGGTCTTTTCTGGTTCCATATAAATTTTAGCATTATTTGTTCCATTTCTTTGAAAAAGATGGATGGTACTTTGATAGGAATTGCATTAAATGTGTAGATTGCTTTAGGTAGCATAGACATTTTCACAATATTTATTTTTCCAATCCAGGAGCATGGAACATTTTTCCATTTCTTTGTGTCTTCCTCAATTTCTTTCATGAGTACTTTATAGTTTTCTGAGTATAGATTCTTTGCCTCTTTGGTTAGGTTTATTCCTAGGTACCTTATGGTTTTGGGTGCAATTGTAAATGGGATTGACTCCTTAATTTCTCTTTCTTCTATCTTGCTGTTGGTGTAGAGAAATGCAACTGATTTCTGTGCATTGATTTTATATCTTGACACTTTACTGAATTCCTGTACAAGTTCTAGCAGTTTTGGAGTGGAGTCTTTTGGGTTTTCCACATACAGTATCATATCATCTGCGAAGAGTGATAATTTGACTTCTTCTTTGCCGATTTGGATGCCTTTAATTTCCTTTTGTTGTCTGATTGCTGAGGCTAGGACCTCTAGTACTATGTTGAATAGCAGTGGTGATAATGGACATCCCTGCCGTGTTCCTGACCTTAGCGGAAAAGCTTTCAGTTTTTCTCCATTGAGAATGATATTTGCAGTGGGTTTTTCATAGAAGGCTTTGATGATACTGAGGTATGTGCCCTGTATCCCTACACTTTGAAGAGTTTTGATCAGGAAGGGATGCTGTACTTTGTCAAATGCTTTTTCAGCATCTATTGAGAGTATCATATGGTTCTTGTTCTTTCTGTTATTAATGTATTGTATCCCACTGATTGATTTGCAGATGTTGAACCAACCTTGCAGCCCTGGAATAAATCCCACGTGGTCGTGGTGAATAATCCTTTTAATGTACTGTTGAATCCTATTAGCTAGTATTTTGGTGAGAATTTTCGAATCTGTGTTCATCAAGGATATTGGTCTGTAGTTCTCTTTTTTGATGGGATCCTTGTCTGGTTTTGGGATCAAGGTGATGCTGGCCTCATAAAATGAGTTTGGAAGTTTTCCTTCCATTTCTATTTTTTGGAACAGTTTCAGGAGAATAGGAATTAGTTCTTCTTTAAATGTTTGGTAGAATTCCCCTGGGAAGCCGTCTGGCCCTGGGCTTTTGTTTGTTTGGAGATTTTTAATGACGGTTTTAATCTCCTTACTGGTTATGGGTCTGTTCAGGCTTTCTATTTCTTCCTGGTTCAGTTGTGGTAGTTTATATGTTTCTAGGAATGCATCCATTTCTTCCAGATTGTCAAATTTGTTGGTGTAGAGTTGCTCATAGTATGTTCTTATAATAGTTTGTATTTCTTTGGTGTTAGTTGTGATCTCTCCTCCTGCATTCATGATTTTATTTATTTGGGTCCTTTCTCTTTTCTTTTTGATAAGTCAGGCCAGGGGGTTATCAATTTTATTAATTCTTTCAAAGAACCAGCTCCTAGTTTCGTTGATTTGTTCTATTGTTTTTTTGGTTTCTATTTCATTGATTTCTGCTCTGATCTTTATGATTTCTCTTCTCCTGCTGGGCTTAGGGTTTCTTTCTTGTTCTTTCTCCAGCTCCTTTAGGTGTAGGGCTAGGTTGTGTACCTGAGACCTTTCTTGTTTCTTGAGAAAGGCTTGGACCGCTATATATTTTCCTCTCAGGACTGCCTTTGTTGTGTCCCACAGATTTTGAACCGTTGTATTTTCATTATCATTTGTTTCCATGATTTTTTTCAATTCTTCTTTAATTTCCCGGTTGACCCATTCATTCTTTAGAAGGATGCTGTTTAGTCTCCATGTATTTGGGTTCTTTCCAAACTTCCTTTTGTGGTTGAGTTCTAGTTTAGAGCATGTGGTCTGAAAATATGCAGGGAATGATCCCAATCTTTTGATACTGGTTGAGTCCTGATTTAGGACCGAAGATGTGATCTATTCTGGAGAATGTTCCATGTGCACTAGAGAAGAATGTGTATTCTGTTGCTTTGGGATGAAATGTTCTGAATATTTCTGTGATGTCCATCGGTCCAGTGTGTCGTTTAAGGCCTTTATTTCCTTGCTGATCTTTTGCTTGGATGATCTGTCCATTTCAGTGAGGGGAGTGTTAAAGTCCCCTACTATTATTGTATTATTGTTGATGTGTTTCTTTGATTTTGTTATTAATTGGTTTATATAGTTGGCTGCTCCCACGTTGGGGGCATAGATATTTAAAATTGTTAAATCTTCTTGTTGGACAGACCCTTTGAGTATGATACAGTGTCCTTCCTCATCTCTTATTATAGTCTTTGGCTTAAAATCTAATTGATCTGATATAAGGATTGCCACTCCTGCTTTCTTCTGATGTCCATTAGCATGGTAAATTCTTTTCCACCCCCTCACTTTAAATCTGGAGGTGTCTTCGGGCTTAAAATGAGTTTCTTGGAGGCAACATATAGATGGGTTTTGTTTTTTTATCTATTCTGATACCCTGTGTCTTTTGACAGGGGCATTTAGCCCATTAACATTCAGGGTAACTATTGAGAGATATGAATTTAGTGCCATTGTATTGCCTGTAAGGTGACTGTTACTGTATATGGTCTCTGTTCCTTTCTGATCTACCACTTGTAGGCTCTCTCTTTGCTTAGAGGACCCCTTTCAATATTTCCTGTAGAGCTGGTTTGGTGTTTGCAAATTCTTTCAGTTTTTGTTTGTCCTGGAAGCTTTTAATCTCTCCTTCTATTTTCAGTGATAGCCTAGCTGGATATAGTATTCTTGGCTACATGTTTTTCTCGTTTAGTGCTCTGAAAATATCATGCCAGCTCTTTCTGGCCTGCCAGGTCTCTGTGGATAAGTCAGCTGCCAATCTAATATTTTTACCATTGTATGTTACAGACTTCTTTTCCCGGGCTGCTTCCAGGATTTTCTCTTTGTCACTGAGACTTGTAAATTTTACTATTAGGTGACGGGGTGTGGGCCTATTCTTATTGATTTTGAGGGGCGTTCTCTGAACCTCCTGAATTTGATGCTCGTTCCCTTTGCCATATTGGGGAAATTCTCCCCAATAATTTTCTCCAGTATACCTTCTGCTCCCCTCTCTCTTTCTTCTTCTTCTGGAATCCCAATTATTCTAATGTTGTTTCGTCTTATGGTGTCACTTATCTCTCGAATTCTCCCCTCGTGGTCCAGTAGCTGTTTGTCCCTCTTTTGCTCAGCTTCTTTATTCTCTGTCATTTGGTCTTCTATATCACTAATTCTTTCTTCTGCCTCATTTATCCTAGCAGTGAGAGCCTCCATTTTTGATTGCACCTCATTAATAGCTTTTTTGATTTCAACTTGGTTAGATTTCAGTTCTTTTATTTCTCCAGAAAGGGCTTTTATCTCTCCCGAGAGGGTTTCTCTAATATCTTCCATGCCTTTTTCGAGCCCGGCTAGAACCTTGAGAGTTGTCATTCTGAACTCTATATCTGACATATTACCAATGTCTGTATTGATTAGGTCCCTAGCCTTCAGTACTGCCTCTTGTTTTTTTTTTTGTGGTGAAATTTTCTGTCTTGTCATTTTGTCCAGATAAGAGTATATGAAGGAGGGGCGCCTGGGTGGCTCAGTGGGTTAAGCCGCTGCCTTCGGCTCAGGTCATGGTCTCGGGGTCCTGGGATCGAGTCCCGCATCGGGCTCTCTGCTCGTCAGGGAGCCTGCTTCCCTCTCTCTCTCTCTCTGCCTGCCTCTCCATCTACTTGTGATTTCTCTCTGTCAAATAAATAATAAAATATTTAAAAAAAAAAAAAAAAAAAAAAGAGTATATGAAGGAGCAAGTAAAATACTAAAAGGGTGGCAACAACCCCAGGAAAATATGCTTTAACCAAATTAGAAGACATCCCAAATCGTGAGGGGGGGGGAAAGGGGATAAAAAGAGGTTCAAAAAGGAAGAAAGAAAAAAAAAAAGAAAAGAAAAGAATTAAAAAAAAAGAAAAATAAAGAAAAATATAAAAAAGAGAAAATATATATATTAGATAAACTACTTAAAAAACGTTAAAAAAGAAAAAGGTAAAAGTTAAAAAAAAAATTACCAGAAGGCGAGGAAAAAAAACAAAAAATGAAAAAGAAAAAAATTAAATTAACTGCAAGACCAAAAAAAATCACAGGGAGAAAGCCATGAGTTCCGTGCTTTGCTTTCTCCTCCTCTGGAATTCTGCTGCTCTCCTTGGTATTGAAACTGCACTCCTTGGTAGGTGAACTTGTTCTTGGCTGGATTTCTTGTTGATCTTCTGGGGGAGGGGCACGGTGTAGTGATTCTCAAGTGTCTTTGCCCCAGGCGGAATTGCACCTCCCTTACCAGGGCCCGGGCTAAGTAATCCGCTCAGGTTTGCTTTCAGGAGCTTTTGTTCCCTGAGCGCTTTCTGTAGAGTTCTGGAGGACGGGAATACAAATGGCCGCCTCCTGGTCTCCGGCCGGAGGAGCCGATAGCCTGGGGCCCCACTCCTCAGTGCGCCCTCAGAGAACAGCGCCCAGTTACTCCCGTCTGCCTGACCTCCGGCCGCGCTCCGAGCTCACCGAGCCTGCGACGGGTTCAAGGTAACACCGAGCTGTGAGCTCACTGTCGGCTCTGTCTCTGTAGCTGGCTTTCCCGTTCCAATACCCGCAAGCTCTGCGACACTCAGACACCCCCGATCCTTCTGTGACTCTGCGGGACCTGAGGCCACACTGACCCCGCTTGGGCTTCACCCCGGTTTAGCCTCTGGAGCGATGTCTCTCAGCGGAACAGACTTTTAAAAGTCCTGATTTTGTGCTCCGTTGCTCCGCCGCTTGCCGGGAGCCGGCCCCTCCCCCCGGGGTCTATCTTCCCGTCGCTTTGGATTCACTTCTCCGCTGGTCCTACCTTTCAGAAAGTGGTTGTTTTTCTGTTTCCAGAATTGCTGTTCTTCTCTTTGATCTGCGGATGGATTTGCAGGTGTTTGCAATCTTTAGATAAGCTATCTAGCTGATCTCTGGCTAGCTGAAGTAGTCTCAGCCTGCTACTTCTCCGCCATCTTGACTCCTCCTCCTGTCTTTTGATTTTATTAACTGTTTCCTTTTATTTTGGGCCACCTGGGTGGTCCAGTGGGTTAAGCCTCTGCCTTCGGCTCAGGTCATGATCTCAGGGGCCTGAGATCGAGCCCCGCATTGGGCTTTCTTCTCAGCAGGGAGCCTGCTTCCCCCTCTCTCTCTGCCTGCCTCTCTGCCTACTTGTGATCTCTGTCTGCCAAATAAATAAATAAAATCTTTAAAAAAAAAAAAAGCTTTTTATTTTGATGAAGTCCCAATAGTTCATTTTTGCTTTTGTTTCCCTTGTCTTTGGAGGTGTGTCTAACAAGAAGTTGCTGTGGCTGAGGTTACAGAGGTTGCTGCCTATGTTCTTCTCTAGGATTTTGATGGATTCCTGTCTCACATTTAGGTCTTTTATCCATTGTGAATCTATTTTTGTGTATGGTGTAGGGAAATAGTAGAGTTTCATTCTTTTGCTTGTGGCTGCCCAATTTTCCCAGCACCAGTTATTGAAGAGACTGTCTTTTCCATTGGCTATTCTTTCCTGCTTTATTGAAGATTAGTTGACCACAGAGTTGAGGGTCCATTTCCGGGTTCTCTGTTCTGTTCCATTGATCTATGTGTAAAATCTTAAAAAAAAAAAAAAAAGCCTGATCTATGTGTCTTTTTTTGGTGCCATTACCATGATGTCTTGATGATTGCAGCTTTGTAATAGAGCTTGAAGTCAGGCATTGTGATGCCCCCAGTTTTGGTTTTCTTTTTTAACATTCCTCTGGCTATTCAAGGTCTTTCCTGGTTCCATACAAATTTTAGGATCATTTGTTCCAATTCTGTGAAAAATACCGATGATATTTTGATATGGATTGCATTGAATATATAGATTGCTCTAGGTAGCATAGCCATTTTAACAATATTTATTCTTCCAGTCCATGAGCATGGAATGTTTTTCCATTTCTTTTTGTCTTCCTCCATATCTTTGATGAGTGTTCTATAGTTCTCTGAGTACATGTCCTTTGCTTCTTGGGTTAGGTTTATTCCTAGGTATTTTATGGTTTTGGATGCAATGGTAATGGGATTGATTCCTTAATTCTTCGTTCTTTTGTCTCATTGTTAGTGTATAGAAACGCAAGTCATTTCTGTGCATTGATTTTATATTCTGCCACTTTGCTCAGTTCTTATATGAGTTATAGCCATTTTGGTTGTGGAGGCTTTGGGTTTTCCACATAGAGTATCATGTCATCTGCAAAGAGTTTGAATTTGACTTCTTCTTTGCTGATTTGGATGACTTTTATTTATTTATTTATTTATTTGTCTGATTGGTGAGACTAGGACTTCTAGTACTATGTGTTGGATAGCAGTGGTGATAGTAGACATCCCTGCTGTGTTCCTGACTTTAGGGGAAAAGCTCTCCATTTTTCTGCATTGAGAATGATATTCACTGTGGGATTATGATATTGAGGTATGTTACTTCTATCCCTACACTCTGAAGAGTTTTAATCAAAAAAGGATGCTGTACTTCATCAAATGCTTTTTCTGCATCTATTGAGGGGATCATATGGTTCTTGTCCTTTCTTTTATTTATGTGGTGTATCACATTGATTGATTTACGGATGTTGAACCTTTGCAGCCCAGGAATAAATCCCACTTGGTCACAGTGAATAATCCTTTCAATGCACCATTGGTCCTATTGTCTAGTAAGTTGGTGAGAATTTTTCCATCCATGTTCATCAGGGCTATTGTTCTGTAATTCTATTTGGTGAGTTCGTTGTCTAGTTTTGGAATCAAGGTAATACTGGCCTTACAGAAAGAATTTGGAAGTTTTCTTTCCATTTCGATTTTTTGACACTGCTTCAGAAGAGGTTTTAATTCTTCTTTAAATGTTTGGTAGAATTCCCCTGGGAAGCTCTCTGTCCCTGGGTTCTTGTTTGTTGGGAGATTTTTGATGACTGCTTCAATTTCCTTGCTGATTATGGGTCTGTTCAGGTTTTCTATTTCTTTCTTTTTCAGTTTTGGTAGTTTATACATCTCTAGGAATGCATCCATTTCTCCCAGATTATCTAATTTGTTGACATATTGTTGCTGATAAGATGGTCTTATCATTGTTTATATTTCTTTGGTGTTAGTTGTGATCTCTCTTTCATTCATGATTTTATTTGGGATTTTTCTTTTTGATAAGTCTGGCCAGGGATTTATCAGTCTTACTAATTCTTGCAAAGAACTAGATCCCAGTTTCATTGGTCTGTTCTTTACTGGTCTTTTTGTTCCTATTTCATTGATTTCTGTTCTAATCTTTATTATTTTTCTTCTCCTGCTGGGTCTAGGCTTTATTTGCTGTTCTTTCTCTAGGTCCTTCAGGTGGAAGGTTAAGTTGTGTAGTTGAGATCTTTCTTGTTTCTTGAGAAAGGCTTGTAGTGCTATATATTTCCCTCTTAGGGTCGCTGTTGATGCATCCCAAAGATTTTGAACAGTTGTGTTTCATTTTCATTTGTTTCCATGAATTTTTTAAATTCTTGTTTAATATCCTGGTTGATGCATTCATTCTTTAGTAGGATTCTCTTTAGCCTCTGTGTATTTGAGTTCTTTCCAAGTTCCCTGTTGAGTTTCAGTTTCAAAGCATTGTGGTCTGAAAATACACAGGAAATGATCCCAATTTTGGTACCGGTTGAGACCTGATTTGTGACCCAGGATGTGATGTATTCTGGAGAATGTTCCATTTGTGCTCAAGAAGAATGTGTATTCCGTTCCTTTGGGGTGGAATGTTCTGAATATATCTATAACATCCATGTGGTCCTTAGTGTGCCCTCAGAGAAAAGCAGTTCAATGATCTGTCTTTTGTAGTGAGCGGAGTGTTAAAGTCCCCTACTATTATTGTATTATTATTGATGTGTCTCTTTGGTTTTGTTATTAGTTGGTTTATATAATTGGCTGCTCCCATGTTAGGGACATCAGTATTTACAATAGTTAGATCTTCTTGTTGGATAGACCCTTTAAGTATGATATAGTGTCCTTCATCATCTCTTACTCCAGTCTTTGGTTTTTAAAATCATATTTATGTGATACAAGAATTGCCACCTGAGCTTTCTTTTGATGTTCATTAGCATGATAAATGGTTTTCCACCCCCTGACTATCAATCTGGAGGTGTCTTTGGGTCTAAAGGGAGCCCTTTGCAGACAGCATATTGATGGCTTTTTTTTTTTTTTAATCCAATCTGATGCCCTGTGTCTTTTTTTTTTTTTTAAAGATTTTATTTATTTATTTGACAGAGAGAGATCACAAGTAGGCAGAGAGGCAGGCAGAGAGAGAGAGAGAGGAGGAAGCAGGCTCCCTGCTGAGCAGAGAGCCCGATGCGGGACTCGATCCCAGGACCCTGAGATCATGACCTGAGCCGAAGGCAGCGGCTTAACCCACTGAGCCACCCAGGCGCCCGCCGCCCTGTGTCTTTTGATTGGGGCATTTAACCCATTCTGTGTAACTATTAAAAGATATGAATTTAGTGCCATTGTATTGCCTGTGAGGTGACTGTTACTGTATATTGTCTCTGTTCCTTTTCGGTCTATGTTACTTTGGGCTCTCTCTTTGTTTAGAGGACCCCTTTCAATATTTCTTGAATGGCTGTGATCACAAATTCTTTTAGTTTCTTTTTGTCCTGGAAGCTTTTTATCACTCCTTCTATTTTGAATGATATCCTAGCTGGATTAAGTATTCCTGGCTGCATATTTTTCCCATTTAGCATCCTGAATGTATCGTGCCAGTCGTTTCTGGTCTGCCAGGTCTCTGCAGATACGATTGGTCTGCTGCCAATCTAACGTTTCTACCCTTGTAGGTTACAGACCTTTTGTCCCGAGCTGCTTTCAGGATTTTCTCTTCGTCTCGAGATTCGTAAGTTTCACTATTATATGTTGGGGTGTTAACCCATTTTTATTGATTTTGGGTGGGGGGGTTGGATCTCCGTGCCTCCTGGATTTTGATGCCTGTTTCCTTTCCCAGATTAGGGAAGTTCTCTGCTATGATTTGCTCCAAAATGTTTTCCTCTCCTTTCTCTCTTTTCCCTTTTTCCTGTGATCTCAGTTATTGCAGTTTATGGTATCACCTATCTATCGAATTCTCCTCTCATGATCCAGTAGTTGTACATCTCTCTTTTTCTCAGCTTCTTTATTCTCCATCGTTTGGTCTGCTATATCACTAATTCTGTTTTCTGCCTCATTTATCCTAGCAATTAGAACTTCCTTTTATAATTGCATCTCCTTAATAGCCCTTTTGATTTGACTTGGTTAGACTTTAGGTGTTTTATTTCTCTAGAAAGCGATTCTCTTATGTCTTCTCTGCCTTTTTAATCCCAGCTCGTATCTTTATAATTGTTTTTTCGAACCCCTGTTCTGACATCTTACCAATGTCATACTGATTAGATCCCTGGCAGTTGGTACTGCCTCTTGTTCTCTTTTTTGAGGTGAGTTTTTCCATCTTGGCATTCTGTCTTTTGAAGAATACCCGAACAAGAGAATAAAGTACTAAAATGGCAACAATGACCCCAGAGAAATATACACTAAAGAAATCAGAAGACATGCGGAACTGGGAGGGAAAAAAAGAAAAAAAAAAAGGAAAACTAAAAGAGTATATAATCAGGTGAGCAGAATAGAGCAATACACTGAATTCCATGTGTATTTTGGTTTGTTTTTTTAAAAACTGGATCCCAAAATTGTAAAGAAAGAAAAACTAATGTATTTATGAAAATAAAATTAAATACAATGAAAGGATGGAAAGTAATTATCAACATGAAATTTAAAGACAGAAAAAAACAAAAGAGGAACAAAAAACTTAACCACAACAAAATGAAGGGATAGAAACAGACAAATGAAGAGAACAGAGCAACACAGTATTTCCTGCGTGTATTTTGGTCAGTTAGAAGGAACGACAATTCAAAATTATGAAGAAAGAAGAACATGCATACAAAAATAAAACTAAATACATTGAATGAATAGCATGTAATTGTAGAGATGAAAATAAAAAAAAGTCTTTAAGTAAACAACAGAAAAACAAAAAGGAAGAAGAAAATAAAACAACAAAGGGGAGAATATGATCAGGCAGGTGAACAGAACAGAGCCATACACTAGATTTTGGGTGTATTTTGTTCCCTAAATTGTAGAGAAAGAAAAACATACATATGTGTACAAAAATAAGAATAAGTACAATGAAGGGATAGAATGTAAATATTAAAATAAAAATTAAAAAAGGTTTACAAAAGAATTGATATAATAAGAGATTGGTTAAAAAGAAGTAAGAAAAATTTAAAGTTGAGAGACTAAAGAATCATAGGAGAAAAGCCATGAGTTCTATGTGTTGTATACCCCTAGCACTGGAGTTTTGCAGTTCTCATTGATCAGTAAACTAGGTCATGGCTGGATGTTCTTGCCGATCTTCTTGGGGAGGGACTAGTTGCATTGATTCTCAAATGCGTTTACCCTAGGCGAAATTGTATCACCCTTGCCAAGGGACCTGGCTAGCAGTGTTCAGGTTTGCTGTCTTTGGCTTTTGTTCCCTGAAGGCTTTCCATCCAGCTTTAGAAGATGTGAATGGAAATGGCATCCTCCCAATCTCTGCCCTGGAGTGGAAAGCCCAGGGCCCCCGTCCTTAGTGTGCTCTCAGAGAAAAGCAGTCAGTCGACTTCTGTCTTCCTGGTCTCCTTCTGTACTCCGTGCTCACCTGGCCTATGACACAGTGTTTCTGTCTCAGGCACATGACCCTGTTTTCTGGTCTCCAAATTCTGTAGACAACTGTAGCGTGCTCCCATGCCACTCTGCCCAGTAGTGATGGGGTCTTGCTGGTTTTCCCTCTTGGTGAGCCCCTGCTAGGAGAGTAGTCACCTGACTATGCCACAGTTTGTGGCTTATGGCAGCCCAGAGCTGAGAGCCCACTTCTCGGCTCAGTCTTTGCAGCTGGCTTTACTGCTCTGATGCATGGGAGCTCAGCCACACTTGGGCACCCCCTGGACTTCCTATGACTGGGGGGATCTTGAGGCCACATTGTCCCAGCTAGAGTTCTGCCTTTGCTTAGCCACCTGAGTGACGTTCCTCACTGGAACACTTTTCTAGAAGTTCCAGTTTTGTGTTCTGCTGCTTTATCACTTGCTGGTAGCCAGCTGATAGAGGCTCCCTTCCCCCACAGTCTTTTTTACATTTTGCCTCAGATTCACTTCTCTGCTTCTGCTACCTTGAAGAAAGTGTTTGCTTTTCTCCTTGTAGAGTTGCTGATATTCTTTTCTTCGATCTCTGGTTGAGTTTTCAGCTGTTCAGAATGATTTGATATCTATCTAGCTGAATTCATGGGACCAGTCGAAATTAAATTCTCCTAGTCCTCTGGTATCTCAGACTCCTCCACAATTGTGCAATTTTTATAATTAAGAAGATTCTTAGAGGTGAGATTATAATATGTATTAAAGAATCCTTCGATTGCGAGTAACTGAAGTCCAACTTAATGTAACTGAGGAAAAACGTGATTGGAATAAATAATTGTTTCAGCTTGGCCTGATTCAGGCTGGATATGGGGCCTCAAAGGATACTGGCCAGGCTGGGTCATTCTCTTTCTTTGCTTTACTTGTCTGTTTGGTCTCATTCTTCATGAAGTCTCTTTCACATGAGAGGCAAGTTGCGTTGTATTGCAAGCAGAAAGAGAACTTTCTCTTCCAACATCCATATGTCAATCCCAGGGAAGACTCCAAAGGGCTTTGCATGAGTTACATATCAATGGAAGAATGACATGGAAGGCCAGGCATTCATTGGTAGTACTACAGTTTGGAGTGCAAGAGGAGTAGTGCTCCTAAGGAGGGGGTGGTAATAAGCTCTACCTTGTTAAGTATGCTATGTTTGAGGGTGTGCACATTGTAAATATTGACAGGTATAATAGGTATCCTTTTTCCCAGAAAGTTTGAACCTGTGCACAAGTCTACCAATCATATTTAAAGGATTTGTATACTGTCTTAAATGCTGTGTTTTGAAAATTGAATATTTTCTAATTTGATGAAGGAAGAAATTCCTTTCTATTTTATGGGACAGTGTAGCAGAGCAGTTACAGCTCTGACTGTAACTGTTGGTGCCGTTCTGGCTTCATCAGTTAGTATGTGAGGGATTTAAAAATCTGTTCAGTTTTTCATCTGTAGTGAAGGGAGGCTATGGACAGTGCTTAGATTTTGGTGCTGTTGTGAAGGTAAAGTTGGATAGTTTAATAAGTGCTGGTAATAGTGTCTGACACATAGTAAAGAAATGTTTATTCTTTTTGCATTTAGGTGAGTTGTTAATGAGGTTTAACATTTTATCACTTCTGTATGAATTACTGTATTTATTCTGTGAATTGCTGGTTCATATACTTTATATGTTTTTCTGTATTTGGTGGTCATTTTTTTCTTAATGATTTATAAGAAATTTTTGTCTATTAGGGTATTACTTCATGACACATATTTTGAAAAAATGTATTTTTTGGTGGCACAAGTTTAAATTTACATAGATAAATTTATGTAGGTTAGATTATGAGCATAGTTTTTAATACCTTTTGTGCCATTTTAAGAAATTTTTACTTATTTTTGTTCCTATTGTTTATATTTTTATTTTAGAATTATTATAGTACTCACCTGTATTTCCTTCTAGTACTTCTACAGTTTTATTAGTATATTTAATTATTTGATCTATCTGAAATACATTTTAATTTTTTTTTAAAGATTTTATTTATTTATTTGACAGACAGAGATCACAAGTAGGCAGAGAGACAGGCAGAGAGGGAGAAGGAAGCAGGCTACCTCTCGAGCAGAGAGCCTGATATGGGGCCTGATCCCAGGACCCTGGGATCATGACCCGAGCCGAAGGCCTGAGACTTTAACCCACTGAGCCACCCAGGTGCCCCAGAAATACATTTTGATAAAAGGAGTAGATAAGGGTATGAGTTTATTTATTTTCAACTGTCTAAAGTGTTTTCTCACACTATTAAACTAATCTAGTTTTCTTTTTTAGTTGGATATATAATTTATATTATACAGTGGATTCCCTTATCTATCATTTTTTTTTCTTGATTTGTTTTCTCATTCCATTAGTATTTTGGTTTTTCAGTGGTAGTTTTAGATTGATTTTAATACTTTGACTTAAGCATACAGTTTAATATTTGGCAGTCCAAGTGTACCCAATTTCCTGGCTATTTTGAGGTTTGCCACTTAGATTTTTCTCTCTAGCTTTTGGGTGAGTAGGCTGTTTGATTAAGAAGTTAGGCTCCACTTCATGTGCAGATCTATACAATAATAAGCTTATACATTTCTCTGTAGAGTAATCTCTGTTAGCCTTGCCTTCAGACCATTCATCTTTCTCTTTGCTGTTTTTGGTTGTATGGTTTATCTCTTTGCCACACATTCCCTGCTTTGCTTTTGAGGAAAAAGGGACTCTACATCTTTATTATAACTTCTCACAAATGCAGATCTCCTCTCTACGAAGATACTAATTACATTTTTTAAATTTCTAACTTTTTAAAAAATTTCTACACTTTCTTCAATGTTGAATCTTTTTCATGAGCCAGATTGAATTATAAGTGGCTAATAATTCTCTGGGATTTGTATGAGAATGCTTTCTTGCCTTAAGATGAAATTTGCTTATCTATTTCTGGTTTTTAATCCACTGTTGGATAGGAAATGGGTTGTGAATATTTACTTAAATTCTCAATGGTAGAATGATCCTAATGAAAATCGCATGCATAAAATACATCTTTTTTTTTTAACAGAGGGAATATCACTTTCCAGGTGAATTTTTTTTCCCGAGTGAATGCTTATGGTCCCATCCCATGACCTTCGTTTTTATTTACCAGCTAGATTTTGGAGTATGCAAACCAGAAGATGGAAGACTGATGGGAGAATAGGATGTTTGAACTAGTCATTTCTGAGGTATAGTTTGTGGTGATGAGAAGGTTCAGGATGTGATCTAGGGAGGGTGAGAGGTTGAAGTCATATGCAGAAGGGCAGTGGAAGGAAGATCAAATATTAGGTGGTTCCTAGTGAGTGATGGTAGCCGTCCAGGTTGAAAGGATGATTATGAACCAGGTAGTAAAGATCAGAAAGGAAGAAAGAAGGTGGTGTAGTTGGATGTAGTGGCAGAGACTGAGCAGCGTAAATGTAGTCACAAAACAAAAGAGTGATGTGTGTTCTGGGGCAGTAGTAAAATGTAATTTTGTAATGAAATGATATGTACATATACATAAACATTTGGAACATATATTTTATGTGTGTGTGTGTGTGTGTATGTGTGTGTTTGCGCAGCACACACCCCCTTGTGGTTGACAGAGTTCACTGTGTAAGGTTAGAAGCGTGCATTGCACATCTCCAGGGTGCGCCATTCTCATAGTTGGTGTGACTATCACCCTGGAGTTGCACTGTTTATAAACTGTGCAGCCAGTGTGGCAGCTGTGGCAGTGAGTTCACAGGATCAGCAAGAACATTTTTGTTGTTGTTACCCTCATTTAAGATAGTTTTTTAGTTTATAGTCAGTAAAATAAAAGGAAGAAAAAGACTTCTAAGTTAAAGCATTTGCCACAGCTTAGCATGGTTTATCATTGAACTAATAATTTTTGAATGCCTTTCATGTTCAAGTTGCTGTGCCAGGAGTGCAGAGTGTTGAAAAAAGGCCTCACCCTTGAGACTTTTTACTTCATTTGGTGGTGGTGGAGAAAAATTGATAGCGATGGAGGAAACCTTGAAATAAAACAATAACTTGGAGATTGGTATTTTAAAAGTCCAGTGGTGGTTTAAAGGAGAAATTCATTAAATCTAGTTAGTTTGGAAAGAAAGATGTTTTATAGAGGAATTGGCATTAGATATGGAAAGATTTCGTTAGAAAGAGATTTTTGTTGGGCACAGCCTGAGGGCCTTCCAGGTAGGAAATAATGCTTAAAAATTAGATGTTTAACCATCTGTAGATTTAACTGAGCAATACTATTTATTTTCACCCTGAACTTGGACAAATGAAAGCTGCATAATAGACTCTTGTGAAGTTTTAAAATAGCAATATGATTCATGATGTCAATTTACTTGGACCAGAATTATAGTTGCCATATCTCTTTTTCCAGTTAGTTAATTAAAACAGTCCTCTGTAGTTTCCTGTTTCTTCTACATTTTCATTTGCAAATTGTTTTTGTAAAATTCCAAATCCAAGAATAACTCAAACTACCTAATTGTCTGGCTGTCATATGTGAGCATTGAAGCTTTTGTTTTGCTCTCTAAATTATGTTCTTTGACCCACAAAATGTGGAAAATAGGAGTTTAGGAATGTGGCATTAATTTATTTGAAACAATCAGTGAAATTCAGTTGATTTTATATTGAGGCCAAGAGGAGAATATAGCAGTTAATCACGAAAGGTAATAGCAAGAAAGGCATGCCTTTTCAACGTTAATGTTTTTTGTAAAGGAATATGCACAATCGCTAAAATTTTAGAAAGTATGTCATAAAGTAGAAAAATTCAACTGTCAAGAAGAGGTTACATTTTAACATTTTGTTGTATTTTCTTTCAGTCATTCTTTTTTGCCTATGGGTACATAATGTGTATAATCAATATGTATATAGCTGACATTTTATATATGCTGTGTATCTAGGTTCCATCATTTCCCTTCATCCTGAAGAACTGATTTTAGGATTTTTTTTAAAAAAAATTAATTTTATTTTTAAAAATTGAAATATAATTTAGGTACTCTAAAATTCATCCTTTTAAGCTGTATAATTTGGTAGTCTTTAGTATATTCAGACACCCTCAGCCTTTTTTTTTTTTTTTTGTCTTTTCTGTATTTTTTTTCCCTTTCCTTTTTTTTCCTTTTTAAAGATTGTACAATTATTACCACTCTCTAATTCTAGAACATTTTATCACCTGGGTGAACTATGATAATTAGAATCAAGTGGGCCTTAGTTGAAAGGATTTTGAGGAATGGGTTACCTTTGAGTTGAGCTTTGAAAGTCTACAGGTTTCCAGAGAAGAGTTAATTATTCCTCTCATTAAAACCCTTCAGTGGTTCCCCATTGCCCATAACATGAAACCCAAACTACTAAACATGGTATTCTTTATATCTGGGCCATGCCCATGTTTTTAGCATTGTCTTTCATTGTGACCCTTGAACCATAAGCTCCATCTGTAATGAGATTTGGACAGTTTACTCAAAACCACCATTTTTTACTCCTTTGTAATACTATTTGGCTCATTTACCATCCTGCTAGGAAATATCCCTTGTATCTTTCAGGATTTGACTAAGGGGTCACAACATCTTATTATCAAACCTTTCTCTTATTCTTCAGTTAGAAATAACTACTCTTTGTTAAGCTTATATCATATGTTCTTATTTGGCTGAAATAGTGTAGGTTTGTATCTGTTGTCTTGGTGTATTAATAGGAATCTGTTTCATTCTCAGAAGTATTCTTATATAGACAGTAAGCTGCATGGTTACTCTATCTATATAGCCGTCTATCGTTAAAACTAGAACTCTTCATTGGACCCAGCTACTTAATGTATTTTCTTCTTCATGGGACTCTTCTTTGAAGGTAGGGACTGTATGCCTAATTTCTCTAGCAGTTAGAGCTATGTTTAATACATAGTTTGGGCTCAGGAAATACTGGATGGATAGGTAGAAAGGTGGGTACCTGGGTACTTCGAAAAAAAAAAGAAAATGGAGTATAGAAAAGTACAGAGGATGCAAGCTGGTTCAGCCACTCTGGAAAACAGTATGGAGGTTCCTCCAAAAGTTGAAAGTAGAGCTACCCTACAACCCAGCTATAGCACTACTGTGTATTTACCCTAAAGAAACAAATGTAGTGATCCGAAGGGGCATGTGCACCCAAATGTTTATAGCAGCAATGTCAACAATAGCCAAACTATGGAAAGAACCTAGATGTCCATCAACAGATGAATATATAAAGAAGAAGTGGTATAAATATACAATGGAATACTACGCAGCTATCAAAAGAAATGAAATCTTGCCATTTGCAATGACGTGGATGGAACTAGAGGTATTATGCCGGTGAAATAAGTCAATCAGAGAAAGACAATTATCATATGATCTCTCTGCTGTGAGGAGTTTGAGAGGCAGGGCAGGGGGTTGTGGGGGGTAGGAAAAAGTGAAATAAGATGGGATTGGGAGGGACACAAACCATAAGAGACTCTTAATTCCAGGAAACAAACTGAGGGTTGCCGGGGAGGGGGGGGGGGGAGGTAGGGATAGGGTGGCTGGGTTATGGACATTGAGGAGGGTATGTGCTATGGTGAGTGCTGTGAATTACGTAATACTGATGATTCACAGACCTGTACCCCTGGGACAAATGATACATTATATGTTAACTTAAAAAAAAAATACCCTACATTGGACCCAGCTACTTAATGTATTTTCTTCTTCATGGGACTCTTCTTTGAAGGTAGGGACTGTATGCCTAATTTCTCTAGCAGTTAGAGCTATGTTTAATACATAGTTTGGGCTCAGGAAATACTGGATGGATAGGTAGAAAGGTGGGTACCTGGGTACTTCGAAAAAAAAAAAAAGAAAATGGAGTATAGAAAAGTACAGAGGATGCAAGCTGGTTCAGCCACTCTGGAAAACAGTATGGAGGTTCCTCCAAAAGTTGGAGAATAGAAAAAAAGAGGCTAGGGAGGTCAAACACGCAGGATTCTGTGTGTGTGTGTGGGGGGGGACCCACCAATGAAGGATTTAAGCTGCAGTCGACAATGCAGCAATTTCTAACAAATTCTAACAATTTCTAACAAATTCTTGAGCAATATAAAATTGATGTATCTTGTAGTTTTCTTCAGGTTTTTTTTTTTATGTTTAGGGTTTGTTGAGCATCTTTTATCTATGGGTTTACAAATTTACTTAAAAGTAGATTTTTTTTTGCTGTTATTTCCATCTTTTACATGTTTGAAGATTTGATTATTAATGTTCTTTTTAAAAAAAAAAAAAAAGGTGCCCCAGTGGCTCAGTCAGTTAAGCATCTGCCTTCTGCTCAGGTCATGATCCCAGGGTTCTGGGATTGAGCCCCACATTGGGCTCCCTACTCTGTGGAGGTTGGGGGGCTGCTTCTCCCTCTCCTTCTGCCTGCTGCTCCCCCTGCTTGTGTTCACTCTCTGCCAAATAAATAAAATCTTAAACAAAGAAGTAAACCCAACTTTTTTCCTGTTTGATTTTGGATAGTTTCTGTTGCTGTGTCTGCAAGTTCACTGATCTTTTCTTTTGCAGTGTCTAAATTGCTATTCATCCCATCCATACTATTTTTCACCTCAGGCATTGTAGTTTTCACCTCTGAAAATTCATTTTGAATCCTCTTAATGTCTTCTATATCTCTATTTAGCTTTTTGGAATATATGGAATACTTACAATCATCTGCTTTAATTTTCTTGCCTGCTAATTCTAACCTCTTTCTCAGTTTTGAGCCTATTTTAGATTAATTTTTCTTCTCTTTATGGGTTGTATTTTTTTTTCTTTGCATCTTTACATACTTGTTAATTTTTCACTAGATGCCAGACATTTTGAAGTTTACCTTGTTAGGTGCTTGTTATTTTTGTATTCCTATTTCTTTGAGGTTTGTTCTAGGAGGAGGTAATTTACTTGGAACTGCTTTATACCTATTGAGTCCTGCTTTTAAGATTTTTTAGGTGGTCTAGAGCAGAGTTTAGTCTAGGCATAATTATTCTCTGCTGAGACAAGATCCTTCTGAGTACTCAGTGTCCTGAGTCTGACTGGTAGGGACAGGCATTACTCCCAACCTTGTGTCAGTGCCTGCTGTGTTGTCCTCTAAGACTTTTGAATGTTTTTTTTTTTTTTCACATGCATACTCTGCTGAACATCCATGGAAGTCTGACAGAGGATATTTGTAGTTCTTTATCTGGGCATCTCTCTCTGTCTGTCTCTCTCACTCTGCCCTGAGAATTCTAGTCCTGTTCTTCTCCCCAGACAACTGTTCTTTTTTTTTTTTTTTAAAAACTGAGGGAGACTGCTGAGCTTTACCTGGGATTCTCCTGCTTGCTGGGACCCCTACTGAAGCCTGGAAACCCTTTGGGCTATAAGTTGGGAAAATCCTAGGATTCATATAGTTTATTTACCATTTCTAGAGATTACTGTCCTGTGTTGTTGGATGTCTAGTGCCTTGAAAATTATTGCTTCCTCTGTTTTGTCCACATCTTTTGTTGTTTCAGGCTAGATGGTAAATCTAATTCTTCACTTTTCGGTTTGGTTGGAAGAGGAAATCTGTTTTTCCTTCTTTAACTGGGTTTTATTAAAATTTTTTTTTTTATAGTTGTGGTAAGACCACATTATGTAAAATTTACTATCTTAACTATTTTTAAGGATACAGTCCAGTAGTGTTAACTATATATACATTTTTGTGCAAAAGTTCCCTGTAACAGTGTCTTGTAAAACTGCAACTCTGTACCCATTAAATAGCTCCTCATTACCTATACACCTGTGCGAACCATCATTCTATTTTTGTGATTTTAACTACTTTAGATACCTCATATAAGTGAAGTCGTATAGGATTTATCTTTGTGTGACTGGCTTATTTTACTTAGCGTAGTGTCTTCAAGATTTATTCATGTTGTAGCATATGATAGATTTCCTTTTGTTTTAAGGCTGAATACTATTCTGCTACAACTGTATATCAGATTTATTTATTCATTTGTGTGTTGATAGATATTTGCACTGCTCCCACCTGTTAGCTGTTGGAATAATGATGTTATAAGCATGGATGTGCTTTCAGTTCTTTGGGATATATACACAGATATGAGATTGCTGGATCATATAGCACTGGTATATGGGGGAACCTCTTCATAGTGGTTGTACCATTTTACAGTCCCAGCAACAGTACCCAAGGGTTCCAATTTTCTTTCTTTTTTTTTAAGATTTTATTTATTTATTTATTTGACAGACAGAGATCACAAGTAGGCAGAGAGACAGGCAGAAAGAGAGGAGGAAGCAGGCTCCCTGCTGAGCAGAGAGCCCGATGCGGGGCTCGATCCCAGGACCTCGGGATCATGACCTGAGCCAAAGGCAGAGGCCCCAATCCACTGAGCCACCCAGGTGCCCCAAAGATTTTATTTATTTATTTGACAGAGAGAGATCATAAGTAGGCATAGAGGCAGGCAGAGAGAGAGAGAGAGAGAAGAGGAAGCAGGCTCCCCGCTGAGCAGAGAGCCCGATGCGGGACTCGATCCCAGGACCCTGAGATCATGACCTGAGCCGAAGGCAACGGCCTAACCCACTGAGCCACCCAGGTGCCCCCCAATATTCTTGACTAAGTTTTAAGCTTAGATATTTTATGTTTATCTACTTTTTTGTAGCTTAGGGTAATGATGGCAGCTATGCATAAGGGGTCATTGTGGTGGGGATGTCATTTGGGAAGAGCTCAGCCTTCAGCCTAGTTACTGGGGGTCTTTTGTTAGAATCCCTGGGTTCTGTTCTTTTTAAGAAGCTTTTAGTGAATGTTTTCTTCAGCTAATTGAGAGCCATATATTATTCCAGTGATGGCTCAGGTTATTTCTTCAATTCATTGTGGAGTCTAGGAGTCTTTCTTCAGGCACAAAGATTATTGTGCTATTTTTATTACTCCAGTCAGAAGAGAGGAAAAAAAGAAGACAAGAATAACTACTGAGTTTGTTTCTATCTATATTTGAGTGTAATAATGACAATTATCAAGAATTTGTCATTGGACAAGTAGGGCTTCTGGGGGTTTAGTGGGCTTGGAGCTGAACCATGCTGTGCCTTTTTGTTTTACCACAGTCTTGGTAGTTTTCAGTTTTTAATGGTTACTTGTAAATTTCTTTTTACTTGTTTACTTGTAATAAATTTTCCTTTTGACTATTTTTAATGTTCAAAGGAATATATGTTTTGTTCATATCAGGTAATTTAGTAGAGAAATTCTGTGATGTCTGTTATCTGAACCTGGAAGTTCATTTAATTTCCATCCACACATTTTTGACAATAACAATGAATTGAAACCTGTTTTTGGTGCCACATTGATGGTTCATAAAATTATCAGATACAAGTAGTTAAGTAAAAATATTTAGTAAATAGTTTAAGATAATGAAGTGATTTAATTTGTGCCATGTGTTAGGCTCAAGATAATAACCATAAATAAATGTCTGCAGGTTAACAAATACGTATTTGGGAAAGTAATTAATTAATAATAGTTTCTTAACAAAGTATATCTGTCCTAAATCAATATGTGCTTAGTCATTTTAGGTGGTTGTGGATTTTCTGTCATGAAATTAGATAACAAAAACCCTGCTTAGTTTCCTAGAAAGAATCTGAGTAAAGAAAAATAGTTTTAGGCCAAAATGTATTAAGAATTAAAATTTTGTGACATACTGCATTATGTACCTATAATCTTTTTTAAAAAAACATTTGTTTTAGAGGGTGGGAGAGAGAGAGAGAAGTGGAGAGAGGAACAAAGGGAGAAAATCTCCAAGCAGACTCTCCACTGAGCATGGAACTGTATGTGGGACTTGAGCCCATGACCCATGAGATCATGTCCTGAGCCAAAACGAAGAGTCAGGCACTCAATCGACTGAGCCACCCAGGCACGCCTGTCTTTTAATGTGCTTTATCTCCTTTCTGTCAAGGTGCAGGATTTAAGTTTTTTTTCACTTACTGGCTATGATATGTAATACATTCTCTTTTCCTGTTCCCTTTGATCATAGTAGAGGGACATGGAACCAAGAAAGGCTGGATGGATTGCATGGGAATATATTTTATAATAAGGGCACCATTTATACCTGCAGATTTTGTGATATAGTTAGCCCTAACAAAATTGAAAGCAATAATGATTTAACAAAATTATTTTAAAAATATTCCTTGTATTTGGAATTTAAAATTTGTAGTTTCTTTATTTTAATAGTTGCTTAGTAACTTAAACATAAAAAAATGTAGCATAGTAATTCAAATAGAAAAAGCATAATGAGATATTTTTGTATCATTTTACTTCAATAGAGTAAATTCATGACAGGGAGTTTTGGGATGTTGACAGTCTATTGATTTGATCTGGGTATAAGTGTGTTCATATTAGTGTTTCATCAGGTTGTATATATAAGGTTTTTGTGCTTTCTGTGTCTATGTTTTATTTTAATCAAACTAAAGAACTTGCCATTAAAGTATGAAGAAACTTAACCTTCTTTTCTCTTTCAAGGAAATGATTATTGACAGAGTAAATGGACAGGCCGTTCCTAGATATTTGATATATGACATAATTAAATTCAATGTAAGTACCTTTAATATAATTTATAAAATAAAAATTGTCCCTGAGATAACAGATATGTTTTTACAAATAAAAAGTGTTACTGTCTTAGAGATGGTAGGAAAGAAAAATTGTGACTCTAGTTACCCATTTGATACCTTATTAATAATTTTGCACATTGCTTTGTCTTTAGATTTTATAAGATACTTGAAATGAGTGAATAAAAATAGTTTAATTGATAAAATAAGACAGAATTTTTTAAGATGGAAACTCTTAGTTTTAGTTATCCTATACACGATTAAAAAAAAAAAGAGACCACAGATTTTGTTGCTGTCACTTAAAAAGAGAAGCTGATTATGGGTATTGAATGTATAACGTAGGGGCACAAATATGTTATTCATGAGTACAGGCAGGAAACTAAAAACAAAATAGAAAATTCTGTTATAAATAGATATAAAAAAATAGGAATTATATTTTCTACCCATTTCCTATAGTTTTAGACAAGCCAAGAATCTGCCTGTTCATGTTTAATTATAGTATCAGTATCTAAATTATTTAGTCAGTACAACATCACTTCTGTAAATGTGAGAAACTCTTTCAATAGTGTACATCTATGAAAAGGTATAATCATTCCTCTAGACATATATTATTCAAATTGCATAGTCATTTAGTATTCAAACAAGACTGAAAGCAATTAAGAATTCTGGAATTAAGAGTGTTTAAGTTTTAGAATTTTGAAGATTTTATAACAATTTTTTAAAAGTTCCTTTTTGGGATATATATTTTAAAGGACAGTATCGAGATTCAGGATTGCATTAATCCACTTTAAAGTCATCTTTTTCCTAGAAATTTTCAATGTACATATTTCATTTTCTGTTGAATTTATAGATTTCAAACAGTTTCCTAGGTCAGAAACCATCAAGTTTTAATTTTGTCTGTTTGTGATTACTATATGCCTCAGTAATGCTTCCTAGAATTGACTTACTCTTATCATAGATTTTGGAATAATTGTTCATTGGTCCATAATGAGACATGAAGGGTGGGGGTGGCATTGTTTTGTTGTGAAGAGGGGAGTTTTGTCTCCTCTGCCTTTTGACATTGAGCTCTGCTTTAATATGTATTCCATGCAGGTTCACTTCTTAGCCTGGGAGCTTTGTCTTTGACAATAGCCTTCTAATTCTTTAAAGAAAAATATGAAAATTTACAGTGTATACAAAAGTATAGAGCAAAATATGAAGCATACACATGTACTAACCACCAGATTTGTTAAAGCTTAATATTTTGTCATTTTTACTCCACTTTCTTTTTAATAAGAAATAAGTCATTACACATCCAGGAGAAGTTTCTCATGCACACCTTACTGTTCTATTTTTGACCCTCTTACCTGGAAGTAGCTTCCACCCTGTATTTGATGTTTATTATTTCTATGAATGTTTTTAATAACCTTACTACCTATATGTGTGTCCATAAAATACATGTGGTATTGTTGTGCAAGGTTTCTAGTGTTACATATATATTGTACTGTACTGTGGTACTGAGCATTTACTCCACGTTATTTTGAGGTTTATCTTTATTAATACACATAGGTTTAGTTCATTCAGTTTAATTACTGTTGAGTATTGTTTTGTATAAATATATAGAATTTGTCTTTTTTTTTTGATGAACATTTGAGTTGCCATATTTTGCTGTTACACTGCTATTAAACAGTTTATATATTCTTGTGTGCATACATCAGAGTTTCTCTAGGACAATTCTCATTCTTGGGATGTAAGCACCAGCGGTGTTTTTAAAAAGTACAGTTCCTCTCACCCCTACCTACATCATAGAGATTCTGACTGAATTGGCAACTTCAGGTGTATGTGCTACGTTGCTGAATTCCTTTCAGAAGTAGGTCTAACAGCTTACTGCAGTTGGTATTATCAGAGTTTAAAATTTTTGCTAATTGGATGTGTGTGAAATGGCATCTGATCTTTTTTAATTTGCTCTTTCATTATTACTAATGAAGTTAAGCCTGATTCGTTTGTTCATTTTTACTTGTTTGGATTTTTCTTTTGAGATTTAATTTTAAATTTGAATAATTTTCTAATTTTTCTATTTGGTTGTCAGTCTTCTTAATGTGTAGGAATTAATGATCTATCTTTCCTGCATTCTAATCCTTTTTTGGTTATGTATGTGACAATATTTTTTGCAAATTAGTATATATTAATGCACAGGAATTTTTCGTTTTCATGAAATCAGACTTAACTAGACCTTCTCAAAGTTTGTGCTTTTTTTGGTCTTGTTTAGGAAATACATCCATATTTTGCTGTAAAAATGATTAAGTTATGATTTCAGTAGGTCTAATTATTTACTCCGTATGTATTGAGTGCCTATTGCCATATTTCATTGATTTTAAAGTCACATTTTCTCTCAAGTTTCTGATATTAAGATGTATTTATAATTGGAATTATATATTTATATATTTAATTCTTTATTTCTTTATTTAATTCTTTTATTTATTTATTTAATATTTAATTAATTTTATTATATATATTTATATTTAATTTATATATATATATTTAATTCTTTAATTTACTGTGGAGCCTTGATGATTAATCAGCTTATTTTGAGTCATAAAATCAAGGTCACTGTTAGAAAAAAATGAAGTTTTGAAAAAAATAGTTAAAATCTTTTAAGTTCCCTTAGTTTATTTTGTCCACCAAGAATTTCATTGATCATCTTTTTTTTTTAAATTTTTCAATTTATTTATTTTCAGAAAAACAGTATTGATCATCTTTTATATGTCAAGTGTTATTCTAGGGATTGGATATACACAGATGAATAAGAAATAATTTATTGCCTTCAGGGAATTTGTAGTTCAGTACACTGACTTCCAAAGAAGGCCATTTCAACGGTGGGATTTGGGAAGAAAGTGGAACTTATTTTTTATCTGTTTATTCAGGTTTTGTCTGTTTTATAACATATATAGTTGTACATATATGCAACTTACTAAAATTTAACATGCATATATTGTAAACATTTGTTAGGATATGTTTTTGGATTGGGTGCAAAATCAAAAGAAATTTGTAAACCATCGATTTTATGGATGAGAAATAAATGTAAAGAACAATTATAATAGTATAACAACAATAAAGGTATGTTAGAGATACTGGAATATATAAAAAATACTAGAGAGGTGAAACTGTTTCAGTTTAACCAGAGTTAACATGGATTAATTTTGAAGGATAGAATCATGGAGGTCAGGAACATTAGAGGCTATTAGTGTACTTAATGTGTGGTAGGATGTGGGACATAGCAAGAAATGAA
This sequence comes from Mustela erminea, assembly GCF_009829155.1. Taxonomy (NCBI): domain Eukaryota; kingdom Metazoa; phylum Chordata; class Mammalia; order Carnivora; family Mustelidae; genus Mustela; species Mustela erminea. Next base: position 41,653,198 of record NC_045617.1, read on the forward strand.
AATAGATTGTTGAATAGGGGGCCAGGTGACTTGAATAAGGCAGTTTAGTTTAGTCCTGGCTGTATTAGGGCACTCACTATTGAAGGGTGTTAGTTAGGGTAATGATAGGATCACGCGTTCATTGTTTTGAAAGACAACTCCAGTGACAGCATGGGTAGTATTTTGAAGTGAGAAAGAATTCAAAACTAGGAAGCCAGTTAGTGAATAGTTATTGAGTTCTTTCTGTTGTCTGTTTTCAGTGATTTAACACCTACCTAACAAATACTTCCCTTCCTATAGGCAGCATAAATTTGAAGGTGAACTCGCTTTCAGTTTCTTCTTGTTGTTTTGGTTTATGTGTATAGTGAAAAATATTTAGGAGAAAATTTAGAATACCTAAGTATTTTTAGACAGTGGTTAGATTATTATTATTTTTTTAAAAAATGGATGACTGACTTCTTCTACGTTAACTTTTTAGGGGTCTGAATTCATTTAATAGGTCCAATAAATAAGCCTAACATTTTAGGTTTTTCAGCCTTGATATAGGTGACATGGAAAAGATTATACATGGACTTTGTGATTGTTTACTGATCTTTCCTCAGTACTACCTTTTAAAACAGTTGTATGCCTTTGTGTAAAGGGAATGTATACTTCCTCATACCTAGGGCTTACTCTCTTTGTCTTGTTCCTTATTCTTTGCTAAGTATCAAAATTGTCATCCTTCCAATAGAAAAAGTCATCCTTAAGACATATTTAATGTCCACAGCTTAAGCAAATATTGTCACCTATTTGTAAGCATTAGGTTGTTTAAATGTAGGTTGAGTAATATAGATTAGAGAAGAGGAAGAAAATGAAGAGGTGAGAAGAATTCATGGAAGACTGTCCAATTGCAAAGCAGAGAAGTGCAGTACTTGATATGAGGTGATGATACTAATCTGGACAGTCATTGTCACCCAGATGAAATGTTAGAAGCTGTATTATTATATACCATTAAGATAGGGTAAGCCCCTACCTTCAATTCATAGAAAAATTCTATTCACTTTTTACTTTATGATTCAAATCTTGTATACCACATATATGTACCATATTGTATATATATACTATATGGAGAACTTTCTTTATATTAGTATATTATTTTAACTTTTCTTTATATGAGTATATTATGGAGACTTTGTTTGATGTTATTGGTTTTTAGAGTTGAGGATATATTTGTCTAATAATTATCTTTTACTTACTGATGGTGGCTGTAAAGCATTAGTGTGTTAAGCAACAAAAAACATTATAAGTGACTGTGTTTCTTATTTTGATGTGTTATTTGCTTATATTTTCCTGAATGATGTGGATTGTAGTTTTATGCAGATTCTACTAATTGATATAATTTTACTAATTCAAATAAAATGATTATTGAGTATATTAATACTTTAATTCAGATGTGATAACTTCAGATCAATATATATTAGAGAAGATTTATACCACTCTCCCATATTATGTTATGCATTTATAATTTTAAAATAACCATGTATGTGTTTAGGTGTCTTTAATTAATGAAATCAGGACTGGCATGTGTGGTTGTGCAGGCTGTGCATTGGACATCTCCAAAGGATGCTGTTTACATAGATGCTATGTATACTGTGACAGCCTTAATAATTATACTGATAAGATAGTTTCAGTGTTGAAATTTAAATAATTGTCTCATTTAATTCAGGCACAGCCAGTTGGAGATTGTGATTTTAATATTCGTCTGCAGTGTATAGAAAGAGAAATAATAAGTCCTCGACATGAAAAAATGAAGAATGGGCTCATTGACAAAACACAGGAACCATTTAGTGTCAGAAATAAGCCATTTTTTGACATCTATACTTCAAGAAAGGTAAAATTTTCTAATTAGTACTTACAATGTGTCATAATTCAGCTTGTGAGAGGACTATGAATGACATTTTACTGCCCAGTTGTCTTGATTTTTTTCAGAAATTATTTTATTGAATATAGCACTATTCTGGACAAATATGTGCAATTTCCAGATCTTGTCCAGAGTGGTGGAAACTTAAACTGGCTTACTTTCTTGTTTTTCATAATAGTTTTTGATTCATGGTCAGTGTTATGTTTTTAAAAAGCTGTGAACAATGATCTTGGGGAAAAAAAAAAGCTATAAACAGTGAAGAATGGTATAGTGTGAAAATCACCTGTTATGTCTTCTGAAGGTCACCAGTGGTTGGTACATACTCTGATTTAAAAAATTCATTTGCATACACCCATATATTGATAGTTTTATTTCTGTTGTTTTGATGCTTAAAATGCATCATACTGAAAATTCATCATACTGAATTTTTTCTTGGATTGTTGTTTTTTCATTTAACAGTGTGGCTTGGAAATATTTCCAGGCCAGGGCTTAGATAATAATTTTTAACTGCTACATAGTATTTGACAGTAAAGATGAACCATGAAATTATTATGTTTGGAGAAGAATGGCTGTGATAGAATAATATAGGAAGTATAACAACATATGCAATTGTGTGTTTTAAACTCCTTTGTCATATAATCCCACATGCCTGATGATAGAAATTTTTGTTGTATCTTACCTGCTTCTGCTCATATCCACTTAATTTGATATTAACCCTTGGATATAATAGTAGCAGTAATCCCAGCACTGTCCAGTGCCCATCTTTTTAACTGTCAAGATATACAAAGCTATCATTCTATTTTTATTGATATGTTGCATAACACCTGCTTGTCACGGCTGACATAGTTGATCTCTGCTGCTGTGATCTTCCCACAGATCTCTGCTGCTGTGATCTTTTGTGTCTGTTGTGGTAGCAGGGATGTTATTGGGGTATCTACCTCAGGGCCCTGCTCAATCTGTAGGGTAAGAATAAAGTTGACTGACAATTAATGTGGGCCATGGCAGTGGTGAAAATTGGCTAACTGGAGCAATGTACTCTTACAGAAATACTTTTGAAATTTTAAATCAGTGTAAAAGTTGGGTAGAAGCCACATGGTTTCAGTTTGCATTCAGTTTAAAAAAAAAAAATTAACTTGACAGCTTGTGCTGTCGTAATTCAAGTTCAGCATTTAAGAAAATGTGTCTTAGATCGTATATCTCTTGAGTCAGAATCAGTGTTACTTCGAAATATTTGCAGTGGATAACTATTAGAACTGTTTTTTAAGGATATGAAGCAGTTGAGTTGAACAATTATTCATGAGTTTTTCACTAGAAAAATTTTTTTTCTTTATTCTTTGCTTATATAACCCCTTTTTAAAAAATCCTAGGATATTCTCTTTTTAAAGGAACACTAGTTGGAATTTTAGCTATAACTCTCTCCCCGCATTTTCCAGTTATTACTCTTTTGTTCCCAGTTATACAAAAGGAAAGTGCATTTTGTAGCACACTTGTTCTAAAGGCTAAAACTGTAGTAACACCAGGTACAGGATAGTAGCTACAGTTAACAGATTATTGCTGTAGAGATTCCTTTTATTTTTATAATGGGAATGGGTGAACTAGTGATATTATGAATGATAAAGTGTTTGTGAGAGATGTATATATCATTTTTATGAAGAATACTAGTTTTTATTTGGTTTTAAACAAAGTTTACAGCTCCAAAGAGTGCATATGTTTTTGCAGAAAAATAATAGAATTTCATTTCTGTATATCTATAAAATTGGGTGATAACTTTGATTTTAGGACTTTATGTAGCTCTGTTAAAAACTTACTCAACTTGTCATTTGAGCCCAGTGAAGAGATAGTGTGTTGTTCAGTTTTTTAAAAATATACATAGTTAGAATATAATATTCAGTATGGTAAAAATAAGTAGTAACTTCTCAAATTATAACTTATTTGTATTTACAGCTAGAAACCAGTTAAAAAAGAATTATAAATTTTCAAAGTCATGTAGCAAAGTTTCTCTGAAAGCTTCCTATTCATTTATCACCTCAGAAGAATAACCATTGCCATTAACACTAACTATATCCGTCAGAATTTTCCTCTGCATATATAAGCAAATACATTTATTAATATTCTTACTAACCTAATCCAAGAGGTGATTGTTAACACACTGTTATGTGCTTTGCTATTTTTACTTAACAATACATTTTGAGTCCCCTTGCCCTATTGGTATGTAGAGATCATCCGCTTTTTTTTTTTAAACAAATGTGCAGATTTCCATCTTATCAGTGTACCATAATTTAACTTTTAGCTTAGGAGTTGTTTTTTGTTGTTTGGTAGGTTTTTGTTTATTTGTTCTGCATATGAATATCCAGTTGTTTCTGCACCAGTTATTGAAGAGACTGTTCTTTTCTCATTGATTTGATTTTACATCTTTATGAAAACTGAGTTGTCATGTATGTTTGGGTCTTTTTCTAGTCTCTCTGTTCTATTCCCTTGATTGTGTTTGTCTCTTTACACTAGTACCATACCATCTTGATTACTTTTCAGATTAAATCCTGAATGGGATAAGATTATTTTCCAACTCTTTACTACTTTTTTGAAGTTGTTTTGGCTATTCTTGGCCTCTGCATTTTCATATGAATTTTAGAATAAGCTTGTCAGTGTCTACAGAATCCATGCTGGAATTCGGATTGGAATTGGAATTTGGATTGACTATATTTAGGGCGAAGAATTGGTACCCTAACAATGATGAATTTTTGAATTCATCAACCTGGTATTTTTCTCCTTTTAATTTAAAGGTCTTTAATTTCTCTCAGACATTTTTGTAGTTTTAAGGATCAGGTTTTACTCATCTGACTCTTTTCAGTTTATTTCATACTGTTTGATATAAATACTATTTAAAATTTTTCCATTTCTAATTGTTGATAATGTATAGCAATACATTGATTTTTATATATTGATTTTTTTTTCTTGTAATCTTGCTAAACTCACTTATTATTCTACAAGCTTTTTGTAGATTTCATCAAGCATGTAATCTATAAAAAAAGGGCACTTCTACTTTTCCTTTGCAATCTGGATACCTTTTATTTTTTTCTGTTGCCTTTTGCACTGGCTAGAGCCTCTTATTTAATGTTGAATGGAAGTAGTGAGAGTGAACAGCCTTATTTGTTCCTTTTCTTTGGAGCAGGAAAAGTTTGTTTTTAACTATTAAGGGTGGTGTTACCTGTAGGACTTTAGCAGATGCCTTTTATACAAGATAAGTTTTTAAATTTTAAAGCTTTTGATTTTAGTATGCTAATTTTATACAGTTCTCACTGTATTTTGATACTCTGTAATAACAGTTGATTCTCTTGGCTTTTCTAGGTATTAATCATATTAAATACAAATAGACATAGTTTTCCTCTTTAGATTTTTCATACATTAATTTTTCTCTTACCTGATTCAATTATGCATGAGTATAATTTTAAATTGTAGTGATAGTTACAGGGATCCTTGTCTTGTTCTTGATTTGAGTGGGAATGCTTCTGGTGATTCTTAAAAGTATATTGCCTTTGAGTCTGGAATCTATTTTATCAGGTTAAACAAGTGTCTGGTTCTATTTTTACTAAGTTGTTTTGCTTTTAATAAAGAATAGGTATTCGGTGTTGTCAAATGGCTTTTAATCTTCTGTTGGTATAATTGTTTTCTTTTTCTGTTAGATTTGTTTGTCTTATGAATTATATGGAAATATGTCCTGATGTGAAAAGCCCTATTTAAACTTAATGTATTGTTGTTATTGTTTTTAAAGACTTTATTATAATTTCTTTAGAGCAGTTTTAGGTTCACAACTTTTCTTTTTTTTTTTTTTAGCTTCAGGTTTTTGTTTAAATCCCAGTTAGTTAACATACAGTACAGTGTAATTTTAGTTTCAGGTATAGAATTTAGTGATTCATCACACATACGACACCCAGTGCTCATCACAAGAAGTGTACCTTTGTACCCATCACCTATTAAACCCATCCCTCTGCCCACCTCCCCTCCAGCAAGCCTCATTTTGTTCTCCATAGTTAAGAGGCTGTTTTCCAGTTTACCTGCCCTCCCATTCATTTGTTTTCTTTCTTAAATTCCATATATGAGTGAAATCATATGGTATTGTTTTTCTCTGAATTTTGCTTAGCATGATACTCATTAGCTTCATCCATGTCATTGCAAATGGCAAGATTTCATTCTTTTTAATGGCTGAATAATACTCCATTTTGTGTGTGTGTGTGTGTGTGTGTGTGTGTGTATGTGTGTATGTGTGTGTATCCATTCATCAGTTGTTGGACCAGTTGGACTATTTCCATAATTTGGTTATTATTGATATTGCTGCTATAAACATCGGCATTCATGTATCCTTTTTAAATTTTTAAAATTTTTAAATTTATTTTATTTATTTTTAAAAGGATTTTATGTATTTATTTGACAGAGAGAGATCAGGCAAAGGGGCAGGCAGAGAGAGAGGGGGAAGCAGGCTTCCTGCTGAGTACAGAGCCCGATGCAGGGCTCGATCCCAGGACCCTGAGATCATGACCTGAGCTGAAGGCAGAGGCTTAACCCACTGAGCCACCCAGGTGCCCCAACATCCTTTTAAACCAGGATTTTGTATCCTTTGTGTAAATACCTAGTAGTGTAATAGTTGGATCCTAGTGTAGTTCTATTTTTAACTTTTAGGAACCTCCACCTATTTTCTAGAGTGGCTGTACCAGTTTCCATTCCCACCAACAGTGCAAGAGGGTTCTCCTTTATCCGCATCCTTGCCAACATTTGTTGTTTTCTGTGCTGTTAATTTTAGCTATTATGACATGTGTGAGGTGGTATCTCATTGTAGTTTTGATTTGTATTTCCGTGATGATGAGTTATGTTGAACATCTTTTCTTGTGTCTGTTAGCCATCTGTGTGTCTTTGGAAAAATGTCTAATCATGTCTTCTGCCCATTTATTTATTTATTTATTTAAACATTTTATCCATCTATTTGACAGACAGAGATCACAAGTAGGCAGAGAAGCCGGCAGAGAGATTGAGGAGGAAGCAGGCTCCCTGCTGAGCAGAGAGCCCAATGCGGGGCTCGATCCGAGGACCCTGAGATCAGGACCCGAGCTGAAGGCAGAGGTTTTAACCCACTGAGCCACCCAGGCACCCCATTCTGCCCATTTTTTTTTAACTGGATTATTTGTTTTTGAGTTTGATTTGAGTCTGTTAATTTCTTTATGTATTTTGGATACTAACCTTTTATCAGGTATGTCATTTACAAATTTCTTCTTCCATTCTGAAGGTTGCCTTTAGTTTTGTTGATTGTTTCCTTCCCTGTACAGAAGCTTTTTATCTTGATGAAGTCCCAGTAATTCGTTTTTGCTTTTGTTTTTCTTGCCTCCAGAGATTTATCTAGTAAGAAGTTTATAGCCAATGTCAGAGGTTACTGCCTGTGTTTTCCTCCAGGATTTTGATGGTTTACTGTTTCACATTTATGTCTTTTATCCATTTTGAATTTATTTTAGTATATGATTTAAGAAAGTGGTCCAGTTTCATTCTTCTTCATGTTGCCATCCAGGTTCCCAACACCATTTGTTGAAGTGACTGTCTTTTTTCCATTGGATATTCTTTACTGCATTGTCAAAGATTAGTTGACCATGCAGTTATGGGTCCATTTCTGGGTTTTCTGTTCAGTTCCTTTGGTCTTTATGTCTGTTTTTGTGCCATTATCATACTGTCTTTATCACTACAATTTTGTAATATAATTTGAAGTCCAGAGTTGTGATGCCTCCAGCTCTGCTTTTCTTTTTCAAGATTCCTTTGGCTTTGTGGTCTTTTGTGGTTCCATACAAATTTTAGGATTGTTTGTTCTAGCTCTGTGGAAAACGCTGGTGGTATTTTGTTAGGCCTTGCATTAAATGTGTGGATTGCATTGGGTAGTATAGACATTTTAACAATATTTGTTCTTCCAATCCATGACCATGAAATGTTTTCCCATTTCTTTGGGTCATCTTCAGTTTCTTTCATAAGTGTTCTTCTCTAGTTTTCAGAATACAGGTCTTTAACCTTTTTGGGTAAGTTTATTCCTACATATCTTATGGTTTTCGGTGCAGTAGTAAATGGGGTAGATTCCTTGAGTTCTCTTTCTACTGCTTCATTACTGGTATTTAGAAATGCAGTAGACTTCTGTATGTTGATTTGTGTCATGCAACTTTGCTGAATTTAACAGTTTTTTGGTATAGTTGTTTAGGTTTTCTACATAGACTACTGTGTCATCTGCAAATAGTGAAAGTTTGACTTCTTCCTTGCTGATATGGTTGCCTTTGATTTCTTTTTGTTGTCTGATTGCTGAAGCTAGGATGTCTAGTACTGTGTTAAATAACATTGGGGAGAGTGGACATCCCTGTCTTGTTCCTGACCCTAGAGGTCAGCCTCATTGAGGCTGATTATTAGCTTTGGGTCTTTTATATCTGGCCTTTATGATGTTGAGGTATGTTCCCTTTTTCCCTGCCTTGTTGAGGTTTTTATCAAAAAAGCTTCCCAGACAAAAACTAAAAGAGTTTGTGAAGAAATATTAAAGGGCACTCTTTGAGTAGGAAAGAAGGACCAAAAGCAACATAGAAAGAAACAGAAAATCTCCAGAAACAATCACAAAACAAGTAATGAAATGGCATTAAATTCAGATCAGTAATTACTGTGAATGTAAAGGGACTAAATGCTTCAATCAGAAGACATAGGGTGTCAGAATGGATAAAATAGACCCATCTATATGTTGCTTCTAAGAGACTCATTTTAGACCTAAAGATACCTGTAGATTGAAAATGAAGGGATGGAGAAATATTTACCATGCAAATCGATGTCAAAAGAAAGCCCAAGTAGCAATACTTGTATCAGACAATCCACATTTTAAACCAAACACTATATAACAAGAGATGAAGAAGGGCACTACATCATAATAAAGGGGTCTATCCAACAAGAAAATCTAACAATTGTAAATATTTTTGCCCCCAATTTAGGAGCACCTAAACAAAATAATAACAAACATAAAGGAACTCATTGATAATAACATGCAATAATAGTAGGGGAATTGAATACCTCACTTATAGGAATGGACAGATCTAAGCGGAAAATCAACAAGGAAACAATGGCTTTGAGGGACACATTGGACCATATGGACTTAACAGATTCAGAACATTTCATCCTGAAGCAGCAGAATACACATTCAACAGCAGAACACACGTTTGAGTGCACATGGGATACTCTCCAAAGAGATCATATACTACACTGGGTTACAAATCAGGCCTCAACAGGCACAAAAAGATTGAGATCATACCATGCATATTTTCCAACAACAATGCTATGAAACTTGAAGTCAACCACAAAAAAATTTGAAAGCCACAAGTACATGCAGGCTAAAGAACATCTTACTAAAGAGAAACTATCTCAATAAATGCAACCACGAATGAGAAAGGAGAGATCACAATCAATACCACAGAGATACAACCAATTATAAGAGAATATTATGAACAGTTACATGCCAACGAACTGAACAATCTGGAAGAAATGGTTAAATTCCTAGAACCTTGTAAACTACAAAAACTGAAGCAGGAAGAAATAGAAAACTTGAACAGATTAATAACCAACAAAGAAATTGAATCCATAATAAAAAACTCTCCCAAAAAACAAAAGTCCAGGGCCATATGGCTTCCCAGGGGAATTCTACCAAACATTTAAAGAAAGGTTAATACCTATTTTTCCTCAAACTGTTCCAAACAATAGAAATGGAAAGAAAAGTCCCAAACTCTTTCTTTGAGGCCAGCATTTTCTGGATTCCAAAACTAGACAAAGACCCCACTGAAAAGGAGAATTGCAAGCCAATATCTCTGATGAACATGGATGCAAAAATTCTCATCAAGACACTCACCAAGAATGGATCCAATAGTTCATTAAAAAGATTATTCACCACGACCACGTAGGATTGATTCCTGGGCTACAGGGGTGGTTCAGCATCTGCAAATCAATCAGTGTGATATACTACATTAATAAAAGAAAGGATAAGAACCATATGATTCTTTCACTAGATGCAGAAAAAGCATTTGACAAAGTATAGCATCCATTCTTTATTATTTTTTCTTTTTTTAAGATTTTATTTATTTACTTGAGAGAGAGGGAGAACACACAGGGGAAGTGGAAGAGGGAGAAGCAGGCTCTCCCGTGAGCAGAGAACCCAATGTCGGACTCCATCCCAGGACCCTGAGATCATGCCCTAAGCTGAAGGCAGAAGCTTAACCGACTGAGCCACCCAGGCACCTCTGTCTGGGAAATTCTGACTCTCTTTCTATTCTGAATGACAGCCTTGCTGGATAGGATATTCTTGGCTGCATATTTTTCCTATTCAGCTTGTTGAATATATCCTGTTATACTCTTTGGCTTGCCAAGTTTCTATGGAGAGATCTTCCCTTATTTGTTTTACCCTGTAAGTTAGGGACTTTGTCTTTCTGCTTTTAGGACTTGTTTTCTTTATATATGCATTTTTCAGTTTAACTACAATGTATAATGGTGTTGGCCTGCTTTTGTTGATTTTGATGGGAGTTCCCTATGCCTCCTGTTTCCTTCTCTAGATTAGGGAAGTTTTCACCTATAATTTCCTCGAGTAAATCTTTTGCCCCCTTTTCCCTCTCTTTTTCTTCCTATAATATGAATGTTACTATGTTCTGTGGAGTCACTGAGCTTCCTGTCTACATTGATCCAATACTTTTCTTTCCCCCTTCTTTTCAGCTTCATTATTTTCCATAATTTTATATACTGTATCACTTATTTGTTCCTCTGATTCTTCCATCCTTTGGTCATTACATCCAGTGGATTTCAGATCTTGTTTTATTGCATTTTTCATTCTGGCCTAACTTTTAGGTCTTTTATTTCTGTGGTGAAGGACCCTGGTATCTTTTATGCTTTTCTCAAGCCCATCTAGTACCCTTATGATTGTTGCTTCAAATTCTGGATCAGGCATATTACTTACATTTGTTTCAATTAGATCCCAGGCTCTGACCTTTTCTTGTTCTTTCTTTTGAGATGAATTCCTCAGTCTTAGCATCTTGTCTAGGTCTGTGTCTTCTTCAGTGTCTTACGAAAGCCTATTATGCTGCCTGTCCCTGAGAGTAATGGGTTTGTGAAGAAGAGGTCATATACTTTCCAGGACCTCATGCCTCAGGAAGGGTCTGTGGTATGTGCTTTGTCCACTCTGCTGCTGTGTTTTTGGTGCTCTTTCCCTCAGGCCAGTCCTGGCAGAGTTCTCCTTGCTTGCATTGTGGAGTGTTTGGACCCCAGCCAGAATATGGCAGGGTACTAGGTATACCCTGGTCTATTTGTTAAAAGGGACCTGATGCTGTTTCCACTAGAGCTGAAGCTTTGCAGAACTCTATGGTCAGTAGACATGGTGCCTGCTGGGGTTTGTGCTGGTCTTCTGGGGGAGGGGCCTGCTGCTCTGGTTTTCAGGCACACTTGCCTAAGAAAAGCAACATCCAGCTGATGGTGGCGCTTGATGTAAGCCAATTAGGTTACCAGTGTTGGCTCTGTGCTGCTCACTGAAGTTAATTTATGCTGAGGGGTCTGGGGAGGTTATGTTGATGCTCTTCTACATCCTTCTCAGCATTTGGTATTGTTAGTATTTTAGATTTTGGCCATTCTAATAGGTGTATAGTGGTATCTTATTTATTTATTTATTTTTCATTTGCGATTCCCTGGCATATGATATAGAGTATCTTTTCATATGCTTATTTTTCATCTCTATATCTTCTTTGATGAAATGTCTGTTAAGGTCTGTGACCAATTTTTTAATTGAGTTGTTCATTTTGTTATTAAGAGTCTGGATATTTTGAATAAGAGTCTTTATTTGATTGTGTTTTTTCAAATATTTTTTTCCAGTATGTGGTTTGTCTTCTCATTGTCTTGATACTGTCTTTCGCAGAGCAGAAGTTTGTAATTTTAACAGAGTCCTGTTTATCAGTTACTTCTTTCATAGATCATGTCTTTGGTATTATATCTAAAAGGCATCACCATACTGAAGGTCATTTAAGTTTTTCCCTAAGTTATTTTCTAGGAGTTTAATAGTTTTGCTTTTTACATTTAGGTCTGTGATTTATTTTGAGTTAATTTTTGTGTAGGATGTAAGGTCTGTGTCTAGATTGATTTTTTGGCGTATGATAATCAGTTGTTCTAGTGCTACCAGCTGTCTTTGCTCCATTATATTGCCTTTGCTCCTTTGTCATATATCAGTTCACTGTATTTATGGGGGTCTGTTTCTAGGCTCTGTATTTTGTTCTACTGATCTGTTTGTCCATTCATTTGCTAATACTACACTATCTTAATTACTGTAGCTTTGTAGTAAATCTTAGGTAGTATCTGGTCTCCAACTTTGTTTCTTTCTTTTTAATACTATGTTGGTTGTTCTGGATCTTTTGCCTCTCTTTATAAACTTTAGAGTCAGTTTACCAGTATCCACAAAATAATTTGCTGGCATTTTGATTGGGATTGCATTAAATTTATAGGTCAAGTTGGGAAGAACTGACATTTTGGCTTTATTGAGTCTTCCTGTCCATGAACATGGATTATCTCTCCACAATATGGTTATTTTAAAAGAGGTACTGCCCAGTTTTTTCCTAACATTTTATTTAGGATTTTCGTGTTGATGTTCATAAATGATCCTGTTCTGTAAATCTTTGGTAACTTTTACTTCAGTGTTATACTTGCTTCATAAAAAGAATGTAGGGCTTGCTTTCTTGCCTTTTTTTTTTTTCCTTGCTATGTTCTGGAATAGTTTTAATACCATTGGAATTGCCTAGTTTTGATGGGTTTTATGGGATTCTCCTATGAAACTATTTGGGTCTTAGTGTTTTGGGGTTGTTAATAGATATATTGGGCTTCCTCTGCTTCTCCTATGAAAATTGGTTTGTTTAGATTTTCTTTCTCTTCTGGAGTCTGTTTTGGTAAATCATCATTCTTTGTAAAATACCAATTTTAATTAATATTTTAAAATAATTTGTACAGAGTTGAGGAAAGTAATTAATTATAAGACTTTACATTTCTTTTACTTTTGTGGTTATTTCCTCTCAGGATTTATTAGTTGAATATTTGTTTCTTTGCTTTTTTTCTTAATAATGGTAGCTATTTAAGTTTTTGCCCCCTACAATAAATCAGCTTTCACTTACTGATTTCTGCTTTTTTCCTAAGAAAAATGTACTTTTATTTTTACTATCTTGGTTTGTACCTATTTTACTATTTGTACCTATTTTAGTGTACTTAACTTTTTTTTTTTAAGATTTATTTACTTATTTTAGAGAGAGAGAGAGAGAGAATGTGTGTGGGAGTGGGAGAAGGGGCAGAAGGAGAGGGAGAATCTTAAGCAGAGAGAGAATCTTAAGCAGGTTCTGCACCCAGCACAGAGCCTGACATTATGCTCGATCTCATGACTCATGAGACCTGAGCTGAAACCAAAAGTTAGTTGCTTAACTGATTGAGCCATCCAGGTACCCTGTGCTTTATTAACTTTTTGAGTTGGGCCCTGAATTCACTGAATCTCATTCTTTTCTTAGATATTAGTGCTTAAAATTTCCTCTGGGCCTGCCATAGTCTGATAACTAGAGTATGATATCGGGTAATTTTTATCATGTTTTTAAGAATTCTGAAATTTTTATTTATTTATTTTTTCTTTTCATGCTTGTTGAAGAGTTTTGAAATTTGAAGGTGAAACTCTTTTTGTTTTCTGAGTTTGTTATTTTAAACTTTGTTGTGTTAAGATAATATTATCTGTATTTTTCTGCCTTTTGGAACTTATAAGGTGTTATTAATTCTCTGGACTGTTTCTTAGACCCTTTAAAAGATGTTATTTTTATAATTTCAGGGTAAAGATTTTGATATGTGTCAATCAGATTTACCTTACTAATTATGGTTTTTTTTTTTTTTAACTAATTATGTTTTTTATTTTAGTCTTTATATTCATTTTTGTTTTTGGTTCAGTTGATCTTTATGGACTAATCTCTGTTATAAGGTGAATGAAAGCCTCCTGCTACTAGTGTCTGTTTGTTTAAGTATAATGTCTTCTAAAGTTTCTTCATGCATATTCATATATGAATACAGTGCTTTTTGGTGATGATAAATTCACATATAATTATTTATTCATTGGAATTTATCTTCCTTAGACTTAAACTTTTTTTTACTTGTTTAATTTTTTTTTTTGGTCTTGACTTTTAAGATTGTGACTAATATTGTGAGCCTTATTTCTTTTTCTTTGTATTTGCCTTTGTCCATCTTACCATTTAAAAGGGTTTTCAGGGGGCACCTGGGTGGCTCAGTGGTTTAAGCCTCTGCCTTCAGCTCAGGTCATGGTCTCGGGGTCCTGAGATCGAGGCCCGCATTGGGTTCTCTGCTCGGCGGGGAGCCTGCTTCCTTTCTCTCTCTGCTTCCTGTGATCTCTGTCTGTTGGATAAATGGATGAAATCTTAAAAAAATAAAAAATAAAAAAATAAAAGGGTTTTCAGTTATACTATTTTAGGTATGTGCTTTGTATACAGTGAAGTTTTTTTGTCCTTTGTGATCCACACTGTAGCACTTCTATTATTTAGAATTTTAAGTAGCTTTATTGACATGTAACTGCATATCATATGATTTACTCATTCAAAATGTACAAATTCAATGAATTCAATTTATTGCACAGTTCAGAGTTGTGTGATTACCACCACAATGAACTTGAGAACATTTTCCATCACCTCCAGAAGAAACTCTGTAGTTGTTAGCGCCCATTCCCTAATTCTTTCAAACTTGTAGCCTTTGGCTGGACAGTCTACTTTCTGTCTCCAAAGATTTGCCTATTTTGGACGTTTCGTAGAAACAGAATCATTCAATATGTGGTGTTTTGTGACTGGCGTCTTTTACATAGCCTCATATTTTTAAGGTTCATCCATGTAGTAGCATGAATCAGTATTCCATTCCTTATTATGGCCAAATAATATTTCCTTATATGGTAATATTAACATTTTGTTTATCTATTTTTCAGTTGATGGATATTTTTAGTTGTTTTTCCTTTTTGGTTATTGTGAAGACTGCGGCAATAAACATTTCTGTCCAAGTTCTTTTTTTTTTTTTTTTAAAGATTTTGTTTATTTATTTGATAGAGAGAGAGATCACAAGTAGGCCAAGTGGCAGGCAGAGAGATGGGGAAGCATGCTCCCTGCTGAGCAGAGATCCCCATGCAGGGCTCGATCCCAGGACCATGAGACCCTGGGACCATGACCTGAGCCAAAGGCAGAGGCCCAACCCACTGAGCCACCCAGGCGCCCCTCTGTCCAAGTTCTTATGTGGACTTGTATTTATCTCTTTTATTTTTTTTAAAGTGATGATTTATTCCATTTACATTTACCCATGTGATAGATATGTTAGGTAGCTTCATTTGTTATGTTTTCTATTTTCATAGTTTACCATAACTCTTTCATTCTGCTGTTAAAATGTGTGTGGATGGATGTATTTCTACTTTTCTGGTATTTGGATGGTCTGTATTTTGTTCTGGTGGTTAATTTCATAATTATATCTTTCAGTGCTATCTTCAGTTTTGTATTTATTTAAATATCTGTTAAACCCTGTCTATGCATAAAATGTTTTTGCTTTTACTCCCATTTTTCTAGTATTAGTTTTTAATGAATAATAATATTTTCCTACTGTAGAATATACTTTTGTGACTTGATTTTGTTAACATTAAATTGCAGACTTGGAGTCCTAGCCCATCATTCCTCCCTTTTTTCCTTTCAACTTTTATTTATATTATTTTCATATTATTGAGGTAGTTGATATTTATCTCTTCTTTCCTTCTAATCCCACATTTATTTTATTTTACAGTTAATTATGTTGTACTGCTTTGGTAACAGTACTCCTTCTCCGATTCTTACCTGGGTGAAGTTTATCTCTTAGTGGTTTTCTCAAGAATATTTCATGAGAACAGTGGTCCTTAGTCCTTGCATGTTTGTTTAGAAGGGTTTGCTTGTTGTAACCTTATTTTTGAAGGGTCATTTGGTGGAATATAAAATTCTGGCTCACACTTAACCTTTGAGTGTTCCATTGTCTTGTAATATTTAATGTTGTTGTGAAGCAATAAGATGCCATCTGATTTTTTGTGGGTTTTTCCCTCCACTTTAATTAACTTAATCTTTTTGTTCCTTTGCTCAAAAGATTATTTCTTCATCTTTGAAGTTCACTAATTTCCTAGATATGTCTTGGAGTTGACTGTCCTACTTCCGTTTTCTCTGGCAGTTATGCCCTTCTTTATATGGAGATACAAGTTTTAGGTTTTCTTCAAGTTTTAAGTTTTCTTAACTTTTATCTTTAAATATTTGTGATGTTGTGTTGATTGGTTTTCCTTAGTGGACGGACATTTTGGCTGTGTTCATGTTGTGTCTCCTTTTCCGTCTTCCAAGGCAGCAGTTCTCAGACCTTTAGTGAGCATCTGAATTATCTGCAGGGCTATTTAAACAAGCTGTTGTGTTCCATTCCCAGATTTTCTGAGTCTGGTTAAGTCTCCAGTGGCATGAGAATTTGCACTGTCCCAAAATCTCAAGTGAAGCTGCAGCTGCAGCTCCTTGTCTAGGGACCCTACTTTGAGAACCATTGCTCTAAATCCAAAATTGATGTCCTGGCCCTTTTAAATTCTTTTCCATTTGTTCAGTTTCATTTTATTGTGTCCTTTAAATCTATATTCTCTTGCTCCTTGTTCTGTATTATTAGATATTCTCTATATTCCTTCATTTCTGTATGATTTTTTCCCTTGAACTGTTTTGAACTATTTAAACTATTTCCTATGTTTTGTCATTTTATACTCCCTTTTCAGTTGTTTTGCCATCTTTTTCCTTGAATTTTTATATTTCTGCTTTGTTGGTCTTCTTTATAGCAGTGAGAGTTTAATTTTTTAAGAAGTTATGATAAAGTGTTTGGTAAAATTTGTCACCTGTGTATGACAGTATTTTCTTTTTTTTGTCAAGTTTGCACTGTTAGTACTACATTTCTACCTCTTTCATTCAGTACTTTTGTACTGATGCTGTGTCAGTTCCCTTAATATTACCCATCTTTAAGGAAATTAGATCTACCTCAATCAGTTATTTGCAGAAGGTTGCGTGGGATGAGAGTACAGATATTACCCAAAGCTTTACTTTGGCAATACTTGTTCACAGAGTCAAGCTTGTTCTAGGCGGTATGCCTTTTCTGGGTGATTCTTATAAGTAGACCCACCAAATCCGTTGTTCTGAACTCTTCTGGGACACTTTTTATACTGGTTTCTGTTATTTCAAACATTGAAATACACTTTTGCACTTAAGGGCAAACTGTGTACTTTCAAGGAGTGTATTTTTATGTACAATTTCTGGAATCTGCTGCTACTTCTTCTAGCCACACTCTGAACTTTCCTTTAGACCCCTTTCTCTTGGATTCTAGCTATGTTTTGTAATCTACGTTTGTATTTTAGAGTCCGTGTATTAATATTTGCCTCTGAGTTTTGCTGAAAACTTGAGTTATTTTTTAAAAAGTTTCTTTGATAAAATCACATGTAAAAATCTTGTTGCTGAGATGATTTACAGGAGGAGAAGGGGAGAACTGCATCAGTGTTCATGCTGCAACCTCAGGGTGATAATTTGAAAGTCTTTCTTTTGATTAAAGCACTGGGCAGATTTATGGGTTTTGTTAGTGATGACATTAAGTTCTCTTACAAGTTTTATTTTTGGCTAAAGAAATGTGAACAGAATCACAGTTCAGGTTTCTTTGTGGAGCTATGCCTATGTATCATTGGAATTTGCTCCTGTTAAATGAAGGGAATTATAAGCACAAGCCAGTTTTTTAAAAAGTTGAAATATCCTGAACTGTTCACTAGAACATAGTTATTTGTATTCTGAAATACAAATGGCAGAATCTACAAATAACAGTAGCTCAGTGATGCGTGATCCTCGTTCTTGTTTGATTGCCTATCAGTTTTCAGAGTTCCCCTCAGCTGTCACTTTACCGATGATGAGCTCTTCTGTCTCCTTCAGTGAAGTTCCCACCATGGTTTTGGGTGTGTTCTAGTTTGTATGTCAACAGGCTTCTGTCCTCTTTATATTTCAAAAATTTTTTGAAATCTTCCTCATCATCTAATAGTTATCCTCCACTTGCTTTTTATTGTTCTGAGTTAATTCCATTTTTGTCATTTTATTGGTGTCTCTGACTGGAGGGGGTGAAGTACAGTTAACTGTTAACTGCATTGCTCACTAAAGTACATTTTCAAGAAAGACATGTGAATATTCAACACATCATTTCCTTGCATCAGTTTTCCTTGCATCACTTCTAAGTGTTCTGCTTCCTTTGGACATACTTAACATTATCACTTTGGGTATGGTATGGATTATTTTTACATAATATATCGATTCCATCCCCCCCCGCCCCCATTTCCCTCTCCTGCATTCTGGAAAATCTTGAGATTGGTCTCAAATGAAAATTTAATTTTCCCTAATGTTGGTTTATTTTTCCCAATATGGACTTTTCTTTTGCTCTTTTTGCAGTGTTTACTTTTTGCTTTACCTGTCTTCCTTTTAATCTCATCCTGTTATTTTTTTCTCTTCATCTCCTTCTCTTCTCATAATTTTATTTCTTATTTTCTTTTTCTTGAGAAATTTTGTCCTCTAGCATCCTATTGAGGGTACAAAATTTTTCTAAAAATTTACTTCTTTTTAATGGAATTTTTAAATTGAATTTATGTTTAAAGCTTTAGTTTTCCTGTGATTTTTCATGATGATATTTCTTTCTTTAAATGATGAATGCTTAATTTAGTCCTTGTGTTTGTTAGATGACAAAGGTTGTAGATTGTTCTTGTGTGCACTCTTTAAATTTCAGTTGGCCTGCTAATTTACATTCGTGTCACTTGTCTAGCTGGGACTATGCTAGAGTAAAATGGAATATTCCTTTGTCTTCTATTGCATGATCCTCTGAACAGATGGAGTATATAAATATTAGTCTCCAATATGCTCTGCTCTCCAGGAGGCTCCTGTCTTTTTTTCAACTACCGCACTTTTCTTAATGAGTGAACATGAAACCAATATACATATTCTTCCTTCCCAATTATTTTCGTGGACTTAGTGTTTGTATCAGCAAAGGAAGTGAAGTTCTTTAAGACATTTAGATTGTTTAGAGTAGCAGTTTTCAGACTTTTTGTCCAGGACTCCTTTATACTCATTTTAATTATTGAGGACTTTGGAGAGTTTTGAAAAATTATGTGAATTATAACCAGTGATATTTATCATATTAGAAATTACAACTGAAGATACTTTTTAAAATAAACAGTAAACCTACTGTATTAATAGAAATAACAATTTTGTGAAAAATTACTACTTATTCTAAAGCAAAAAACAATATACTATGAAGAGTGGCATTGTTTTGCCTTTTTGCAAATTAATGTCTGGCTTCTTTGAAGACAGTTGGATTCAGTTTGTTGTAATGTCATCTGTCATACAGTCTGAAAAACTACGGTGTGTACTCATAAAAGAGTGATAGTGATAGGGAAAAGGGTAAATATTACTTAACTTTATTATGAAAATAGTTTTGACCTCATGGAACATCTGAAAGAGTCCAAGGGACCCCCTATAGACACCCTTTGAAACCACCTAGAAAAGTTCAGCAAGAAAGGGTTATAGGAGCAGTTTGCTCTATGATGCTGTAGACACACATGGAAGAGCAGCTATAGTTGCCTGGTTTCTGTTTGGTTGGTATAAACCTTGTGTTTATGATCTGTAGTAGAATTTATCATCTATAGGGAATTTGAGTGGATCATTTTTGTCGGTCAGGCTTGCTGTTTGCAAGATGTACAAGGTCCATTGATCACCTTTTCTTTTTTTTTTTTTAATTTTATTTATTTATTTGACAGAGAGAGAGAGATCCACAAGTAGGCAGAGAGAGAGGGAGAAACAGGCTCTCTGCTCAGCAGGGAGTTCGATTTGGGGCTCGATCCTAGACCCTGAGACCATGACCTGAGCTGAAGGCAGAGGCCTAACCCTCTGAGCCACCCAGGCGCCCCTTGATCGACCTTTTCAGTAGAGATCTGTTAGCCTTGAAATTCTGGTGACATATGAGCTTTTTTCGTCCTGATATGAGGTTTAAATTTTTCATCCTGCATTTTTTCTTAGGTGTTTCAGTAGAGGTTTTGGAAAGTTTGTATCAGAGCTGCTGGACAGACAATATGTTAAACTTCAAAGCTCTTTTGGTATTTGCTTAGTCTGAGAAGCTGCTTTTGTTTACATTTTATTATTATTTTCCTCTTAATTTCAGGGCATAATGGTTATCTGTTATGTAAACAGATAGAAAGATCACTCTAAATTTTTAGGCATTTATGAAAAGCAGTAAGATTGATTAATGAATTTTTCCCCTAATTGCCTATTTATTTTTTTACTAATTGGCAAAATTAATTCATTTTCTTTTTTGTAAACTCCCCATTTTTATTTTAATATGATCAGGCCTGATCTTGGATTATTTCACACCTGTGAGGTCTTTTTCTCCTGAAATAGTAAGTTGTCTTTCTTCATTTCCTGCTTGTTTGCCTCTTTTAACTCCCTATTGTTGTCTTTAGGGGTAATTATAGTCCCTGTGGGGTTGTATGTGGTTAAGACCCAGGCAAAGAACATGCAAGAAACTGATCTTGAATGATTTTTGGAAGTTGTACTTGATTAAAAACTTAAGCAAGATGCCATCTTTCTCTCTCATCTTATACATTCAAATAAAAAAGAAAAGGACCTAATAATCTCTTGAAAGTTCCTAGCAAAAAATTTATTGCTTTTCTCTGTTTGAAGTCATTTTATTTTCTCATGTCCAGTTTGACTGTGTTATTAAGATTCTATGGAAAACATTTTCACAATGATTTGTTTACTGCTGTTTTGAAAGTAAAATATATGCTGTGTAGGATGAAAAAGTAATAAATGTGAAGATTTGTCTGATAACACTTGCAAGGATTTAACAGAGATTTGTAATTAAAAGTTACTCTTCTACTACATTTAACTTCTCAAGGGATGTACTCATCTAGTTTAATTAGAATTTATCATTTATTATTTTTTGTACACTTTGCTTGGTAGGAAATTGAGGTTTTTATTTATACTTGTGTATTTCATTTGACATTCAGATCTATTTTCTAGGTATGACCTGCTTTTATTTTCTTATTCTATCTCTAAATATGAAGTTCTTAATTGTTTGTCTAAGGCTAGTAGTTTATAAAGAAAATCTAGCCATACGGTATATTATTTATATATACAAATGTCTGTGACTTTGTTTGTGTTGTATTTGTATTATAGTAAAAGAAAAAGAATCTGAGATTTTGTTATTGCAACTGTGGTTGATGAGAAGAGTCTTTGCTTTAAACGTGAAGGTCTGTTATTCACACATTGAGGTTTTTTAGTGACTGTCCTTAGTTTTTTATGTAGTTACAGATACAACAGTGAAACCTTTTTGGCTTAAAGGCAGATGCAAGATAAAATGAGGATAACTTTACGTATTCTCATAATTCTGGTGTTAAGTTTCGCATTATCTGGTCTATTAATATGTTGTTTATTATTGAAATTAAACATGGCCTGATGGATCCCTTCAGTTTCATTCATTTACTATTATAAAGGAGGATTTAAGAATATCACAGTAAGATATAATAAAGAGAATTGCTTTTGTATGGTGAGCTTTGGTACTCATTGTCCCAGGAAACATTTTTGTGGGTAGTAAATCTGAAACATGGGTTTAATTCTCTAAAACATGAAAAAAATCATTATTTCTGGTGCCAAATATATTTTAAACATTTTTATGAAAGTTCACCATTCTAAGATGGGGAAATTCCTCTGTATTTCCTTAGTGTAGTAGCTTAAAATTGACTTACAGTTAACATTCAGGAGATATGTATTAGTAGATTCAGAAGGGAAAAAAAATTATTGGCCTCAAAAATGATTAGGGGGCAGTTCTTTCCTGGAAAATTCTTAGGGATTAATTGTCCCAACCCACTGTGGCTGTGAATCTGCTGCAGATTAACAAAAGCATAGGATTGACATATTGCACAAATGTCTTCAAATTCAACTGAACACTTTTTTTTTTAAAGTGTGTAACTCTCATCAGTGTCAGCCAGTAGCTTGATATTAATGTCTGACCTAGGAGATTTATTAGAATTTTAAAATGAAAGACTGAAGTTCAATAATAGCATTTGTCCTTTCCAGAATTGCATAGAAAATTAAGTGAACCTTCTGTTAGTCATTGTTGAAATGATGGAGGGTCCTTGGTTCTAGCACATGAGTCTGAAAGTAACTTTTATAGTCCATCTTAATGTTTTTAATTAAAAAAGCTCTGACTACTTATCACATTGGTGGAAGAGTGGATATTTGATAACTTAGGACTTTTTTGAAATCTGCAGTATGTATTTCAGTTCTCCCCCAAGAACTGAAAAGATAATGTATATAAATGGGAATGGACTTTGAGACATGATTGAGAATATGTAAACTTTTAGAATGGATAAGGAAAATCAGGGACACATAATTTTTAGTTGGATTGTATTTCTTGGTCATTGAACACATACCTATCTAGTCATTTTTATGCTCCAGACAGAGCCAAAGTAAAATATAAAAAACTGATGAATTACCATTGAATGATTGGAAGAAAATTTTAAAATAATTTCAAAATTTCTAGGAAAATTGATTTGTGGGTTTTTATTTTATGTGCTATTCTACATCTTGCAGTATTCGATGTATAGTTTTACTTGGTGAATATGGTCTGTGATGACTTCACAGAGTTCAGGTGAAGCACTGAAGAACTTGTTTTAATTGTGGAGTTACAGATTAACCACTAATATGTGGAAAAATCCTGTTGTCTAACTAATTGGTTGTGGTTTTGTATTTATTCATAAAAATGCTTTTGGCAGTTGCTTCAGAGAAACCTTAAATTTATTGGTTTAAGCAGTCTCGCTAATGCTTAAGATTCTGAAGACAAATGCATGAGAAAAAACTAAATCACAGGTGTGTTTCTAGTGCATATTTGGTTTTGCAGTTTTAAGTTGTTCAACCAAAACTATTTTTCTTGTACCTTGTTTTACCAAAGAAGAGGATTCTAGTTATTTGACCATGCCCTTATTTTAGGTACCACTGGATAAGAGAGACCTCTGCCAATTAAACTATGATACGTCATCGATTGATTGTAAAATATGTCCTGTTTTCAGAGGCGTGAAAACACATGAGCTGTGAAATAAGGAAGAATGTATTTTCCTGATAGAGAACAGGGCTCTATATTTTCTCCGTTCCAGCTTATAAATTTGGATCAAATAAAACATTTATTTAAATAGATTAGGCTGAGATCAGAGCATCTGTGTTTTTTTTTTTTTTCTTCCATTTTGTTTTCCACCAGTGTACTCTCAGTCTTGCCTCAGTTGAACATGTCTCCTGGGTTCTAAGTGGAATTGAGGTTAGTGGGAAACTGAGAGTTTAAATGAACACATGGAATATGGCAACCATAAGTATGATATGCAGAGAAAATGTTTAAAAACAGTGCTCATAATCAGAGCAATGTCGTCCAGCCATTGTTTTCTGGATGCAGCAGTGAACTATTATAGGAGGAGACCAGTAGAGAATACTGGTAGAAGAAACATCAATACCACTGTATGACAAACTGTGGTTTCAGCCACCAAACAAGGGTAAGATTTGCATGTATTCAAATAAAGAACATGAAAAAAGCCCCACTAAAATATGTCAAACATATGTATACATACATATAACACACACACACACACACACACACGCACGCACATACACACAAATACACTGCATTTTTAAAAAAAACCTTTATTTTTTTTTCAGTGTTCCAAGATTCATTATTTATGTATCACACCCAGTGCTCCATGCAATACATCCCCTCCTTAATACCTACCACCAGGCTCACCCAACTACCCCCATTCCCCTCCAACACCCTCAGTTTTTTTCTCAGAGCCCACAGTCTCTCATGGTTCATCTCCCCCTCTGATTTTCCCCGACTCCCTTTTCCTCTCTTTCTCCCAATGTCCTCCGTGTTATTCCTTATGCTCCACAAGTAGTGAAGCCATGTGGTAATTGACTCTCTTTGCTTGACTTATTTCACTCAGCATAATCTCTTCCAGTTCCTGTCCATGTTGTGTACAAAAGTTGGGTATTCATCCTTTCTGATGGAGGCATAATACTCCATTGTATATATGGACCATGTCTTCTTTATCCATTCATCAGCTGAAGGGCATCTTGGTTCTTTCCACAGTTTGGTGACTATGGCCATTGCTACTATGAACATTGGAGTACAGAAGGCCCTTCTTTTCACTACATCTGTATCTTTGGGATGAATACCAATAGTGCATTTGCAGGGTCATAGGGAAGCTCTATTTTTAATTTCTTCAGGAATCTCCACACTGTTTTCCAAAGTGGCTGCACCAACTTGCATTCCCGCCAACAGTATAAGAGGGATCCCCTTTCTCTACATCCTCTCCAGCACATGTTGTTTACTGTCTTGTTAATTGTGGCCATTCTGACTGGTGTAAGGTGGTATCTCAGTATGGTTTTGATTTGAATCTCCCTGATGGCTAGTGATGATAAATAAACATTTTTCATGTGTCTGTTAGCCATTTGTATGTCTTCCTTGGAGAAGTGTCTGTTCTTGTCTCCTGCCCATTTTTTGACATGATTATCTGTTTTGTGTGTTTTTGAGTTTGAGGAATTCTTTATAGATCTTGGTTATCAGCCCTTTGTCTGTAGTGTCATTTGCGAATATCTCCTCCCATTCCGTGGGTTGCCTCTTTGTTTTGTTGACTGTTTCCTTTGCTGTGCAGACTTGATGAAGTCCCCAAAGTTCATTTTCATTTTTGTTTCCTTTTCCTTTGGAGGCATATCTTGAAAGAAAATATCTTGGAACATTCTTTAACTTCATAAAATCTGTCTATGAAAAACCCACAGCAAATATCATCCTCAGTGGGGAAAAGCTGACAGCCTTCCCTTTGAGATCAGGAACACGACAAGGATGCCCATTCTTGCCACTCTTGTTCAACATACTGTTAGAAGTCCTAGAATAACAGCAATCAGACAACAAAGAGAAATAAAAGTATTCAAATTGCCAATGAAAAAGTCAAACTCTCTCTCTTTGCAGATGACATGGTACTTTATATGGAAAACCCAAAAGACTCTACCTCCAAACTACTAAAACTCATATAGCAATTCAGTAATGTGACAGGATAGAAAATCAATGTACAGAAATCATATGCTTTCTTATATACTTAACAACAAAAATACAGAAGGGGAAATTAGAGAAATGATTCCATTTATTATAGCACCAAGAACCCAGGATACCTGGGAATAAACCTAACCAAAGAAGTAAAGGATCTGTACTTAAGGAGCTACAAACACTCATGAAAGAAATTGAAGACATAAAAAGGTGGAATATCATTCCATGCTCATGGATCGGAAGAATAAACATTCTTAAAATGTGTATACTACCTAGAGCAATCTATACTTCCAATGCCGTTCCAATCAAAATTCCTACCGGCATTTTTCAAAGAGCTGGAGTGAAAAATCCTAAAAATTTTTTGGAACCAGAAGAGATCCTGAATTGCTAAGGAAATATTGAAAAAGAAAAACAAAACTGGGGGCATCACCTTTCCTGATTTCAAGCTATATTACAAAGCTGTGATCACCAAGACAGCATGATACTGGCACAAAAACAGACACAGAGAGCAGTGGAACAGAGTAGAGAGCCCAGATTTGGACCCACAACTCTATGGTCAAATAATCTCTGACAAAGCAGGAAAAAATATACAGTGGAAAAAAGACAGTCTTTTCAATAAATGGTGTTGGGAAAATTGGACAGCTATGTATAGAAGAATGAAACTTGACCATTCTCTTACACCATATACAAAGATAAACTCGAAATGGATAAAAGACCTCAATGTGAGGCAGGAATCTATCAGAATCCTAGAGGAGAACGTAGGCAGTAACCTCTTTGATATCGGCCACAGCAGCTTCTTTAAAGACATGTCTCTAAAGGCAAGGGAAGCAAAATCGAAAATGAACTTTTGGGACTTCATCAGGATCAAAAGCTTCTGCACAGCAAAGGAAACAGTCAACAATACAGAGAGGCAACCCACGGAATGGGAGAAGATATTCACAAGTGAGACTACAGACAAATATGCTGCATTTAAAAAAAAAATGTTTTGTTTTTTTTTTTTTGGATGCTGAGACATTTCGTTGTATACACGTCTCATCAGTCAGTTGCTATTCTCTTCAAACACTTAAAGAGAAAGAGATCACAAAATATACCCTATTCATTTTTATCCTTTTGTAAGCTTTAGAGTTAATTCATTTTTAAAAAAAAGTTATTTTAATTCAATTAACACATATGTATTATTGGTTTCAGAGGTGAAGGTCAGTGATTCATCAGTATTACACAACACACAGTGCTTACCACAACACAACCCTCCCCATGTCCATCATCTAGCCCACCATCCTCTCAATCCCCTCCCCTCCAGCAACCCTCAGTTTATTTCCTAAGATTATAAGTCTCTTATGGTTTGTCTCCCTCTCTGATTGAGTCTTGTTAAATTGTTTCCCACTCTTCCCCTATGATCCTCTGCCTTGTTTCTTAAATTCCACAGATCAGTGAGATTGTGTAATAATTGTCTTTATCTGATTGACTTATTTGTCTTAGCATAATACCCTCTAGTTCTATCCACGTTGTTGTAAATGGTATGATTCCTTTCTTTTTCTTTTCTATATATATACCACATCTTATTTATCCATTCATCCACTGATGGACATCTGGACTCTTTTCCATAGTTTGTCTATTGTGGATGTTGCTGCTATAAACATTGGATGCATGTGCTCCTTTGGATCATATCCCTGTGTTATTCCTGACTTTAGGGGATAAGCTCTCCATTTTTCCCCCCTGAGAAAGATATTCACTTTGGGCTTTTCATAGATGGCTTTTATGATATTGAATTATGTTCCCTCTGTCCCTACATTCTGAAGAGTTTTAATCAAAAAGAATGTTGTACTTTGCCAAATGCTTTTTCTTTTCTTTTTTTTTTTTTTTTAAGATTTTATTTATTTATTTGACAGACAGAGATCACAAGTAGGCAGAGAGGCAGGCAAAGAGAGAGAGGAGGAAGCAGGCTCCCTGCTGAGCTGAGAGCCGGATGTGGGTCTCGATCCCAGGACCCTGGGATCATGACCTGAGCCAAAGGCAGAGGCTTCAACCCCCTGAGCCACCCAGGTGCCCCTGTCAAATGCTTTTTCTGCATCAATTGAGAGTGTCTTGTCCTTTCTTTTATTTATGTAGTATATCAGATTGATTGATTTACAGATGTTGAACCACCTTCGCAGCCCAGGATGTAATGTATTCTGGAGAATGTTACATGTGCGCTCAGGAAGAATGTGTATTCTGTTCCTTTGGGGTGGAATGTTCTGATTATATCTGTAACATCCAGTGTGTCATTCAAATCCTTATTTCTTTGTTGGATTTATGGTCCAATGATCTGTGTATTGTGAGCAGAGTGTTAAAGTCCCCTACTATTATTGTATTATTATTGATTTGTTTCTTTGGTTTTGTTATTAATTGGTTTATATAATTGGCTGCTCCCACGTTAGGGGCATCAGTATTTATCATTGTTCGATCTTCTTGTTGGATAGACACTTTTAAGTTTGATATAGTGTCCTTCCTCATCTCTTACTCCAGTCTTTGGTTTTTAAAATCATGTTTGTGTGATATAAGGATTGCCACCTGAGCTTTCTTTTGATGTTCATTAGCATGATAAATGGTTTTCCACCCCCTGACTTTCAATCTGGAGGTGCTTTGGGTCTAAAGGGAGCCTTTTGCAGACAGCATGTTGATGGCTATTTTTTTTTTTAATCCAATCTGATGCCCTGTGTCTTTTGATTGGGGCATTTAACCCATTCTGTGTAACTATTAAAAGATATGAATTTAGTGCCATTGTATTGCCTGTGAGGTGACTGTTACTGTATATTGTCTCTGTTTCTTTTCAGTCTATGTTACTTTTGGGCTCTCTCTTTGTTTAGAGGACCCCTTTCAATATTTCTTGAATGGCTGTGATCACAAATTCTTTTAGTTTCTGTTTTTCCTGGAAGCTTTTTATCACTCCTTCTATTTTGAATGATATCCTAGCTGGATTAAGTATTCCTGGCTGCATATTTTTCTCATTTAGCATCCTGAATGTATCGTGCCAGTCATTTCTGGTCTGCCAGGTCTCTGCGGATACGATTGGTCTGCTCCCAATCTAATGTTTCTACCCTTGTAGGTTACAGACCTTTTGTCTCGAGCTGCTTTCAGCATTTTCTCTTTGTCTCTGAGATTTGTAAGTTTCACTATTATATGTTGGGGTGTTAACTCATTTTTACTGATTTTGGCGGGGTTGGATCTCCGTGCCTCCTGGATTTTGATGCCTGTTTCCTTTCCCAGATTAGGGAAGTTCTCTGCTATGATTTGCTCCAAAATGATTTCTTCTCCTTTCTCTCTTTTCCCTTTTTCCTGGGATCTCAGTTATTTCAATATTGTTACAGTTTATGGTATCACCTATCTTTCGAATTCTCCTCTCGTGATCCAGTGTTGTATATCTCTCCTTTTCTTAGCTTCTTTATTCTCCATTGTTTGGTCTTCTATATCACTAATTCTGTCTTCTGCCTCATTTATCCTAGCAATTAGAACCTCCTTTTTTGATTGCATCTCATTAATAGCCTTTTTGATTTGACTTGGTTAGATTTCAGGTGTTTTATTTCTCCAGAAAGGGAGTCTCTAGTGTCTTCTCTGCCTTTTTAATCCCAGCTCGTATCTTTATAATTGTTATTTTGAAGTCCTGTTCTGACATCTTACTGTTTAGGTCCATACTGATTAGGTCCCTGGCAGTTGGTACTGTGTCTTGTTCTCTTTTTTGAGGTGAGTTTTTCCATCTTGTCATTTTGTCCAGAGAAGAATAGATGACTGAAAGAACAAAATACTAAAGTGGCAGCAAGAATCCCAGAGAAATATACACTAATGAAATCAGAAGAGACCTGAAATGTCTGTGGGGGGGACAAAGAGAGATAATATAATTAAGATAATATAATTAAGATAGGTGAGCAGAATAGAGCAATACACTCAATTCTGTATGTATTTTGGTCTGTTTTTTTGAAAACTGGATCCCAGAATTGTAAAGGAAGAAAAACTGATGTATTTACAAAAGTAAAATTAAATACAGTGGAAGGATAGAATGTAACTCTTAAAATGTAAATTAAAAGGAAAAAACAGAACAGGAAAAACAACAACAACAACAATAACAAAAGTAAGGGATATAAACTGAGAAGTGAAGAGAAAAGAGCAGTACATTATCTCTTGAGTGTATTTTGGTCATTGTCTTAGAGGAAACTACTTCTCAAAAATGTAAAAGAGGAAAAACATATATGTATATATATATATATATATACATATATATTTAATTAAATACATTGAAAGGATAGAATATAAATGTAAAGATGATAATTAAAAATACTTTAACAAAAGAACCCCCCGCCCATAAAAAACAAAAAACAAAAAACGCAACAACCAAGAAGAAGTAAGGAAGAAAGAAAAAAAGAATATTATTAGGCCGGGGGGATAGAACAGAGCCATACAGTCGATTTTAGGTGTATTTTGTTCTGTTAGAAGAAACTGCAAAATTGTAGAGAAGGAAAAACTTATATACACAAAAGTAAGGTTAAACACAATGGCAGGATAAATGGCTGTAAAAAAGAAAATTAAAAATGTCTTGAAAAGGAGTCTTTTAGAGAAAAACAGTTAATCATTTTTGTCTCCCTGGTCTCCATCTGCACTCTCTGCTTACCCAGTCTGTGACTGAGCATTTATTTGTCAGGCACACGTACCTTTTTTGAGGCTCCAAACAGAGTCCTGCGGTGCTCTTCTGTACTGCTCTTCCCAGCAGAGGAAGGTGAGTCTCACTGATTCTGCCACTTGTTGGGTCTCTGCTTGAAGAGCAGTGGCCCGACTGTGTCCCGGATCACAGTTTATGACAACCCCAAGCTGAGAGCCCACTCCTGGGCTCACTCTTTGCAGCTGGCTTGTCTGCTCCAATACATGGAAGCTCTGCCACACTCAGGTACCCCTGGTCTTCCTGTGACCCTGGGGATCGTGATATCACACTGTCCCAGTGAGGGTTCCACTCTCCCAGTTAGCAGTCTGAGTGATGTCCGTCCTAAAAGTTCAGACTCCTAAAAGTTCCAACTTTGTGCTCTGCTGCTCTCTTCCCATAATCATCTCGGATTCACTTCTCTGCACCTCGTACCTTGCAGACAGTGGTCGCTTTTCTATTCATAGAGTTGCAGCTCTTCTTTTTTTCAGTCTGGTCAAGTTTGCAGGTATTCAGAATGTTTTGATAGCTATCTCGCTGAATTCCCGGGACCAGACAAAGTTAAGGTCTCTTACTCCTCCACCATCTTGGACCCCACAGCTCTCATTGTGGTTTTGATTTGTATTTCCCTAATGACGAGTGATGTTGAGCATTTTTTCATGTGTTTGTTGGCCATTTGGATGTCTTTTTTGGAAAAATATCTGTTCATGTTTTCTCCTCATTTCTTGGTTGGATTATTTGTTTTATGGGTGTTGGGTTTGATAAGATCTTTATAGATTTTGGGTGCTTGCCCTTTAAAAAGGTTAAGCTTGAATAGTTTGAATACTCACATATCTTGGTCTCCTTTTCTAAAAATGTTGGTGTATTATGAATTGTGGTTATATGAGGATATAATTAGATTTTATTATTGATTCTAGGAGGATTCTAAAGGTATATTTAAAAAAAATTTTTTTAAATTTAATTTTATTTTTTCAGTGTTCCAAGATTCATTGTTTATGGACCACACCCAGTGCACCATGTAATATATGCCCTGTAATATATGCCACCACTATGCTCACCAACCCCCCCAAGCTCCCCAAAGATATTTTTAAATGTTATGTTCAAGTAGAATCTTAAATGACTCAGTTTTATATACTTAAGAACAAAATAAAAAGAGTAATAAATCCAGAATGGGGTTGTTACTAGTTTAAGTGCATTGCTTTCTAGTACCTAAAATATACTTTGCTTAGTCTTATCTCTGAAACCTATTATTTTGTGTCAAAAACCCCAGAGCTGTGGTTTTTTTCTGCTAGTTCTATCCATTCCTTTTCCTCATTCCCAAGGATTTTCATTTCTTTCCCTATTTTTATTCTTTGCCTTTCTTTTTGCACATCCTTAGAATTTCTAGTTTTAGTCTAGGGACTATGAGTGCGCATATGTGTCCACCTATACTGTTTACAGAAGTGTTTACCCTATGAGAAGTAGAAAACATCTCACCAGGCTGAAGTAGGTTGAGGCTTTTCTGTGAAAGAATATGTAAGTAGATGCATGAAAGAGAACTAGTTGGAATTTTAACGTGGACATAGGAGGCTAATGACAACACAATTAATGAAAGCAGGTATCCTTTAAAGGTGTTATGTAAAGGAACGCCTGGGTGGCTCAGTCGTTCAAGTGTCTGTCTTCGACTCATTTCATGATCCTAGGGTCCTGGGGTCAAGTCCTACATTTGGCTCCTTGCTCTACGGGGAGCCTACTTCTCTCTCTGCCTGCCACTCCCCCTGCTTGTGGGCCCTCTCTCTGACAAATAAATAAATAAAAATCTTTAAATAAAAGTGTTAAGTAAAATTTTAAATGAACCATGTAATTGCTCTGGTCATTAAATTGTTGATAAATGCCTAAATTTAAGTATAGGAAGAAACTGTAACAGAGGTATAATATATTTTGCTATTTTGTTTGTGAAGTATTTTATACAGTAGTTTAGATATAAGTCTTAGGTCCTATTTTTATATGATTTCTATTATTTTTTCTGTGCTAGCTTAAAACTGATAAAAAGAATAAGGGAAATGTTATATGTGTTTTTATATTATGGAAAACAAAGTTTATTTCTTAAGGTCTCACTACCATTTTTTCTACTTTATTAGGCTGTAGAACATGTTTAGTTTATAGATAAATGCCATTTGGTATCCCAGTATGGTTTATCCTCATCCATAGATAATCAGTGTCTCTCCCTTTTTCTCTCTCTGTCTCCCCCCCCCAATGATTTTATTTATTTGTGAGAGAAAGAGAGAGGGAGAACATGCACACAAGTAGGGGGAGTGGCAGGCAGAGGGAGAAGCAGACTCCCTGCTGAGCAAGGATCCAGATGAAGGATTTGATCCCAGGACCCTAGGATCACAACCCGAGCTGAAGGCAGATGTTCAATCAACTGAGCAACCCAGGCATCCCTATTCAGTGTCTCATAAAGGTTTTATGTGTGGTAGCTAACTGTGTTACTTTACCCATTAACCAAGAGAGGAACTATGGCATCATTCTGTAGTCTGCAACTTCTTGAACAGCCTCTTGGCAGTAATGCCCAACAGGGGAAGTCATATTTTCTTGCTAATCAGTATGACTTTGAGGACAGTCCAAATTGTATCATCTAGAGAAATTCAGTTACAAAACCTTAACTGCAGTGAGCTCAGGCCAGCTGCATAGTCCCTATAAGACTGCCCTCACTTCAGATAGCAGCTATAAGTTTTGGGCCCCTTTTCCTCAGACCTGCTGGCTACAAATTCTGGGGTTCCCAGGGACTCCCTCAGGTTTGGTAATTCAGTAGAATGACTCAGAGACTCAGAATAGCACTGTACTTATCATTACAGTTTTATAATAACAAGAACCACATGGGACAAAATTTGGGAGGGGCCCAAATTTGCAGCTTCTGGTGGTCCCTTCCTGGGGAGACATGGAAGGCATTACCCACTTCTGGCTAAGATGCATTGACAGTACCCAAAGAGTATTGCCAACCAGGGAGCCTTTGGTGTCCAAATTTTATATTGTAATTCAGTCACATATTGCCTGCATGGCTGACCTTTTAGTCTTCAGCCCTTCTGAGATGTTTGGACTAATATATGTAGTCTGCAGTTCTTTTGGAGGACAGAACTGATATGGCATGTTCCAGAGTCTTTATTGTAATTCACATTGTTTGAGTCTCTGGTGGCCAAACACCTTAGGCAAACAAAGGTATCCTTGTCAGGCAGTACATTCCAGCGGCTTAGAGGTCAGCTTCTGGTAATGGAGGGCAAAGGCCAGACCACTCTTTTGGTAAAGTTAATTTTTCAGTACACACCTGTTCAAAGGATGTGTTTTTTAATGAGATGTAGTATTTTTTTAAAGTTTACCATGTAGCTCTTTGTTTGCAAGTCTTAAATTTTATTTTAAAAATAAATAAATATGATTCCCCCTTATGCTCAAATTAGAAATATTTAACTTCTTTCTTTGTTTAATTTTTGTCCCTTTTCTTATGACATTCAGACCAGCCACTTATGTAGTTTAATTTTATTTTTATTGCATTACATATGTGTTTATGGTTAAGTGCCCCTTCTGTTCTTGTACTCTTTCCTGAAGTGCTTATTTTTCTTCCAAACTAGTAGGTTATGCTCTTTTACCCACAAAGGAAATATTTACCTATACCTTTTACCAGCTGCAATCTGTGTAAACATTCTGGAAGACATTTAGGAGAGAAAAAGTACTTTAATAACCATGCTAATGAAGCTTGGACTATATAGGCAGGTAGGAGCACTCAAAGCTATTTAGTTGTGATCATGATGCCTAACAGATTGTTTTAGAAAGTTCTAGTGGAGGGGTGCCTGGGTTGCTCAGTGGGTTAAGCCTCTGCCTTTGGCTCAGGTCATGAACTCAGGGTCCTGGGATCATACCCCATGTCAGACTCTCTGCTTGGCAGGGAGTCTGCTCCTCCCACTTTCCCGACCCCGCCTGCCTCTCTGTCTACATGTGCTGTCTCTCTGTTATTTGACAGAATAAATAAATAAATAAATAAAATAAAAAAGTAAATAAAATCTTTCAAAAAAAGAAAGTTCTAGTGGAGGTGAGTAGAAATAGTTTGGAGGGCGCCTGGGTGGCTCAGTGGGTTAAGCCGCTGCCTTCGGCTCGGGTCATGATCTCAGGGTCTTGGGATCGAGTCCCACAGCGGGCTCTCTGCTCAGCAGGGAGCCTGCTTCCTCCTCTCTCTCTCTCTGTCTGCCTCTCTGCCTACTTGTGATCTCTCTCTGTCAAATAAATAAATAAAAAAATCTTAAAAAAAAAAAAAAAGAAATAGTTTGGAAAGAGGAAGTTAATGTTTAAGCGAGAAGACCAGTTAGGACCCTATTAGTGTTATCCCTGCTGAAAATAATGAAATTAATAAGGAATGATATATGAGAAAGTTACTATGATAGCTGATTTTATTTTATTTTTTATTATTTTTTATTTTATTTTATTTTTTTTAAAGATTTTATTTATTTATTAGACAGAGAGAGATCACAAGTAGGCAGAGAGGCAGGCAGAGAGAGAGAGAGAGAGGAGGAAGCAGGCTCCCTGCTGAGCAGAGAGCCCGATGCGGGACTCGATCCCAGTACTCTGAGATCATGACCTGAGCCGAAGGCAGCGGCTTAACCCACTGAGCCACCCAGGCGCCCCAGCTGATTTTATTTTTTAAAAAATCTTACCCCTTCAATAATCTTTAAATAAATTAATAACTTTTAATCTTCTCTTAATGATTTTTTGTTTTCATTTTACACAGTTTCTTGGGATTATGCCATGTGTTTGCTATCTAACTATATCTATTGGCTTGTTTTTATTTATTTATTTTATTAGATTTTTATAAAAAATTTTTTTGAGAGAGTGATCATGCTTATGATTCTCTCTCCCTCTCCCTTTGCCCCTCCCCTGCTTGTATGTGTGCCCCTGAGTGTGGGTGCGTGCTCTCTCTTTCTCTCTAGCTCTAAATAAATAAATAAATAAGTAAAATCTTAAAAAAAAAAAAACACAAACCATAAAATGGGGATAATAATGGTCCCTATTTCATAATATTGAAGGCTAAAATGAGTTAATATATGTAAAGTGCTTAGAAGAGTGCTGGCATATAATGTTTAGATGTTTTACCTCTTCTCATCTGTTTTGTTTTCATGAATACATGATTAGTACTCAGTAAACATTTGGATACAACTGGATGAGAGACGAAATTATAATTACTTTTCTATTTTCTCAGAAGTCTTTAAACAGCTCTACTAAATGTACTTTACTGTAAAATGATTCTTTTATGTATATTTAGATCCATATTAACCACAAGTCATAAACTGCTAGGCTCCAGAAATTTTAAGTTCCTGTAATACTTATAAAGCATTGAGTTTGCTTGTAGATCAAGATGTGCTCTCCAGTTCATCATAGTTCTTACTACTACTTTCTTATACCCAGTCCTGTTCAGGTTCATGGGCTAGAATCTGCAGGTGTTTGAGTTTGGGACCTCCACAGTAGACCCTGACACTAGCTCTTCCAGGATAAAAACTGATAGATCTCTTTTAAATCTCAAACATTTGATAGAATGACTGAGCTATGGCAGCAAATGAATGTTCGTTGAACAAATGAATGGTGCTTCAGTTATGAGATGAAAAAGAAGTCTGTAACAACTATGCTTGTTCCATGAGGGTGACTTGACTTATTTTGTAGAATTATGAGGGAATTTTGGTAAAAGTAAGACTAACAGCTACCAAAAATAATAAAGAACCTAAATTTCCTACAGAAATTTTGTTCTTTGATTTCTGACTTGTCATGTGGGATTCACCAGAATTCTTAAGGTTAACTTTAATTGTAGTAATATGGGTGGAAAGAACCAGTGAAGCTACTTATATTTTGATTAGCTAACTTTATTCTTTTTTTTTTTTAAGATTTTATTTATTTATTTGATAGCAATCACAAGTAGGCAGAGAGGCATGCGGAGAGAGCGAGAGGAAGGGAAGCAGTCTCCCTGCAGAGCAGAGACCCTGATGCGGGGCTCAATCCCAGGACCCTGGGATCATGACCTGAGCTGAAGGCAGAGCCTTTAACCCACTGAGCCACCCAGGTGCCCCTTGATTAGCTAACTTTAATGATATAGTTGTTGAATCATCACTGGTAAATAATGAAAATCAAATCATTGTTTTTTTTAATATGTGTAAAATATTTTTTATCTTTAAAAATTTTTTTTAATTAAATTTAATTTTTTTTCAGTGTTCCAAAAGTCAAAAAGCAGATAATGGTCTTGGCTTTTTGGTGAGCAAAAAGGATGAGTTTTGTAGACTGATTTTATACTGATTAGAAGAATATTTAGGGTACAGAAGCATTGAATAATTTTAGCCTAAACCAGAAGTTAGACTTTTGGAATGAAAAAGTATGAAGAGTAATATCCAGTTGAGTGGAAATTTCCATTTTCTGGTGATTGGTGAAATAAAGCCATGAATTTTAGGGGAGTTACGAAAGTACAGTAAGCAGAGACAGGCTACTATATTGAGTAATCTCAGGCAGTTAGTTGGGGCTACGTGGGGATATCTGCCCAGAAAATGAGAATAATCCAGAACAGAAAGATGGAGATAGTTTATTCATTTCTTGTTTAAGTATTCCCGTAGTGTATTTTTCTTTACTTTAATGAATCAATGTTGCAAATTTGGTTTCCCAATTACACTGTGGATTCATTTTCTTCTTCGTGGTAATCTTAAGCTATCATTTTGCTTATTTCTGAAAGGTTCCTTTCTATGCTTTGTAACTTTGCATGTTCTGTTTTGGTTCTCATGTTTCTAATTTCAAGCCCTTTTGCATTATCTTTCTTTGCTTATGCATTTGTAATGATTTGGTTTCCAATTACTTTCTGATTCATGGACACATAAAATACCAATTCAGTCTATCACCTGGTATATAAGCTTTTTGTCATTTCCACCAAGTTTTGGTCAATAGAAAGTTATGTGCCTTTTCTAGGATGTTTCAGATGGTATTCCAGTGATGGGATTATGTTCATAGGTAAGCAGGTTAAATTTTTATAAGTAAAACTTTATAACACACTATCATACTTCATTAATAATTATTTGGTTTATTATGTCTGCTATTTTACCTTTTATCTAATTTTCTTCTAACTTAATCTGGTGGAAAATAAGATTATAAATCTAAAAAGGAATGTATCTAAATTTAGGATAATTCCCCACATATTCCACTTTAAAGCTTCTCAAGGGTTTGCAGTTATAGGTTTTTATTTTAAAAGTAAGATAAGTTCTAAGAAATTTGTTAGAAGTGTTTTAAAAACAACTTGGGTAATTTAAGTCTTTTTGTAGAAAGGTTGATAGGAAATGGCTGATTATATCATTGCATTTAATGTTTTTACTAATGAATCAAAATTAAGGTATTATTTAGGCATATTGGCCTAGACTTATATTATCATTGGGTCCCCAATATCCTTAGTCCTAACTAGATTTCTAGCATTAGTAGGCAGTCAGGAAATATCTACCTAATGAACACTGGTTGAAATTTTATTTTTATAGAAGTGTTATCATCCAGTAAATTATCTAAGAAAAACTTAGGTTAGCACTTCTTATGTAAGAATACCAGTGCAACTTACAAATAAGTTTTATTTAAAGTATAGAAGAGGAAAAAACCACAGTAGCTAAAAAGTATAGGATATTCTGTTTTGGAATGTAATGTCAGAGACAAAAAGAATACCAAAATAAAATTTTAAATTACCTGCTATAAAAGCTATAAAATAAAAGCTGACTTTTCAAGCCATGCTATTTTAACTGTAGAGAGTGAAACTCTTTTTGGCTCCTTGGTTAACTGTTCTTTCTTTGAAGACTGTCTGACTTCTCTCAGACTGCCCATCACCCTTGTTGAATACAACTTCCCTATGTTTGGTTTGATCTATCTGTTACCCAGGCTTTTCCATTTCTTCACAATTTATATCTCAGTGATTTTCTTTTGATTAGTCACTTTGGGGCAACTCCTTTCTGGCCACTATTCCTACTTTAAAGTTTTAAATGCAGACATTGCTTTCTAACCACGACTGCCGTCTCTTTAAGAACTTGTAAGACATTTCATCCAGACATTTCATCCACTTCTCTGCCATCCAGTGAACTGAGGCTCTGCTGTTTTCAACCATATCTGGGTTTTAATAGCTTTAGGAGCATGTGGTTCTCTTCAGTGGGCTTATGATTTCAGCCTAGGTGGCTCTTTTTTTTTTCCCCCCCCCTGAACTTTCTAAGTTCTCTAGAGTTCTTAGTTTCTTAAGGTAGAAGTTGATATCATTGATTTGTGACTTCTTTTCTGATTAGTAATCTAGTACAATAAATTTTTCTTAAGTGCACTTTAGCCACATCCCTCAAATCTCAGTTATTGTGTTTTTATCTTCATTCTGTTTGAAATACTTAAGTTTTCCCTTTTGATTTTTTCTTTTATTCATGGGTTATTTACTACTATGTTACTAAGTTTCCAAATATTGGAGGATTTTCCCAGATATATTTTCCTTAATATTTAATTTAATTCATTGTGATCAGAGAATATACTTTGTATGACTTTGATTTATAAATGTGCTCTATGCACTTGGGAAAAAGTGTTTTTTCCTCTTCTTGGGTAAAGTGTTATATAAATGTCAGCTAAGTCAGGTTGTTTAGTGTTGCTGTAGTGTTCCATATTCTTACTGATTTTCTGTCTGCTGGTGTTCTGTAAGTGTTGCTGGTTGAACTGGGGAGACCTTGGACCCTGGGGCCTCAACGCAGCCAGACAAAGGAGTTACTGAAGGTTCTTGGCCTTGTAATAAGAATGAATTCAAGGATAGACATGCAGCACAGTGGATGAGCAACACGAGCAGGAAAGTTTACTAGGTGAAAAATAGAGATGAGAGCCCCTGAGCTCGAATGAGAGAGCAGGAGAGAGAGTCCGAGAGAGGGAGAGACAGAGTTGCATGCCCAGGGGTTTGGGTTTCTATCTTGTACTGATAGTTGTTAACTAGGGGGCAGAATACTTATTACTTGGAGTTGGGATTTCTTGGGAGCAGGATTTCATGCTTTTTCTTCTTTATTTGGTCAGGGATATTTGGCTTCCTTTGTCAGCCACCTTGGGCTCTCTGGTTTGCTATAGCTTCATGTGGCTTTGTTTTGGATTGCTGCCAGCACAGGCCTCTGACTTGCCCAGTAGGGGCCATGACTTCTTCTTTGCCCACCTCCAGATATCCTGTTAGAACCTAACTAACTGCCTGCTCTGGCGTAAGTGTTTTCAAGATATCTTTACCTCTACTGAATGTTTTTTTATTTCTATTTGTTGAATTATTTACTCAGAGCAGAGTCCTAAATTCTCCATGTATAATTGCAGATTTTTGCCTTATTTTTATTATCTACTCTTGTCAGTTTTTAAAAAATGCATTTTGGACTCTTTTTTTTTTTTTGAGGTGCATATACATTTAAGATTGTTATAGATTGTTTTTAATCTCTAGTAATATTTCTTGTTCTTAAGTCTTCTTTGTCTCATATTAATATAGACTAGCCACTTCAGCTTTCTTTTCATTAGCATTAGGATTTTTTTTTTAAAGATTTTATTTATTTATTTGACAGATTGAGACCACAAGTAGGCAGAGAGGCAGGCAGAGAGGGAGGGAGAAGCAGGCTCCCTGCCCAGCAGAGATCCCAATGTGGAGCCTGATCCCAGGACCCTGAGATCATGACCTGAGCCAAAGACAGAGGCTTAACCCACTGAGCCACCCAGGTGCCCCTGTTTGGATTTTTTTTTAAAAAAGATTTTATTTTTTTATTTGACGAGAGAAAGGAGTGGAGGGAGAGGTAACACAAGCAGGGGGAGTGGGAGAGGGAGAAGCAGACTTTCCCTGAGCATGGAGCCCAATGTGGGGCTCTATCCTAGGACCCCGAGATCATAACCTGAGCCAAAGGCAGACACTTAACGACTGAGCCACGCAGGCACCCTAGGATTTTTTAAAAAAATATTTTGTTTATTTATTTGACTGATAGTATAAGCAGGGGGAGCGGCAGGCAGAGAGAGAGGGAGACTGGGAGACCGATATGGGACTTGATCCCAGCATCTTGGCATCATAATCTGAGCCAAAGGCAAATGCTTAACCGACTGAGCCACCCAGGTGCCCCACTGTTAGGATTTAATACCTTTTCTGTCCTTGTATATTTAACTTTCTGTCTTCCATCCAGCTTTATTGAGGTATAATTAACCTGTAACATTGTGTAAATTTAATCTGTCCTACTTTTAATTTAATCTTTATGTACAAAGTGGATTTATTTTGGGCAGAATAGAGTTAGTTGGTTCTTGAATTTTTTTTTCCCAGTCTGACAATTTCTCCCTGTTAAGTGCGGTGCTTACACCATTTGAATTTAATGTAATTATTACTGTGGTTTGATATGGATTTACCATGTTACTACTTTTTTTTAATTTGCCTATGTGTTCTCATTTCCTTTTTCCTCCATCATTTGGATTACTTGAGAATGTTTGGATTTCATTATAGCTCCACTTTAGGCTTATTAGGTATACATCTTTGTTTTAGGATTTAGCCTAAATTCTAAATCTAACCTTTCACTGTTTACCTTTAGATAATATATCACTTTTTAGTTGGTGTAAGAACCATACAACAATATCACTCCATTTCCTGTCATATATTTGCTTCTAAACATGTTAAAACCACACAGTTCATTTTGATATTTTTACTTTAATTATCTTTGAAAGAAATGAAGAACATATATTTTATACTCTAGTTCTCAGCCATTTCTTTTTTTTCTTTTTTCTTTTTCTTCTTTTTTTTTTTAACCAATCCTCTTTTATTAGATGTTAATTCTCAACTAGGATATGAAAGGATTCAGGGTGCTAGGCAAAAGTGATGTCAAGAATGCAGAATGTGCCTCCACACTGGGCCCTCTTCAGTGGTTCACCATATCCGGATGACGCCCCCTTTTTTTCACATTGATATTCTATTCTGGGACCAGTAGTAACCTCTTTGAAACACTCCAGCAGTGCCATTAGGAGTGGAATTCTGTATCAGTATCTAATCTGGCAGCTCTCCTAGTTTGATATCCATAAGCTTCTTCTTCATTATTGGTACAGATGATGCCATCTGGAGTCCTGGGTGTCTATTACATCTAGTTTTCAGCCATTTCTGATGTTCTTTATATTTTTTGTTTAGATACAGTTTTTGTTGTTTGTATAATATTTCTTTTACCAGAAAACTTTCTTTTAAAATCTTTGTTACAGCCTGGTGGATATTCATTTTATCAGATTTGTCTGTTGGAAAAATTTTTTATTGTGTCCCTGTTTTTTAAAAAGATGTTTTCATTCGCTAAAGATTTCTGGGTTTATAGTTTTTCTATTAGTACTTTGAAGCTGGTATTCTATTATCTCCTGGCTTACATAATTCATGACAAAGAATCCGCTGTTGTTCTTATTTTTGTACCTCTGCATTTAAGTTTTTTCCTTCTTACTGTGGTTTGTGTAATTTTTTCCCTTAAATCCTTCTTGTTATCTAGGCTACTATTGGGATGTGTGCTTGTGCAAATGTGTGTTTAATTTTCCAGTAATCTGAGATATTGTTCCTTCCAGTTGTTTGTTTCCTTAACACTTTCTTTTTAAAAATCATTTCAGTTGTGTAGATGTTATATCTTTTTCATCTCTCAGCTCTCTGATTCTCAGTTTCTTCTTCCCCACCTTTCTTTTTTGTATTTCAGTGGGAAGAAGTGATGCACTTTCTTCTTCAAGATTCTTTCTTCTTCAGTGATTCTTTCCTTTGTTGTGTTCAGTCTGCTGATAATCTCATTGATTATTATTCCCATTGATTAGCATTCTTTTTCTCTGATACTGTTTTTTTTATATCTTACATTTCTACTTGTCTCATGTTTATAGTTTTCATCTCTTTGTGCTGAAATTCCAGGTTTGTTCATATGTGTTTTTCACCTTTTCCTTTAAAATGTTAAGGTTATTTTAAAGCCTTTGATAATTGCAAAACATGAGCTGTTTCTGAGTCTTGTTCTTTTGACTGTCTTTATCTACTGAATGTAGTTTTTCTTCTTGCTTTGTATATATGTGGTAAATTTTTATTGAGTGCTAGATATTTTTTTTTCCTTTTTGAACAACAGAGGCTGAGGTAAATATATATGTGCTTAGTAATGGGTATACCTCTTTCAGTTTGTTAATAGGTCTCATTTGAAGCAATGGGTTAGTGGTTGAATGACTCCGTTCTCTATTTGAGATGGGTTTGTGTTGCTATATAGTTATCTTTGGTGCTCTAAGGACTTCACATTCCTTCAGCACATGACTGCTGTTAATGGACTTATTGAGAGTGTGGAGCAAAGAACAGTTTCTACCAAAAGGTGAATCGGTACAAAAGATGAATTCTCCCAAAGGTGGATAAGTTTATATGCCTCTTCTTCCTTTGGAGGGGCTTGGGATTCAGTACATCCTGTTTCCTAGAGACCTCAGCTCTCTAATAGCC
The DNA here is from genome assembly GCF_009829155.1 of Mustela erminea. Taxonomy (NCBI): domain Eukaryota; kingdom Metazoa; phylum Chordata; class Mammalia; order Carnivora; family Mustelidae; genus Mustela; species Mustela erminea. Next base: position 41,695,429 of record NC_045617.1, read on the forward strand.
TTGATGAAAGTCACGCTTTTATAGATTATTTGCTTTTTTATAATTTTCAGATTAGAAGCAACATTCTCTTACCACTTTTTATATAAGTGAAACTGGAACTTTCCCTTAAACCAGATATACATGCATTTATTTATTTATTTATTTTAAACCAGACTTTTAAAGATAACTGTAAAAGAGGGGCGTGTGTGTGGCTTTGTCTGTCAAACATCTGCCTTCGGCTCAGGTCATTATCCCAGGGTTTTGGGGTCGAATCCCATAGTGGGCTCCCTGGTCAACGGGGAGTGTCCCCCCACTTCCCCGCCCTCTTCCACCTTCTTGTGCTCTCTCTGTGTGTGTTTCAAATAAATAAATAAAATCTTTTTAAAAAAGATAACTTTAAAGGAGCTAAACACTTTTAAGATTATGGACATAGACATACAGAGTGAATAAAGGGGAAAGAACTTTTCTAATGTTATTCAATTTCTGCTTTTAACTTGGCATAACATTTATTGTGAAAGTTGCACATGCAATTTGAAGTATGTTGTAACTCAGGAGACAAGAGTGAAAATAATGGAAATAAGTTAAATGACTTAAATTTTGGCACTAACTATGAAGATACTGATATATAGAAGATGCCCATAACAAGTTTGGATAAATTTTCTCTCAAGAGTTGTGAATGGGAAAAAGCAGTATTTTTAACTTAACGTACTTTACATATATGAATTGAAATATGAACAAGTAAGTCCATTAATGATAAATTATACAATATTAATACAATATTTAGATTTTATCTCTATTCCAAACGATTTTTCCCCCTTCGGGTATTTTCCTTACCTTCATATGCCACTTTTTCAAATAGTACATGATACAGTGCATTTAAAGTCTGTAAACATTGGGGCGTCTGGGTGATTCAGTTGTTCAGGTTCCTTACTTGGTTTTGGCTCTAATCATGATCTCAGGTTGTGAGAGCAAGCCCTGCATTGGGCTCTGTGCTCAGTGCAGAGTCTGCCATCTCCTTCCCTTTCTGTCCCTCCTCTCTGCTCATGCCTTTGCACATGTGTATGCTGTCTCAAAAAAATAAACAAAATCGTTAATTAAAAAAAAATCTATAAACCTTAAATGATGATTAGAGGACTGATACACATAAGATGTTGCAAAAATCTTTGGGCATTTATTTCAGAGTGGAAGCAGACTTTCTTTGGTTATTTTCTTATTTTTATTCGAAATCAGTTCTTTTTTTTTTTTTTAAGATTTTATTTACTTTGGCAGAGAGCACAGCAGGGGGAGTGGCAGGCAGAGGGAGAGGGAGAAGCAGGCTCCCCATAGAGCATGGGGAGCCCAATACAGGATTCAGTTCCAGGATCTCAGGATCATGACCTGAGCTAAAGAAAGTCACTTAACCACTAAGCTACCCAGGTGCCTGAAATCTGTTCTGTTTTTTAGTTATCCGACCTGAAGCTAGCTAGCTAGCTTCTGTTTCCTTTTCTGACAAGTTAAATAATAATGCAAAACTCAAAAATACATATCTTGTGAGGAATTAATGTATTTTGAATGGTATATGTTAAGAACCAAATACAACAGCACTTTATTATAGGTCCTTAGTATGATAGGTACCACTGTAAATAAGTCAAGAAAGACACTTTTGCTATCTCTGTCTCTCTCTGTCTCTGTAAATAAAATCTTAAGAAAAGGAGGGGGTGCTTGTTGGGTTAAACATCTGCCTTCAACTCAGGTCATGATCTCAGGGTCATGGGGTTGAGCCCCACATTGGGCTTCCTGCTTAGCAGGGAGTCTGCTTGTCCCTCTCCTCCCTGCTTGTGCTCTCTCCTGCTGTTTCTCTTGATATCTCTCAAATAAATAAATAAAATCTTTAAAAAATAAATTGTCTGGAGTAATCAGCAAGGAGTAAAACAAGAGTAAAAACAAGGACTCTTTATCATTTTGACCCCAGAGGTTTCTGATTCATAAAAGTTACAGTAAAATAAAAAATGAAGTTGTTTTCATTTCTGCAGTAGGTAACATCATATTATTTAGAGTCTTACCAACTTTGTACTCTTACTGTGTATGTATTTTGTATACAGGGATTATCTATTATATGAATTTGAGACTTTTAATCTAAGAATGGATAAGCTCTGTTTATTTGCCATAGTGTACCTACAATTAAGAAGGACAAATTCTTTTAATCTTTGAAAAGTTTTTTAGGGGCACCTGACTGCCTCAGCTGATAGAACATGCAACTCTTGATCTTGGGATCATGAGTTCAAACCCCAGGTTGGGTGTGAAGCCTCCTTAAAAACAAAAATTTTTTTTTTTTTTTAAAGGCGATGTGGCATTTGGTTTTCATGGCATTATTTCTTAGCAGATTTTGTGCTATGAATTTAGCAGGTTACCTTTTCTTGCAAGATAGGGTATAAGAAGTATTAAGGTTATACTCTCTGTCTTGCTTGAACCTTTACCCTTCATTAGTTCATGGATAGCTGAAAAAAGTTGAAATAGAACACGAAGGTCTTAATATATATGCTTCTCAATATGAATACAAGTTTCAAGTGTTTTTTTCAGTAGGGTAAATATATCACATACATGAAACAAAGGCTTTAATCTAACATTGCCTTCCACATTTCCAGCAAGAATGTAAGCTGATATTTTGACTCTTTCATGCTCAGGGTTTATTTATCCTCTCTTAAAAGGAATTTATAAGAAATCAGTGTTTTTAATTCATATAGAATTTTTTATTCCGGCAAATTGCCTTCTCAGTTGGGTAGGTCATTTAAACCTCTGAGCGCATTGGAGACAAATCTGTGAATCTCAGAACTGTCCTAAAATTTCTGCCCATTTGGCCAGACTCTGGATAATATGGTTGTAAGATTCCCAATTTGCTGGTTCCCACTTCCCTGCTTAATTCCCCACTCAAGAATTCTTAGTGTTTTAGTAAAAGGGAAAAAAAAAAAAAGAACAAAAAAGAAAACTTTATGAGCACTATAGTTCTTTAAAAAAATTGTTAAAATATACATAAAATTTACCTTTTTAGCTGTTGTTAAGCATACAGTTCAGTGGCATTAAAGATGTTCAAATTGTGTAACCATCACCATTATCCATGTCCAGATTTTTATCATCGTTCCAGATGAAACTCCATACCTGTTAAACACTAACTCCTTATTCTCCCCTTGCCCCACCTGCTCCCTAATTTGTCCCTATGAATTTGACTAAGGAGATTGACAGTTTTGAGGTAATTTAGATATTCAAACCCACAGTGGTTTTAAAGTTGTTAGAAAGTGGAATTTGCTCTTGTTTTTCTTTGCTGAACTGTCCCCAGTTTAGAGAAATTACGGATTTTGAAGAACGAAGTAGTAGAGAAGATGAAGCCACAGTTTGGGAGGAGACTCACAGATTTTGTTGCATGTGAAATAAATAAAATTTTGGTTGTTGCTTTTGGAATCTCCCTATAGATGAAGTGGTTTAAGAGGATGTGATTGTGATAAAAAGATGTATCACACACAGCATATCCGAAATTTTGGATACAGTGTATTTGAATCCCAAACCTATCCTGACTGTGCTATAAGTTGGTCAGTCTCTGGCTCTCCAAAATCCAGAAATCAATGTTTAGCGGTTCCATCAGTATATGCATGTTCAGTACTTCAAAACAATAAAAATCTGAAAGAAGCACTTAAAACTACTTGCCCAGAGCTAATGAGAGAGCTTTGGGGCTATACCTACTCTTTAGTAGAGAATGACATTGAAAAAAAACTGTATTTATATTTTATACTGTGTATCCCTTATAATAAATTTCTGTGCTTGAAAAAATATAAGAAAGACAACAAAACAAAAAGTAGGACCAAATTTTTTTTTTTTTTTAAATCCTCTACTGGTGGGTTTGGGAAAGACACAGATAATATATTTTTGGTCTGTGATCCCACGTCTGAGCTTGCTTAAGGTTACAGATTCTCAGGGGAGACATCCTGCTCCCACCCTCCTCCATTTATCCCTCGCAAGTTTCTCTGTGGTTTCCTTTTTTGTGTATGTTTTATATTTTATTCCCTGTATTTATTGCTTCTCAGATCTTGTATTTTCACTTGCTTTTGGCCTCTGTCTTCCTTTTATGCTGGCTCAGAAAGGCATTTAATAATGTGTTTTTCAGGGGCATCTAGGTGGCTCCATGGGTTAAAGCCTCTGCCTTCGGCTCAGGTCATGATCTCAGGGTCCTGGGATTGAGCCCAGCATTGGGCTCCCTGCTGGCAGGGAGCCTGCTTCCCCCACCCTCTCTTTGCCTGCCTCTCTGCCTACTTTGATCTTTGTCTGTCAAATAAATCAATAAAATCTTTAAAAAAATATGTTTTTCATATTTTATCCATCATTTTGGTTGTTTTTAGTTATGACTGTTGTTCTAGATATCTAGCCTGCTGTGGGGTGACAGTCTTTATACATTTAAAAAAATATATTACAATATGTTAACCTAGATCTCTCTGTATCACCTACCTTCCCCATTTTGTATCTCAGTTCTTAAAGCTTATATATTAAGAAATTTTTGTAAAATTTGCAAAAAATTAAAATGCTCTTTAAGTGATTATTATATTTCTAAAAATATGTGTATTTATTTTATAGTTACTTGAAGGAAATTTTGCCAAAGAAGTCAGCCATGAAATGGATGGACTTATTTTTCAGCCTATTGGAGTAAGTTGTGTGCACGTGCGTGCAGCTGAGTGTGTTGTATGTATATAAATTTGTGTCTACACATATTTACAAAGTATAAAATATATATATATATATAAAATATGTTTTCTTGAGATGTATTTACTTAGGATTGATTACTGCTACAATCACTGCCTATCCTTAAATAAATTGTTTATTATAAGATATTTCACTTACACTAAATATATATATTATGAACAGTTGTTTGCTTTTCACTTAGCTTAAGAAATAAACATTGGTCATTATTTTTCAAGGAAGTCAGTCTTTTGGTATAATTCTTTTTTTTAAATAATTCTTACAAAACAAATGTTAATTTCTTTACTAGAAATCTATCAGTAACATTACATAAATGCTTATTTCTGTAGCCCATTATACCTTTAAATATTAATATTTCTAAAATTTGTTATTGATGAGTGAAATTAAAAGAATTTTTAATATTTGAAGAAAATATAATTATTTGACTATTACAGATCAAATTTCTGAAACTCACTGAAGAACTTGCACTAACTGAATGGTTAAATCATATATTTGGAGTAAGTTACATTTTACTCTGATAGCATGGTTTCTCAACATTAGCATCAGTGATGTTTTTTGCCAGATAATTCTTTGTTGTGAGCAGCTTTCCTGTGTATTATAGGGTGTTTAGCAGCATCCTTGGTCTGGACTTACTAGGTGCCAGTATTACCTCTTCCCCCGATCTCATCTCCAGGTTGTGACAACCAAAAATATATACATTTACTGCCTGCTTTCTGCTGGAGAGCAAAATTGCCCTCATTGACAACCTGTGCTCTATTGCACTGTTTCTCAAAATACGGCCTGTGGACAAGGAACATTACCACCACCCAGAAAGTTATTAGAAAAGCAGCTCCTCTGGGGCAGCTGGGTGGCTTAGTTGGTTAAGTGCTTGTGTTCAGCTCAGGTCATGATCCCAGTGTCTTGGGATTGAGCCCTACATCAGGCTCTCTGCTCAATGCGAAGTCTCTTTCTCCCTCTGCCCCTCTCCCTGCTTGTGCTTTCTCTCTCTTGCTCTGTGCTCTCTCTCAAACAAACAAATAAAATCTTTTTTTTTTTTTTTTTAATTTACAAAAGCAGCTCTCCCTATACTTACTAATCAGAAACCCTAGGAATGGAGTCCAGCAACTTGAACTTTAACAAGCTCTCCACGTGTCTCAAATGCATGTTCATGTATGAAAACTGCTCTGTAGGAAAGAGCTGTATTTCATGTACTACACCTCATAATGTGCTGTAGTTTGCCTCATATGCTGCATTTTTCCTTCAGTAACTATCCTTAGAAATTAGGGTATGGTCTAGCTGTGAAGCTGCAAAGAGAGACATCAAACTGGGTACCTGGGGAAAAGGGGGGGAGACTAGTATTTTTGAAGACTGTGTATAGTAGAACTTTATATGCAAGTTTAGGTATAATGTGATGCGTGATTGGCTTCTGTCTTCCTTCCAGACCCCTTTACCAAACAGGTAGAAGCTCTTCTGTAGTCAAGGGAAGAGGTGATGGAGGAGAGTTAAGAGGCTGAGGACAGAAATTGTAGAAAATATCTTCGGAAGGTAGAAGTTAGATCTTTGAGTTCCAGTATTTTCTAAGCCTGATCTTCCTAGAACGAAATCAAGTCTAATCAGTAATCGCAATAAATTTTACTTAGTTAAACTCATGGTTCATATACATGTGTATATGAGGTTTTGGTATTTGTAAGAGAAATGGCGTGATACAGAAGTCCAAGGAGTCAGCTGGTGTACTAGTCTGTTCTGATTCGAATGACCACACTTGTTATTAACTAGCTTTGTAACTGATAACTAATACGGCCGTCTCTCTATTCTTTTCTTAAATATGTGTGGATGTTTGGTCCAACATAGAAATTTCAGAAATAGTCAGGTTACTGAAAAATTCTTGTTAGGAGTTCAATTAGAATTGCTTTGAATTTAATTTGAAGAAAATTGATTAAATCATCTCAGTGAATAAGGTTTGCTCTTTTCAGATCTTTTTCTGTTCTCTGATGGAGTGTAATTTTTTATTGTTATTGTCTAATTTCTAGATATTTAGTATTTTCCATTTTTACAGTAAGTGGTGTCTTTATTTGGTACTTCTAATGTACTGCCACATTGTTGATTGATTTGTTTTGTTGATTCAAGAATCTAATAATTGCCTAACTTTACATATTGGCCAACACCTCTAGCACTGGTTTAAATATTGACTTTATTGGGTAGAGGAGAGGGAGACATTCTTACTTTATTCTCAACTTCAAAGGGAATGTGCTTAATTTTTCTCCATTAAGTATGCTTTTGGTATATTTCTCTTAGAGAGCTTTTATCATGCTAAGAAAGTTTTGTTTCTATTCATACAAAGGTGTTTTTTTTTCCGATCATAAAAACATCCTTATATTCTGACATAAATGCTACTTAATCATGATATATGTAGTTTTTAATATCCCTTTGGATCTATGCTACCTTATTTCTTACGTTTTTTTTTCCTTTTTATATATATTCAAAATAAGGTAATATTACGGAAAAAATATTAAGTTCTAAGTAATATATAATAATACATGCCCATGGTTTTAAAAGTCAAAATATCATGACTTCTGTTGAAAAATAGGACAATCTCTTTTTCTACTTTTCCCTGTACTTGGAGTACCACTCCTAGGAGGTAATTATTTTCTGTTGTTTTAGCTGTGTGTTTTTTCTCTTTTCCCTCCCTGTTTCTACAAAATCTGTTTATGGTGCTCTTCCTTGGTTTTCTGTTTTATACATGATCTGCCTACTCTCTGCTGTTGAAGAATAGGATTGAGCTCTTTCACTCCTCGAACATCACCCCTTCTCCTTCTGTCATCCCATTATAATTTTATCCCATCTTTGGTCAAATGAATATTCAGTATTTGTATTTCTGTGTTAATATAAATATTGTTCACATCTGAGTCAAGTTGTATAATATTTTATTTTCATAGAAAACTTTTTTCCCCTGAAGTTAGGAATTGCCTTTTATGTTTGATTTGTTATGATTATCACTACTTCTTCCCTTAAACTTTTTAAAAGAACTGTTAAATTTTTTTTTCAATACAGTCAAATTTATCAAGTAACATATCCAGTTTGATTTCTATTTGAAGGCCTTCCCTCTGAAGCCTTTCATTCTGTAGTCCGGCTGCATAGTTTTCTCTCTTTGGGATTTCTCTTCAGTGTACTTATCCTGGAAATTCTCAGCTTGTGGAACAAAATAAAGTTTATATTTCTTTGTTATTTAAATGAGATAGCTTGGCCCCTTCTCACCTCTGAAGAAACGATCACAGTGCAATGTAATACTGCAAGGATGACTTTTTCCTTCCTAGGTTTTTCCTTTTTATAATTGTGCCCTGAGATTTTAAACTTATCCCATATTTGGCGTCCTGATTCTAGCCATCAGATTCTAGAAAGATGAAATTCTGATGAGTTCCTAGATTGACCATATTCTTTTATGCATTTGCTGCCATCATTTCTACATTGATGTTGTTGAAGATGGGATTTCTAAGTTACTCCTGTTAGTCTGATGGTAGTCTTTGAGAGTATAGAAGAGAGGGAAAAGTAGTTTCTGGATTTTGTCTTTGTCACCTTAGGCATGAGCACTTAATCTCTTTTAGTTCTTTGGGCCACACACACATATACATGCACATCACAAAACTATTCCTCTGTCATTACTGTTAAATTGGCTTGGTCAAAGTGACTTCTAGCCTTATATATAACTTTGTCTGCAAGCAAATCTTTTTCATGACAGTCTAGGTCCTGGTCACGAATCTGTACGTTTGCCTTCCCTGACATGAATTTTCTGATTCTTTGAGGGAAACTGATCTCATTCTGAGGCCACCAGACCAAGAGAGATGTAATGTTGTTACTGAAAAGAAGCAGCAGTTAGGGCCTTGATGAGATTTGGGTTCCAGTCCATTCTCCATCTTTCTTTCCCCTGCTCTCCATTTCATAGGCATTATGGGGGGTGTTTTGCTTTAGTGAAGCCAAAAGAAATTTTTCCCTCTTTTCTCTTGAATACTTCTTACTTGATCACTAAATATTTTTATAACTAAAATAGATCATTTAAGTGATTATTCTCAAAGCAAAAAAATCTCCCAAGATAACCTTGCTGTTTCTTATACTAGATAGTAGCTACCACCTCAAAACGTAAATATTGATTATGTTTTTGTCTCATAAATACTGTGGGTTCCTCCAGAGTTATTAGTACTTTCCTTTCTTATTTATCTTTATATGTCCAGTGTCTAGGATAGTGTTGTTTGGCCCAATATGTCTTACAAAATGTTCATCAAAGAAATGAAAATATATCATTAGGTTTTACCTCTAGCCTTTCAGATTTGACTGGTTTTATATTTTACCAATATAGGCAAACATTTTTTTTTCTTCAAGTTTTTATTTAAATTGTAGCTAATTAACATACAGTATAAAATTAGTTTCAGATATAGAATTTAGTACATACAACAGGCAGTGCTTATCACATCTTAATCCCCATCATCTATTCATACTGTCCCCTGCCCACCTCCCTTCCAGTAACCCTCAGTTTGTTCTCTGTAGTTTAGAGTCTGTTTTCTGGTGTCCCTTTCTCTCTCTCATTCTCTCCCCCACAACATTCATTCATTTTGTTTCTTAAGTTCCACATATGAGTGGAATCATACAGTATTTGTCTTTCTCTGACTTACTTTGCTTAACATAATACTTTCTAGCTCCACCCAGGTCATTGTAGGTGGCAAGATTTCATTCTTTTTTTATGACTGAGCAATATTTCATAGTATATATGTACCACATCTTCTTTATCCATTCATCAGTCAATGGACGCTTGGACTGTTTCCATAATTTGGCTACTGTGGATAATGCTGCTATAAATATTGGGGTGCATGTATCCCTTCAAATCAGTATTTTTGTATCCTTTGGGTAGATAACTAGTAGTGCAATTGCTGGATCGTAGAGTAATTTTCAACTTTTTGAGGGACCTCCATACTGTTTTCCAGAATGGCTGCACCAGTTTATATTCCCACCAATAGTGTAGGAGGGTTCCCGTTTCTCTGCATCCTCACCAACACCTGTTGTTTCCTGTGTTTTTAATTTTAGCCATTCTGACAGGTGGGAGGTGATATCTCACTGTAGTTTTGATTTGTATTTCCCTAATGAGTAGTGATGCTGAGCATCTTTTCATGTGTCAGTTAGCCATCTTTGGTTAGTCATGTTTTCTGTCCAGTTTTTAACTGGACTATTTATTTTTTGCATATTGAGTTTGATAAATTCTTTATAGATTTTGTATACTAACCATTTATCAGATATGTCATTTGCAAATATCTTCTTCCATTCTGAAGGTTGCCTTTAGTTTTGTTGATTGTTTCCTTTGTTGTGCAAAAGCTTTTATCTTGTTGAAATCTCAATAGTTCATTTTTGCTTTTGTTTCCCTTGCCTCAGGAGACATCTAGTAAGAAGTTGCTATGGCCAATGTCAAAGAGGTTACTGCCTGTGTTCTCCTCTAGGATTTTGAAAGTTTCCTGTCCCACATGTCTTTAATCCATTCTTTAAAAAGGTACATATATTTGAGAGAGAGATCTCACAATCCTAAAATCATGACCTGAGCTGAAATCAGGAGTTGTATGCCCAACTGACTGAGCCACCCAGGCTCCCCTGTCTTTAATCTATTTTGAATTTATTTTTGCATAGTTTTAAGAAAGTGATCCAGTTTTCATTCTTCTGCATGTTGTCCCAGTTTTCCTAACACCATTTGTTGAAATGACTGTCTTTTTTCCATTGGATATTCTTTTCTGCTTTGTCAAAGATTAGATGAACATGTAGTTGTGGGTCCATTTCTGGGTTTTCTGTTCAGTTACATTGGTCTATGTATCTGTTTTTGTGCCATTACCATACTGTCTTGATCACTACAACTTTGTAATATAACTTGATGCCTCAGCTTTGCTTTTCTTTTTCAAGATTCCTTTGGCTCTTTAGGGTCTTTTGTGGTTCCATACAAATTTTAGGGTTGTTTGTTCTAACTCTGTGGAAGATGCTGGTGGTATTTTGGTAGGGCTTGCATTAAATGTATAGATTGCTTTGGGAAGTATAGACATTTTAACAATATTTGTTCTTCCAATCCATGAGCATGGAGCTTTCCCATTTCTTTGTGTCATCTTCAGTTACTTTCATAAGTGTTCTTCTCTAGTTTTCAGAGTACAGGTCTTTAACCTCTTTGGTTAGGTTTATTCCTATGTACCTTTTGGTTTTTGGTGCAGTTGTAAATGAGTCGTTGTGAAACACCACATTATTGAGTAAAAGGGTAAGAATCATATGATCCTTTCAATAGATGAAATGCACTTGACAGAATACAACATCTATGCACTATATAAACCCTCAACAAAGTAGGAATGGGGGAACATACCTCAACGTAACCAAGACCATATATGAAAAACCCATGGCTCTACATCCTCAGTGAGGAAAAACAGAGCTTTTCCTTTAAGGTCAGGAGCAAGACAAGGATGTCCACTCTCACCAGTGCTATTTAACATAGTACTTAGAAGTCGTAGCCTTGGGAATCAGACAACAGAAAGAAATATAGGCAGACTTTTTGAACATGTATAGCTATTTTATTTTTCTTATTGTACATGCATATGTATAATCTAATTTATGCTAAATCTTTTTTTTCTTTTAAGAAAAATTTCATTGACTTTCTTTAAATTCTCACTTGTTTCCTTGCAGAATCCCAAATGCAAACACTTGTTCTTCATGAAACAATAATATGAACTTTGCTACTTGCATATTCTTCTCAGAGACTTCCCAGTGGGTTAGAATTGGTCTTTTTGGTTCTCCAGTTCTTCATCTGTAAAATATACAAGCTGTAATAGTTTAGCTCTAAAGTTCTGTAATGATCATATGAGGATCAATGTATGTGAATATAAATTAACACTTAAGAATTCCTTCTTCCTGCCAGTATGAGGGAAAATGTATTGGGTAAATAATTCTTAATAAGAGAGAGAATAAACTCTTATATTATTTTCCTGAAAACAACATATCTCTTAAAAGGAAATTTATACTGTTGCATTAAATAAAATAGAATTGTTATGAAGTTTATTACTAACATTATATGACTGTATTTCTATTAATTATTTCCTCTTACTATCATATTTCAATAGAATTTTCACTTTTGCATGCTAAATTATTAAGATTACATAGTATATGGAATGGCTTTGAAAGGGTCACATTTTGTTCATCAGTGGAAATTATCAGTTTCTTATTAGCCTTTCTGATCTTTAGGTTAGCATATATCTACAAAGACTCATTTTGTTATTAAAAAATATTTCACAGGGGTACCTGGGTGGCTCAGTGGGTTAAGCCTCTGCCTTTGGCTCAGGTCATGATCTCAGGGTCCTGGGATCGAGCCCTGCATCGGGCTATCTGCTCAGCAGGGAGCCTGCGTCCCCCTCTCCCTCTGCCTTTCTCCCTCTGCCTTCCTTACTGCCTACTTGTGATCTATCAAATTTAAAAAAAATTGTTAAAAAAATTTCACTACTTACTTTTTATAAAAGTTTAATTGATGACACAGCACTATACTATACTCATTATTACTCTTTGGTTAATTCTTTTCATTTTCCATGAAATTTTAATGATTTTAGTGTGTTTCATTTCTTTTTAATATATTTTTTTCAAAGATTTTATTTATTTATTTGACAGAGAGAGATCACAAGTAGGCAGAGAGGCAGGCAGAGCCTGAGCAGAAAGCCCGACACGGGACTCAATCCCAGGACCCTGAGATCATGACCTGAGCCGAAGGCAGCGGCTTAACCCCCTGAGCCACCCAGGCGCCCGTGTGTTTCATTTCTAATTGTAATTTCTCTTGAACATTTTCTATCTAGTTTTTTCTTTCTTTTAAAGATTTTATTTATTTATTTGACAGATAGATCACAAGTAGGCAGAGAGGCAGGCAGAGAGAGAGAGGGGCAACCAGGCTCCCTGCTGAGCAGAGAGCTGGATGTGGGGCTTGATCTCAGGACCCTGAGATTGTGACCTGAGCTGAAGGCAGTGGCTTAACCCACTGAGCCACCCAGGTGCCCCTAGTTTTTTATTTCTTAAAACTACACTTAGTCAACTCTGTCTTAATTTTTACCACAGATGCATACCTTTCACAGTGTTTGTAGTGTACCCTTTAGTGGGACTTCACTATTAATAGATAGATTGGCATCTGATTGTAAGAAGGTTGTGGTACATAGTCACATGTCTACCCATTCTGTTTAATTCTTTGGTGGGTTTTTTGTTTGTGTGTTTGTTTTTTGGTATTTCTATTGTGTTTGTGTTAAATCTTCTAAAGGGTATTCTGAATGTAAAATATATTAACTCTGCCCTCCAGAATGGGCTCCATTTAGCATGAATCCATTCAGGAGAGCACTTTCCTTGCTTACATGCAAAATTTCATTATAGGCAACTTTGTAGTATTGTTTTTTTTTTTTTAATTTTATAATTTTAATTTTGCAATTTCTTTTTTTTTTTTTTAAAGATTTTATTTATTTATTTGACAGAGAGAAATCACAAGTAGATGGAGAGGCAGGCAGAGAGAGAGAGAGAGGGAAGCAGGCTCCCTGCTGAGCAGAGAGCCCGATGTGGGACTCGATCCCAGGACCCTGAGATCATGACCTGAGCCGAAGGCAGCGGCTTAACCCACTGAGCCACCCAGGCGCCCCAATTTCAATCTGATTTTTCTATTCTTATTTACTGTGTCCTGAATTTGGGCTACCACCACAGCAAGGGTCCTCTGTATTCCATTTTCAGATTTTTGATTTACCAAATCCACAAGTGAGGCTATGCTTGGTTTCTACACAGAGATTTGTGGCTTTTCTACCTCTTTTAAAAAATGAAAATGTAAATTTCTGTTAGGTAGGTGAACTTGAGTGACATCATCAATCGTTGTATTCATGATATTCTGCTAAAGAAAGCAGAGTTTAATATCTATTTTTCTAATAATTCATAACTTTTAAGATTTCTCTTTATTGCTTTCAAAGAAGGAATACTTAAGTTTTTTCTTTCACCTATTTCTTTGGGATTGAAACCACTGTGCTCACCTATTTTCATCAAGTTCCTTTTCTTCAACAAATAAAATGGCCTTTTTCTGATTGCTGTTGCATATCCAAAGGAAAGACGTTAATTTTCCTTTTCAGCAGCTCTTAAGTTTTCAGTATAAAGAGGTAAGAACAGAGTTGATTACAGACAGGTGTAGCTTCTAGTGGTGGGAGATGTGGTTTTAGATGGTCCAGAGACAGAGCGCTAAATGACATTGCATCACACAATAAGAAATTTAGTTCAATTCCAGTTTTTATTTATTCTCTCAGTTTATAAAGAGAAAATCTGTTTATTTCAACCAACTAAGTGTGGGCCTGGTTTTACACTATTTAAAGGCAGTATATTTACTCTAACTTAGTATCCCTGATTCATTTTCATCATATCTAATTTTAGGACTACTTATTAGGGCAAGCAATACCATTTTCTATTCATGGTATTAATGCTATACTATTTGGATGGATTTTCCTGATTATCTTTGGGGACCATTTTGCAATCTGCCACAGGTACCTAGCTTGGTGTGGTATTTCCGACTCATAGCTGTAGAGCCTAATACTCAATGTAATTTCTGATTCTGTCCTTGCGTGATTTGTGAATTACCTTCCTTTGTTAGGCTTTCTATTGAAAGCATATATTGAAAGCTGAATTAGAATTTAGGAACCTTAATCAGACCAAGAACCAATTTTTGATGTCACATTTGCCAACATTTCTAAATTTTTCTTCTGGGGAAATCTAAAGCTTTTCATGAACTCAGCTTTAATAATTAAGTGCAGGCAGGGTAAGCGATGGACACTTACGGCAAATTTATGTACTATAGTATAGTAACCTGATATACCTTACAGTATTTTTTATCATGTTAAAATATGTGTAAATTTTTCACCCTTTATTTTTAAATTGGGATTTATCCAAATGTTAGAATCTGTAGTTCTTTTCTCTGGAATTCTTTAGCCTCTTCAAAGACCAAGGCTCCCGGCTCTTCCTTATTTTCATTTGCTTGGCTATTAGCATTCTTGGATTAGAAAAGATAATGGGGTGAGGGTCCACTCTTCAGTAAGTAAGCTTTACTGAACTTTCCAGTTGTTTCACTCTTCTGTTACACTTGAATCTTCTGGACTAGAGCTTTGGTCCTTTGGTTTTTCCACAGTGTAAGAGTATCTCCCGCCTTTTGCCTGGGGTGGAGGAGGGAACCTAGAGGTTTAAATGTTCCTTATAAAGATTTTCAACCATTCTTGTTTTCAGTACCATGCCTCAGCTTTCCCCCACCTTGGCAACCTTCTTGATTATCTGTTCCCTGCATTATCTGATCTGATCCGTTCTGGAGAACTGTGGCTGCAGCATCAATTGTTATCATTGATATCCTCCTCTGCAAGCACGGGGTATTCAGTGCTCTGTGCTCTACTAACGTCTCCATCTCCTTTCTGTCTTTCAGAAATATATTGACATGTTGTTTTCGGCTGTTGTCTTCTCTCCTGTTTCCTTTTCTGTTGATCCCTCTTTTCTGTAACTCCTGCTTTAGTGAGCTTTCGTATCAAAGTGGATATAAATGCACCTGTTTAATTCACCGTGATTATCAGAAAATCTCCCAAACTTCTCACAATGTGGTATCGCATCCCTTGGCTCCCTTGACGCGAAAATTCAAATAAGTGAAGAAAGGAACTGATTGAGTGACCGTTCTAGCAATCTGAGTGACTGTTCTAGCAATCTGAGTGAGTCTGTGTAAAGTAGAGAGGCAGTCTTGGTTGGGGTAGACAAAGTTTGGTTTTTAACCTCTAATCCGTTCTCTGATACCACAGAAATAAATAAAGGTAAGTAAATGGTGAAGGATGAAGAGGATTCCTGGTGCATCTACTTGTGAGAAAACTCTTTGGCCTGCATTTGTTTGGTGCTAATTACTTAAAACTTAGCAAGAAGTTAATTCTCTCCATTACATTAATTATAGTGGGTGAATTGGAGTTGAATAAAAGGTAGAACATATTACTCCTGCTAAAAAAGAAGAAAAAAGAGAAAATACTTGAATCTTGGCAAAAAACTGAAGAATAGTGATAAAGATACTATATAAAGGTGGTGATTCTAATGAGGGCAAAACCAAACACTGGCTTAGAAGAAAGTTTGCTTACCATCTTATTTAATGTCCTGTGTTTCATTATCTATAAGAAAAAGGAAAAGCAAAGTTAATTAATAGTATGTTCAGGAAAATAAAATTTAGAGCTTTTTTTTGTGATTATAAAGGAATGCAACAGTATCTGAATTACTAAAGCACAGAGCAATCATTAATTATCATGAAAGCCTCAATTTAAACAAAGTAAATTGCATTTACAGAATTATAGAAAATCAGAGCTGAAAAGATACTTTCCATATTAGCCCAGTGGTTTCAAAACACTAATTTCCAGAGTTCTGGGTTTCAGTGAACTACCTCAGGATCATCTGGGAGGGATAGGTTATGAGGTAAGCATTATGTTTATATCATGACAGCTCTGATTTCTTTCTTTTTCATATTATTGTAGTTTTAGATAAGATTGTATTTTTAAAAGGCCTTTATATAAGTAAATATTGTTTCAATCAGTTGCTTTTTTTGAAAAGTCACCAATGATCTTTCTTCACTGCAAAATCAAGATCATTTTCAGACTATTTTTTTACTCTCATTTATTATAGTCTGTACTTCTGTCCACTGTTTTTTAAAATACTCTCTTTCATGGTGTCTGACACCACATGCTCCTAATTTCTTCTAGTCTTAAACCATTTCTTCTCCATCTCATTCAAGCTCTTTGTCTTCTACTGCCCATGAAGTTTGGACTTTCTCAAGGCTTAAAGTTCTGGACCTCCATTCTTTCTCATGCTCTACTCTCTCCCTAGAAATCTCATCCACATCCATGACTTTAGTTATGTCTTATAAGTCAGACTTTTGATTTCTGTTTAAGCTCCATATTTGTTTATCTAATCGCCTACCTTGATATACTGCTTTTTAAAGTTTCTCAGAAACACTAAAGACTCAATACATTTTAAAGCCAAACTCCATTTCTACCTCCCAAACAAACAAGCAAACATACAAACTGTAAAAACCTTTTCTTTCCCAGCATTTCTTACTTCGCATATTTAAATGAGAAATCCAGATGTCATTTTTGATCCATGTCCAAGTCTTGCTCTTTCTTCCTGCTTTATCACCAAAATACCTCTTGAGTTACTCCCTTTTCTCTCAGTGACCTCTACTACAGCTCTAAAGTGACTTAACCATTCATTTCCTTTTGGATGATCTGCTGCAGTGGCATCCTCAGTGGTCCTGCAATGTTCACTTTGTCTCCCTTCAATCTTTTCTTCATACTGCTTCCAAAGTACTCTTCTTCGTTTACCTCTAGTAATTTCCCCTTACTTTCAAGTTGAAGACCAAAATTAGATTTGAAGGCAGTTTACTCTCTTCTTTATCCATGCTGCCTTTTGGTTTCCCCACATGCTCTGCTGTTGATGCAAAAATAACTAATTTTTATTTAAAGGTGACATATTACTTTGTTCACAGTGTTTTTAAAATTTTCAAATGAAAGCTCTATTTGACAAAATATTTAAATATTTTGGGGAAAATGGGTATTTTCTTCAAAGAAAAAATTAGCTGTTTATTTTAATGTAAGCCTATGTAAATTTAAGGTTTAAGGTTCAAACTTGTATCATCTGGTTGTAAGTCTATACCATAAGCCAGTTAGACTTTATTAGACTCTTACATACAAGATTTTGGTTTAATGGTTTTACTGACAGTTTGAATCGCTAATTTTTTGTGTTTTGTCATCTAAAAGTGAATATTTTAAAATGACCATTGGCATTTGTATATAGGTAGTAGATCTTTTACTTGACAGCTATTAGATCTTTTAATTTACAAAGTGGATAATACTTGTTTACTAGCTTTTATAAGAGGATTTTAATGATGTATATAGCATAGTAAAATTTTATTTGTGGTAATAACTGATCAATGTCTAATCTTTTAAAAAATCATATTTGATTTTACTTTTGTCTTCTGGAGACCCATATTTCTAAGTAAGAATTTTTGTGCCATTAATAATCCATACTGAAATAAAACAGAATTATATATGATGAATTACAACGTAGAAGTAATAATAAAAATCTTGAAATTATATTCTTCGTTTTATTTTTTAAAAAGGCTTTTCTTGCTTTGTCTACCAGCTATCCTGTGAATATCAAACATTTAATTGTTTCTATATTGAGTTGAGAGTATTTACACTTAAACAGTTATGATGTCATTGTTTTTGTGTCTTTATCACTATCTTGATTTTCTGTAGGGTGGGTCTGCTTGATTTGATATCCCTGGCATTAATCAGTTTGCATATAAATTGAGTCAGCTTTGATTTTAATATTGCTTTCTTATGAAATATTAATGTTTTTATTAAATCTTTACTACTGCCAGGTATATTGAATGTTATGGATAGATTGTAAAATGAAAATTGGAATTAGTCTAATGCCTTGTCTTGCAGTACATGATGAATTAGAGTGGTTTTCCTCTGAAGCTGGGATGATGTTACCATGGTGAGAGCTTCTGTTGCCATGACATTTGCTTGCATATTTTGATAGGTCTTCATTTGAAGAAGGGCTCTGTTTCCTGGCAGACTGGAAAAGTGTCATTCTATCTTTTCCCCAAATGTGTTATTTCTTACTGAAAAATATAATAATTTCCAAAGAATTGTAATAGTGAAGTGCCAAGAAAGAAAATACACCTTATTTTAAATTTTTTTCCTTGTTCAACTTTTGGAACATAGCTAAATAGTCTTAGCTTGCTTTGTATGAGGAGGAAGAACATCATTTTTCTAGTTTTCTTAATAAATAAAATACTGTATTTCCATTGGATTGTATTGACAAAATAAGCAGCTAAAGATGGATAATTTGTAATCAGTCTCAGTTGGATATAGATAGATAATGTGATTGTACAACCAAAGACATGGCTAATGATGATATATTGGTAGCAGAGCAAGGGGAAATAAATATAAATAAGGATTTCACAAAAAATGAATGAATCAGTGAATTCCAGTAGGGTAAATATATAAAGTGTAAAATCAGTTTTCATATAAATGATAAATATTAAACACAATGAATTAAGGATAGTTCTTTCTTACTGGTAACGTATGTTTAGTGTTGAAACATTAATGGTAATTTTTTAAAAAAATTGTATTTGACAGTGGTATGTTTTTAATTTTTGACCAGATAATACTGAAATTCCAATATGTAGTAAAAACACACAGAAGAAGCTCTTGCTTTCACATATCATCTCTCCCTCAGTTACTGACTATTGCTAGTTTTTAACTTTTTGTAGTTTCTTTATACATTTATAAACAATTACAAATATGTTAATATATTCTTATTCCCACCCTACTTTTCAAGAAAGGTAGCATATTATTTTGCACTTTGCTTTTCAGAATTTGTCCATCCATGTTTTTAAATGTTTATTTTGTTAGTACTCTAATTAGCATTGGGGACATGTTGGGATCAGCACAAAGATAGAGGTTATTTTAGACATCTCCCATCCCTTATGCTTGAGGCAATTCAGAGTTTTAGAAGGAAATATTTTAAAGTACACATTCTGGGGGCACCTGGGTGGCTCAGTGGGTTAAAGCCGCTGCCTTCGGCTCAGGTCATGACTCCCAGAGTTCTGGGATCGAGCCTCATGTTGGGCTCTTTGCTCGGCAGGGAGCCTGCTTCCTTCTGTCTCTCTGCCTACTTGTGATCTCTGTCTGTCAAATAAATAAATAAAATCTTAAAAAAAAAAAGTATACATTCTGTCAATTAAGAATGAAAAAAATTGATTTTCATTTTGTTGTTGAAGTTCAGTGATGACTTTAGTGACCAATTCATTTTGTAGAAGCTATAAATTGAAATATTCTATAATGAGTACATATTTATACAAGCTGCTTTTTTCTGCTTCAAATTGTTTTCTTCTTTCCTCTATTACTCGCATTCATCCTTTGAATGTTAAATTAGGTGTTGCTTGGGGAAGCCAGGTCTGGCTAGGTGAGTGTGACTCTGCCCTGCTACTCTTGTTGGCTCCAAAGCATTTAACACCATATTGTGATTTTTTAGTTATTTTAAGAATTCATATTTCCCTAACTAGACTATAAATACCATGAAAGCAGAGACCATATTTGTCTCATTCACAGTGATGTATTTTTTTAAAGATTTTATTTATTTATTTGACAGAGATCACAAGTAGGCAGAGAGGCAGGCAGAGAGAGAGGAGAGGGAAGCAGGCTCCCTGCTGAGCAGAGAGTCCGATGTGGGGCTCGAACCCAGGACCCTGGGATCATGACCTGAGCCGAAAGCAGAGGCTTTAACCCACTGAGCCACCCAGGTGCCCCACAGTGATATTTTTAGTACCTATAAAGTTGTAGGTTCTCAGAGGATGATTATTGGGTGCTGTGTTTTGTATGTATACATTCTAAATGTCTCAGTTCCTGAGATTCACTGGACTTTCTCTTATTTCTGTTTGTATTCATTCTTCTTCCCTATAACTCTCTTGTTTAAATTTTATTTTCTTTGAGAAGCTTCTCTTGATCTTTTTGATTACATGCCATCATAGTTCTGAACTACACATTTGGTGTAGTTCACAATCTATTGTAATTGCTTATTTGTGTGAAATCCTCCCATTACCTTCATCCCTCTGGCCTCTAGTGTAGAGGTTGACACAGATCTACTAGTTGATATGTAGATATTTGTTGGAGAAAAAAAGAATGAATGCATACTCTAGACAGTGGTTCTCAATTGGGGCCCTCTTATTCGCCAGATGACATTCGACAATGTCTGGAAACATTGTTGATTATCACAGCTGAGAGGGGGTAAATGTTGGTGCTGGTGTCAGTGAGCACTGGCCAGAGATGCTGCTAACTCTTCTACAATGCGCAGGACAGACCTCCCCCGGTCCCATTCCGTGCCCCAAGCAAACACTTATCTGGACTACAGATGAAGATTTGGAAGTAGTTTTTATCTTAGGTGTATTTGGAGCTCTAGAGGAGTGGGTCATATGCAGTGAGTTAACAGTGAAAAAAGGCAGAGAATAGATAACTTGAAGAATGTATATTCAAAATTGATTCCAATGTTGAAATTTACCCCAAATGACACAATTTTTAAAAGCTCTGATAAATATTTAATGTTAATGTTTCTCTGATGGTTTTTAATGAAGCAGAATAAGCCTGTAGTAGAACTCTTGGAGTTATTTTAAAGCCAGATTTATTAAATAATTGATTTACAAAGAAATTGAGTTGTTCTCTTAAACAGAAATATTGACAAGAGGGCAAAATTACTTCCATTGCCTTCTTTAGCTAAATTATCTGCCTTCCAACTGAGAGCACTATCTATCATATCAATTCTTCATACCAATGTTAGGAGCACAGAATGTTGTTCTAGTGGTATATATAGTACAAAATAGTAAGGAGGTTAATGTGGTTGATGTATAGAGTAACTAGGCTGCAGGTGTTATTTGTATCTAGAGTTTGATCAACTGTCAGTAGACTGCTTTGATTTAGACTTGTGTCTACCAGAGGAGAAACTCTGTGAGAGTCTACTAGCTCGAAAAGTTAATGGATTTTTAAAAATCATATGACAGTAATCTTAGATATTAAGTGGGAATTAATCTGGAGTTGTGGAATGTATTAGCTCATTCCTTCATCTAATAAGTTGGGTGCTTACTATATGTCATATACACTGCTGAGTTTTGGAAGTAATAAAAATGAATAAAGGCGGTATGTCTGCCCACAAAGCACTTGCATTCTGTGGAGAAACTTGACATAGCAGCACGTTACATTACAGTGTATAAGGTGAAAGAGTGCAGACTGATGGAGTAGGGGAGGTTCTCTGGTGGGCCCAGAGAGTAGGGTCAGGGTTCATTGGGAGATTAGGCCTATGTTAAAGTTAGGTCTAGATAGTTGGCTTAGTAGGCTTTCACCATTAGTAGAGATGAACTAAGTGGTTTGGCTTCTGAAGAAGTTTAGGTGCTGAGCTCTTTTCCTGCTATCCAGGCCACGTGCCAGTTGCTTTCTCCTCCCACTCATCCCTCCCCACAAAACTAGAGTAATTAGAAAACCACTGACTTAAAATTCGTTTCCTTTGGACCAGTTTTATAATCTTATCTCATCTCTTGACATCATTTAATCCAAACTTTTCAACCTTTAATCATTTCTTTTGGACAAATGATACATTTTATTATGTTAATGGCATGAAGATTTTTGTACTACTGTGATTTGGGAATTTTTTTTGGACAAGTTGTAACCATTCTGGTTATCAATTTGTTTATCTGTAAAAAGGGGAGTTTATTGCATGTTGTCGGCCCCTCATTTTTCTAGTATTCTTATTCAGGTCTATTAACTGGTCTTGATACTGAGTATTTTTATTTAACCTTTTTAAAAAAAAGATTTTATTTATTTATTAGAGAGAGAGAGATGAGAGAGAGCACACAAACAGGGGGAGCAGCAGAGGGAGTGGGAGAAGTAGGTTCTCTGTTGAGCAGGGAGCCTAATGTGGGGCTTGATCCAAGGACCCTGGGATCATGACCTGAGCCGAAGGCAGATGATTAACCAACTGAGCCACCCAGGCACCCCTAACCTGTCATTATCCTAGTTTCCTTATTGACTAAATTTTAAAATCACTGTAATTCTCTGGAACTGCCTAGATACAGAAACTAAATCTAAAGTTTCAGAAGTCTTTGTATAATTTGTATAATAGTTTTTTCAGAAGTTGTTTCATTAGAAATGTACGCCATTGGTTATTTTATATTAAAACAACAGCAAGAAGAAATTAATTAGACTTGTGAATAAGATGGTAGAAATAGTAATCTGAATGTTTTTGAGTAACCTGAGTAAACCAGGTTTTTAACACCTTTATTATCTCTTGCAGATTAGATTAAAAGCCTCATTGTGGTTGAGGTCACTGTTGTTACTTTGTGTCTTCTCCAGCTAGTGTGGTACTAGGTACATACTAGGTACTTAGTATTGAATGAATGACTTATCTTTCATACAGGGTATTTATATTTGTCGATTTTGCACCACAGATATTTGCTATTTGCTTTTCCGTGAAATATGGACAAAGGATCTAACCAAGCCACTAAGTCTGGAGTTGTTTTACTCTTCTGTCCTGTAGCATTATACCTAATTATACCAATTAGGATTTCTCTGTTTTC
Source organism: Mustela erminea (assembly GCF_009829155.1). NCBI lineage: Eukaryota > Metazoa > Chordata > Mammalia > Carnivora > Mustelidae > Mustela > Mustela erminea. The sequence continues at coordinate 41,718,311 of NC_045617.1, forward strand.
CTTAAAACTAAATGCTAGGCCAATAAAAATAAAACTAATTTTATGGTAAGACCAGGGATCTTTCTTAGCTTCAAGGTGTGATCCTTGTAAAGAAGGCATTCTGTCTCAGGTTTCAGTGTAGGGCCTAGATGGAATATGATAACATAATTGCTGACATTTTACTAGTGGGAATTGTAGAGGAGCATAGGGTTACAAAGTATGAGATAGCTCTGCTTTAGATATCATGTTTAAGCAAAATACTATTAATTGCATTTTTACAAGGGAAATAGATAAAGCTCCACTTTGAACTTGCTTAAAATCATGAAGTTAGTAGAGGCAAAAAGAACTAAATATCTTGCCGCTTTTGCTATTGTTACTATAGCTTCCTTTACATCAGAGTTTCTCAGCTTTGGTACCATCGACATTTGGGGCTGGATAATTCTTTTCTGTGAGCAGCTGCCATGTAGGTTTTAAGTTTAGCAACACCTTTGGTCTCTACCCACTAGATGGCAGCATTACTCCCTCCCCCTCCCTAGTTGACAACCAAAAATGTCAGCATGGCCAAATACCGGGGGGTCGGGGTGGGGGCTGGGGAGTGGGTAAAATCACCCCTATTGAGAACCACTGCTTTATCCATCAAATATATCACTTATGCCTCCATTTTATTTCCTCTCTAAGTTTTAGAGACTTCCTTATGGCATATGGCCATCTTTTATCTCTAAGCCAAATTCTGTTCCCATTTGGTAAATATTTTCTCAAATACCTTACTCTGTTGTCTGAATTTGCATTAATTACATTTTTTCCTTAAGAGGATCATGGATAACTCAGGTTATATTGGTAATTGCTTTCAGACATAACCTATCCTCTGTTTTTTACTTAGAGCAGTTTACCTGGTAAAGCCAGATTTATTTCTGTAGCACTAAGTATTATATGTATTAGTTAAATATAGCTTTGATAATTATTTTTATCTAGATACATGCTAGTGAATTTAATGAAATTAAAATGTATTTCTCCCTAATTAACCCTGATAATTGTAGCTTGAAAGGATGTTTTTGTTTCCATGTTTATAGTTCAGCAAGATTCTGTATTTTAAGTTTTGATAACTCATAAATATTTGATTTTATAAATTTTTCAAATAATTTTATTTTTGCAAAGTGGGAGAGAGAGAGAGTGAGAGGACGAGTAAGGGGGAAGGGCAGAGGGAGAAGTAGACTCCCTGCTGAGCAGGGAGCCCAATGGGGGACTTGATCCCAGGACCCTGAGATTATGACCTGAGTTGAAGGCAGAGGCTTAACTGACTGAGTCACCCAGGCACCCATAAATATCTAATTTTAAAAGCTAAGTCCCTTAAGTCTGTATTATATAATATCTTTGCCTTTATTATTTTGGGGATCATGAAAAAAGGATTTTTTTTGGTAGTGATTGATATGTGTAGTCTTCCATAAATATTGCTTATTTAAATCATTTTATAATCTAAATTATTCTATTTAAGAAATACATTCAAATGTACTAGAGATTAATACTCCATAATACATTTAAATTTTTTTCACTTCATTATTTTTATTTATCAAGTATTTATTGAGGATTTTACTAGGTGTTTTGTAGGCACATAATGAGACATGTTTTTTGCAGGAGTAGAATTTACATTCTAATAAGTATTTTAATACATTTTACTCATAAAATCTATGTCAGTATAGAATTTACATTCAGTAATTGAGAACTATGGTATTTTAAAGTATAATTTTCTAAAATCTATTATGCATTTCATTAATTTTCATAAAGGTGCTTTGAAATTCCCAATAATAACAAGTCTAGTATTTCAAATTAATAAATGGTTTGGTGTGCAATGAGATGAGGAATGACTTAAATTTCTGAATTATTGCTGTGAAAAAACAGAATTAGTACATGCTGTTTTCTCATTAGATTGAAGATTGAGTCTTAATTTCCAGAGAGAAGAATTGAAGGATAATTAATGTTTATTGTACAAATAATATTATAGATTTAAAATTCTTTTCAGAATTTGTCATTAGCTACCTGTTATGAAATATTTTCAAACTGTACACCATTAAACTTTCTTATATTTAACAACTTAGATTGGTATTGATTTTTAAGTGGTCTCATACTCATAGTTGTAAATAAACAGGGAGTGGAAGCAAATTGATGGTTTGTCTCTAAGGATGACATTCCCTTGGCAGAGGTTGTAAATGGTGTTAAGGTGGGGTGCTGACTTTACTTTCTTTCCTTACTTTTTTTTTTAATCCCTCAGTAGCAATACCGAACCACTCTCGCCAAAAGGTCTATGATATTTCTGTCAGGTGTGCTTTATTAGAAAAAAGATTAAATTTTATCAGATTGTTTTCATTATTGGGTTGACAACTGGAAAATTTTACAGTTTTAGCATTTAAAAAACTTTATATTCATTAAGTTTAAAGGGATTTATGTGTTATTATCCTGAAGGAAATTTGTTACCTAAATGAATCTTTCAGGGCAAGGAAATGGATGAAATTTCCACTGAAATATTATATATTTGATTTTATATTCATTCATGTTTAAACATAAGACTTGGAGGAAATAGCATGTATTCTTAAATTTGCTACAGATAAAATATCTTTCCTTTCAAGGCCAGTGGTTTGTCTTTGTAGTAAAACAAGTAATACTAAATTTGTCATTATGTGGATTTCTGTTTGAAATAAGTAATCCTATGACTAGGGTTTTTGCAGTTTTGCTCAGATTTATAAAAATGTATTAGAATGCAATATGACTTTTATATTTAAGAAAAATACTAGTAGTAGAGAATTCTTAGTAATTTTTCCTTCCTGATTATCTTTCTCATAATATGGCACCATTCTTAATGCCCTTGCTGAATATCTGTACTTGCCTCTTCTTCAGTAGATCCTGTATTTTTCTACTCCTATGTTTTACCATGTTTACTTAATGCTGAGGTCTACATAAGTGAATATTATCCATCTGTCAATGCTTAGAGTGATCATTCCTCTATAATCAGTTACTAATTCACTCAAGTGAAGTATTTCCTCTTTTTACTATGTTCCTGGAATACATTTAAAACATTTTTTTCTTCTATAGTCTCTTTAATTGCATGGATAGCAATAACTTATATTTCCCCCATCCCCTAGCTCCTCATACCTCTTACCACTATGAACTTGCCTATTCTGGATATTTCATGTAGGTGTAGTCATACAGTTTTTGTCTTTCTGTGTCTGGCTTATTTCACTTAGCATAGTGTTTTTGAGATTCATTCCTTTTGTAACATGTATTAGAACTTCATTTCTTTTTATGGCTGAATATTCCATTGTATGTACATAGCATATTTTGTTTATCCATTCATATGGTGATGGAACTTAGGTTTCCACCTTTTGACTATGGTGAATAATTCTGCACCAAACATTTGCATATGTAAGTATCTGTTTAAGTCCCTGTTTTCAATTTTTTTGGCTGTGTACCTAAGTTAGGGTTGCTGAATCATAGGATAATTCTGTGTTTAACTTTTTGAGGAACTATCAAACTGTTATCTGTAGTGGCTGCATCATTTTTTATTCTGTATAGTAATATATGTGGCTTCTAATTTCTCTGTATTCTGTCTAACACTTGCCCCCTCTTTTAAGACAAATGAAAGCCACCCTAGTAGGTATGAAGTGGTATCCCATTGTGATTTTGATTTACATTATTTTCATGGCTTAGCTTTATGTGCTTAGTGGACTTTTTATATCTTCTATGTGGAAATGTCTATTTGATTCAGATGTGGGGCTTATACTCAGGATCCTGAGAGCAAGACCTGAGCTGAGATAAAGAGTTGGATGCTCAACTGACTGAGCACCCCAGGCACCCCTGACAATTTTTTTTTTTTTTAAGATTTTATTTATTTATCTGTCAGAGAGAGAGCGAGCGAGAGCGAGCACAGGCAGAGTCAGAGGGAGAAGCAGCCTCCCTGCGGAGCAAGGAGCCCGATGTGGGACTCGATCCCATGACACTGGGATGATGACCTGAGCTGAAGGCAGCTGCTTAACCAACTGAGCCACCCAGGCGTCCCCACCCCTGACAATTTTTAAATTGTATTGTTTATCTTTTGTTACTGAGTTGTAGGAGTTCTTTATATATTTTGGGTATTAAATCCTTATTAGATACATGATTTGCATTTTCTCTCCCATTCTGTAGATCGTCTTTTCATTTTCTTGATAATGTCTTATGATGTACAAGTTATTTATTATTTTTTTAATCTTTATTTTTTTTTTCATTTTTTTCCATTTTATTTATTTTATTTTATTTCTTTTCAGTGTTCCAGAATTCATTGTCTATGCACCACACCCAGTGCTCCGTGCAGTACATGCCCTCCCTAATACCCACCATCAGGCTCACCCAACCCCCCCACCTTCCTTCCCTCCAAAACTCTCAAGTTTGTTTCTCAGAGTCCATAGTCTCTCATGGTTTGTCTCCCCCTCCGATTTCCCCCTTCTCACTTCTCTCCATCTCCCAATGTCCTCCGTGTTATTTGTATGCTCTGCAAGTAAGTGAAACCATATAACTTGACTCTCTCTGCTTGACTTACTTCACTCAGCATAATCTCTTCCAGTCCCATCCATGTTGATACAAAAGTTGAGTATTTATCCTTTCTGATGGAGGCATAATACTCCATTGTATATATGGACCATATCTTCTTCTTTTTTTAAAATAATTTTAAAATTTTTTTAATAAACATATAATGTATTATTAGCCCCAAGTGTACAAGTCTGTGAATTGCAAGGTTTACACATTTCATAGCACTCGCCATAGCACATACCCTCCCCAATGTCCATAACTTCACCACCCGCTCCCTAACCCCTTCCCCCCGGCAACCCTCAGTTTGTTTTGTGAGATTAAGAGTCTCTTATGGTTTTGGACCGTATCTTCTTTATCTATTCATCTGTTGAAGGGCATCTTGGTTCTTTCCACAGTTTGGCGACTGTAGCCATTGCAGCTATGAACATTGGGGTACATATGGTCCTTCTTTTCACTACATCTGTATCTTTGGTGTAAATACCCAGTAGTGCAATTGCAGGGTCATAGGGTAGCTCTATTTTTAATTTTTTGAGGAATCTCCACGCTCTTTTCCAAAGGGCTGTACCAACTTGCATTCCCACCAACAGTGTAAGAGGGTTCCCCTTTCTCTGCATCCTCTCCAACACTTCTTATTTACTGACTTGTTAATTTTGGCCATTCTAACTGGTGTAAGGTGGTATCTCAGTGTGGTTTTGATTTGAATCTCCCTGATGGCTAGTGATGATGAACATTTTTTTTATGTGTCTGTTAGCCATTTGTGTGTCTTCTTTGGAGAAGTGTATGTTCATGTCTTCTGCCCATTTTTTGACATGATTATCTGTTTTGTGTGTGTTGAGTTTGAGGAATTCTTTATAGATCTTGGATATCAGGCCTTTGTCTGTAGTGTCATTTGCAAATATCTTCTTCCATTCCATGGGTTGCCTCTTTGTTTTGTTGACTGTTTCCTTTGCTGCACAATAGTTTTTTAATTTGATGAAGTTCAGTTTACCTTTATTTTTTTCTTTTATTTCTTGTGCTTTTTGTCTCATATCCGAGAATCCAGATATAAAAACATTATAAAAACGTACCCAGGGGCGCCTGGGTGGCTCAGTGGGTTAAAGCCTCTGCCTTCAGCTCAGGTCATGATCCCGGGGTCCTGGGATCGAGCCCCGCATCAGGCTCTCTGCTCAGCCAGGGAGCCTGCTTCCTCCTCTCTCTCTGCCTGCCTCTCTGCCTACTTGTGATCTTTGTCTTTCAAAAAAAAAAAAAAAAAAAAAAAAAAAATCTTAAAAAAAAGAAAAAGTACCCATGTTTTCTTCTTAAGAGTTGTATGGTTTTGGTGGTTATATTTAGGTCATTGGTCCATTTAAAAATATATATTTATTTATTTTAGAGAGAGAAAATGTATTTATTATAATTAATTATAAAATTATTTTATTATAATTATAAAATTATTTATTTTATAAATAATTTATTTTAGAGAAAGCAGGGGGAGGGGCAGATGGAAAGGGAGAGAATCTTCAAGCAGACTCCCCACTGGGCATGGAGCTTAATGGAGGACTTGATCCCACAACTCCAAGATCGTGATCCAGAACAAAATCAAGAGTCAGATGCTCAATTGACTGAGCCACCCAAGCCCCCAACATTGGTCTATTTTTAATAGTTTTTTATAGTGGGAGATAGCAGTCCAACTTCATTATATTTTGCATGTGGAAATCTAGCTATCCCAGATCATTTGTTAAAGAGAATATTCTCTCCCCATTGAATGGACTTTGTATCCTTGTAAAAAAAAAAAGAAATCCATTGGCTATTGACATAATAAATTTATTTCTGTACTCTCAGTTCTTTTCCATTGGTCTGTGTCTGCCTTTATGCCATTATCTCTGTTTTCATTGACAATAGCCTTGTACTAAGGTTTGTTAGGCTGTCTGAATCCTCCAACTCTGTCATTCTCTTTTCAATATTGTTTTGGTTTTCTTGGGTCTCTTGTAATTCTATATGAATATGGGGATCAGCTTTTTTATTTCTATGCAAAAGGCTGTTGGAATTTTGATAGGGATTATGTTGAATCTGCAGATTGCTTTGGATAGTATTGACATCCTAGCAATATTCAGTCTTCCTAAATTAATACCTAAATTGCGACCATTTCCAGTGTGTGATGTGTGTGGGGGTTCCCCACATCAACAAGTAATTCTATGACACCAGCTGGGTGTCCTATAATTCAACTCAATTCTGACACTTGGAGGTAGTATCAGATTCCACAGACTCAGTCCTCCAAGATTTCTGCCTTACCCCTTCCCTTTGGATGCCAGTGGCAAGCCCAGTTGTTACCTGTACTTCTGACCAACTGACTATAAATCTGAGGTTTCCATGACCCTCTCCTCAGGTCTGATTAATTTGCTAGATGGAATCCGTCCATAGACATAGGAATGGGGAAGGGGCACAGAGTTTTCATGCCCTTTCTAGCCTTGCCACCCTCCCCGAATCTTCACATGGTTACCAACCTAGAAGCTCTCTGAACCCTCTCCTTTTGTTGTTGTTGTTGTTGTTGTTGTTGTTGTGTGTGTGTGTGTGTGTGTGTGTGTGTCCCCATGGAGTCTTCATTACATAGGCATGATTGATTAGATCAGTGGCCATTGGTGATTGATCTAATGTCCAGCCCTTCTCTCTTCCCTAGAAGTAAGAGGGGGAGGGACTGAAAATTCCTACCCTCTAATCACATGGTTGGCTGCTCTGGCCACCAGTCCTCAACATTAATTAAGTGCTTTCCAAAATCCACCTCACTTGACAGAACAAAAGACCTTTATTGTACTCATCACTTAGGGAATTCCAAGGGTTTTAGGAGCTCTATACCAGAAGCAGGATGAAGACCAAATATGTATTTCTTACTATAAATCACAGTATCACACTATGTGTGAACACTGGATGTTTTCCAACGTTTAGGTCTTTAACTTTTTCAGTAAGGTTTGGCAGTTTTCAGTATATAGCTCATTTACTTCCTTGGTTGAATTTATTCCTAGGAATTTTGTTCTTATAGATGTTATTATAAATGGAATTGCTTTCCTTTTTGGATTGTTTTCATTGCTGTTGTGTAGAAACCCAGTTGATTTTTATATTGATAATTCGACCAAAATATTAAATTGTGAGGAATGAATTTAAGGAAAGTTGTCTTAAGATTTATATATTGAAAACCAGACAACGTTGCTGAGAAAATTTTGGAAGACCTAAACAAATATATTTGCAGTGTTCATGAATTGGAAGATTCAGTGTTAAGATGCCATGTCTCCCCAAATCAACCTTTTGATTCAGTGCAATCTTAAATAAAATTCCAGTAGATTTATTTTTTATAGAAATTGATCAGCCGATTTTAAAATTTGTGTGGAAATATAAATGCAACCTTAGCTAAGAGGGTTTGGGAAAAGAACAAAGTTTAAGGACTTACACAATGAGATTTCAAAACTTCTGATAAACCCACAGTAATTGAGACTTCCCATGTTTACTGCAGTGTTATTCATAGTAGCTAAGATATGGAAACCACCCAAGTGTCTATCAACAGATGAATAGATAAAATACAGTGTGTGTACACACACACACACACACACACACATATAGAGAATATTATTCAGTCTTAAGGAAAGAAGGAAATCCTGCCATTTGTGACAACATGGATGAAGGTGAAGTACTTTATGCTAAATGAAATAAGCTAGACAAATATCACATGATCTCACATATAAATGGAATCTTTTAAAAGAAAAAAAGAAAAGTTGAACACATCATAACAGAAAGAGGACATGGTTACTAGAGACTGGGGATAGGTGAGAAGAGAAGATACTGATCAAAGAGTAAAAACTTTCTGTCACAAGCTGAATAAATTTTAGAGACCTATGTGAACATGGTGACTATGGCTAATAATATGTATACTTGAAATTTCCTAAGAGAGTAGATCTTAAATGCTCTTGCCACATGCCCACAAAAAGGAAATTACATGAGTTGATGGATATGTTAGCTTGATTTTGGTAATCATTTCACAGTTTATACATATATCAAAACATCATGTTATACAGAACTTAAATTTTTTCTCAGTCATAGCTCAGTAAAGCTGGAAAAATTGATTTTGGGCTTCATTAAAATAAAAAGAATTACTCATCAAAAGAAATTAAGAAAATGAAAAGGCAAAACAAAGACTGGTAGACAATATTTACAGTATATACATTCTGCCAAGGTTATTTATTCAGAATATATAAACAACTCTTATAAGCCAGTAAAAGGAGATAACCGTTTAAGAACAAGGGTAAAGTTTTGAATAGACATTTTACCAAAGAAGATACACAGATAGCAAATAAGCACATTTAAAGATCTTTATGATCTTCTGTCATAGACCAGAAAGAAACAGAGACAGTCTACAGAAACAGAGACTTTACAGGCAATACAGTGGCACTAAGTTTATGTGTTTTAATAGTTACTCTGAATGTAAATGGGCTAAATGTTCCAACCAAAAGACTCAGGGTATCAGATTGGATAAAAAATCAAGAACCATCCATATGCTGTCTACAAGAGACTTGTTTTAGACCTAAAGACACCTCCCTCCAGACTGAAAGTGAGGAGTGGAGAACCATTTACCGCACTAATGGACCGCAGAAGAGAGCTGGGGTAGCAATCCTCATATCAGATGAACTAGATTTTAAACCGAAGACTGTAATAAGAGTTGTAGAGGGATACTGTATCAAAATTAAAGGGTTTATCCGTCAAGAATATCTAGCAATTATAAATACCTATGCCCCCAGTATGGGAACATCCAGTTATATAAACCAGTTAATAACCAAAGTAAAGAAACACATTGAAAATACGTTAATAGTCAGGGACTTTAACACCCTGCTCATAGCAATGGACAGATATCTAAGCAGAAGATCAACACAGAAACAAGGGCTTTGAATGATACCCCTGGACCAGATGGACTTCAGAGTTACATACAGAACAGTTCATCCCAAAGCAAAAGAATACCCATTCTTCTCAAGTGCACATGGAACTTTTTCCAGAATAGGTCACATCCAGGGTCACAAATCAGGTCTCAACTGATACCAAAAGATTGAGATCGTTTCTTGCATATTTTCATACCACAGTGCTCTGAAACAAACTCAGTCACAAGAAGAAATTTGTGAGGAACTCAAACACTTGGAGGTTAAAGAGCATCCTACTAAAGAATGAATGGGTCAACTAGGAAGTTAAAGAAGAATTTAAAAAATTCACAGAAACTAATGAGAATGAAAGCACTTTGGTTCAAAACCTTTGGGATATAGCAAAGGTGGCCCTAAGAGGGAAGTACATAGCAATACAAGCCTCTCTCAGAAAATTAGGAAACTCCCAAATACATAAGCTATTGTACACTTGGAGAAAGAAAAGCAAAGAAAGCCTAAACCAAACAAGAGAATAATAAAGGTTAGAGCAGAAATCAGTGAAATAGAAACCAAAAGACCAGTTGAACAGATCAATGAAAGTAGGAACTGGTTCTTTGAAAGAATTAATAAGATTGATAAACCTCTGGCCAGACTTATCCAAAAGAAAAGAAAAAGGACCCAAATTAATAAAATCATGAATGAAAGGAGAGATCACAACCAACACTGAAGAAATACAATTATAAGAACATATTATAAGAAATTATACACTAACAAATTTGGCAATCTGGAAGAGATGGATGCTTTCTTGGAAACTTAGAAACTACAAAGACTGAAACAGGAAGAGGTAGAAAATCTGAACAGACCCATGACCAGCAAGGAAATTAAAGCAGTATTCAAAAACCTCCCCCCAAAACAAGAGTCAGGGCTAGGTGGCTTCTCAGGGGAATTCTCCCAAACATTTAAAGAAGAAATAATACCTGTTCTCCTGAAGCTGTTTCAAAATATCGAAATAGAGGGAAAACTTCCAAACTCCTTCTGTGCGGCCAGCATTACCTTGATCCCAAAACTAGACATACTGTACACAAAGAAACTCAAAATGGATGAAAGACCTAAATGTGAGGCAGGACTCTCATCAAAATCCTAGAGGAGAACACAGGTACTAACCTTTTGACCTTGGCCACAGCAATTTCTTGCAAGATACATCTCTAAGGTAAGGGAAACAAAAGCAAAAATGAACTATTGGGACTTCCATCAGGATAAAAAGTTTTGCACAGCAAAGGAAGCAGTCAACAGAACTAAAAGGCAACCTATGGAATGGGAGAAGATATTTGCAAATGAGATCATATAAAGGGCTAGTATCCACCATCTATAAAGAACTTAACAAACTCAGCACCCGGAGAACACATAATCCAGCCAAGAAATGGGCAGAAGACATGGAAAGACACTTCTCCAAAGAAGACTTACAGATGTTCAGCAGACACATGAAAAAATGCTCCACATCATTTGCCATCAGAGAAATACAAATCAAAACCGCAATGAGATACAACCTTACACCCGTTAGAATGGCTAAAATTAACAAGGCAGGGAACAACAAATATTGGCAAAGATGTGGAAAAAGGGGAACCCCCTTACAGTTTTGATGGGAATGCAAGCTGGTACAGCCATTCGGAAAACAGAATGGAGGTTCCTCAAGGAGTTAAAAATAGAGCTACCCTATAACCCAGCAATTGCACTACTGGTATTTACCCCAAGGATACAGTTGTAGTGAAAAGAAGGGCACATGCACCCCAGTTTTCATAGCAACAGTGTGCACAGTAGCCAAACTGTGGAACAAGCTGAGATGTCCTTCAATAAGTGAATGGATAAAGAAGATGTGGTTCATATATACAATAGAATATTATTCAGCCATCAGAAAGGATGAATACCTACCATTAACATCAATGTGCTTGGAACTGGAGGGAATTATGCTAAGTGACATATGTCAAGCAGAGAAAGACAATTACCATATGGTTTCACTCACATGTGAAATGTAAGGAATAACACAGAAGATCATAGGGACAGGGAGGGAAAACCGAATGGAAAGAAATTAGAGGGGGAGACAAACCATGAGAGACTCTTGACTCTGGGAAACAAACTGAGGGTTGGGGAGTGGGAGGTGGTTAGGAGGATGGGGTAAATAGGTGATGGGCATTAAGGACGGCACATGATGTGATGAGCAGTGGGTCTTATTTGCATCTAATGACTCATTGAACATTATATCAGAAAATAATGTATTATATGTTAGCTAATTGAATTTAAGTCAAAAATGAAAAAAAAATGAAGAAAAGATCTTTCATTAGAGAAACGCAAATTAAAATTATGAGATACGCTTCTGAATTAAAGTGACCAACAGTACCTAGTCTTGGAGTTGATACAGAGCAAATTGACCTCCTATATATTACTGGTGGGAATGGAAAATGTTACGGCCACTTTTTAAAACAATTTGACAGTTTCTTATAATGTTAAATATATATTTACCGTGTGACCCAGCCATTCTGCTTCTAGATATTGACCCAAGTTAGGAAAACATGTCAACAGAAATGTTCCGAGCAACATCATTCATAATTGCCTAAACCTGGAAACAACCCAAATAGGCATTAGTCTGTAAATGCATAAGCAGTTTGTGGTATATACATAAAATGGAATCCCGTTTAGTAGTAAAAGGGAACAAACTGCTTATATATGCACCAGCACTGATCGCAAAACCTTAGGTTAAGAATGTCTTATGAATTCTAGAACAGACATAGGTATAGTATAAGAAGAAGGTCTCTGTTGCCAGAGAGTTGGAAAGAATTGAGTGCAGATGTCAGGAGGGAACTTTGGGGTGATTGAGTGCTATATATCACTATTTTGATAGTGGTTATATACTTGTATCCATGTGTTAAAAGTCAGTTGTTAGGGTTGTCTGGGTAGCTCAGTCTGGTAAGAGTCTACCTTTGGCTCGGGTCAAATGGATGGAGCCCCATGTCGGGCTCCCTGCTCAGCCAGGAATCTGCTTCTCCCTCTTCCTCTGCCCCTCTCCCTGTCCTGACTTTCTCTCTTTCAAATAAATAAAAATCTTAAAAAAAAAAAATCACTCATTCATTTTATTCTTTGTGAATTATCTCACAAGAAAGCTGAATAAGAAAAACCAACTTTTAATTAAATGATCAAACTCCCTTTAAGTCATAGAATGATTGGAGAGAATAACAGGTTTCATTTTTTTTCTGGACTTTCACAAACGAGAATCTGCATGCTTTGGCAGAAAACGGAGAAAGGCTATCACCAAGCAGGTAGGTATCTAGCTTTGCTCATCAGTTGGAGATAAAACTTAAATTCAGAATAGAGGTAGTAATTTTGCTTAAAATAAAATAAAAATAAAATTTCACTTAAGAGTCTCAAATTTCCAATTATAAAACAAGTAAATCACAATGATGAAAAGTACAGCCTAGGGACTGTTGTCAGTAATACTGTAATAACTGTGTGGTGACAGATGGTAACTGCACTTTTCGTGGTGAGCAGTGTGTTTGTAGAATATGTAAAACTGTCAAACTTCTATGTTGCATACCTGAAATGTACATAACATTGTATATCAACTGTACTTCAGTTTAAAAAAGTAGAAAGCATACTATAAAAACTAGTTGATATATTTAACTTCTTAGCTTCTTATTAACCATTGTCATTTTAATTCATTTTAGAAATACAAACCTGGTCGATGTGATGATATTTTGAAATGGAAGCCTCCCAGTCTAAATTCTGTGGATTTCCGCCTAAAGATAACAAGAATGGGAGGAGAAGGGTAAGTATGCACTTTTGCCACCATTTTTACATGAAATAATGCTTCACTGTTTACTGGATACTTGACATATACTTTACCCCCTCAAAAGTAAAATACTTTATTTTTACAATATACATACATACCTGTACATCTGATTTTCAGCTGTTAGAACTAACATTTTGTATCCTAACATCTGATTTTTAGCTGTAAGAGCTACTAACATTTTGGTCTTCAAAAGTACAGTTATTTCTAATATAAAAAAATGAACTTTGTTAAATTGTAAAAGTGAAAATAGATTTTGCTTGACAATTCCTGCCAACTGAATTATAAATTAAGATATGATCATGGTTGTTACATCTAAGTGTTTTGAAGTAGGTCTTTTTTACTTCAAAAGAAACTACTTCAGGCTTGCTTTTGGATAGCAAAAACATTTCTTCATGGTTTAATTGTTGACTTTCATTAAGATTTTTCATAATTAGGGGCACTTGGGTTGCTCAGATGGTTAAGCATCTGCTTTTGCCTTAGGCCCTGATCTCAAGGTCCTGGGATCAGGCCCCTCAATGGGGGCACATAGAATGTATTATTACTTTCAGAGGTAGGCTTCAGTGATTCATCAGTCTTACGTAATATCCAGTACTCATTACATCACATGCCCCACTTAATGTCCATCACTGCATCCTCCTACCTCCTTCCCCTCCAGCAACCCTCAGTTTGTTCCCTATGATTAAGAGTCTTTTATGGTTTATCTTCCTTTCTGATTTCATCTTGTTTTATTTTTCCCTCCCTTTCCCTATGCTCTTCTGTTCTGTTTCTCAAATTTCATTTACAGCGAGATTGTATGATAATTGTCTTTCTCTGATTGACAGTTTCACTCAGCATAATACCCTCTGGTCCCATCCAGGTCATTGCAGATTGCAAGATTTCATTTTTTTGGACAGCTACATAGTATTCCATGGTATATATACATACCACATCTTCTTTAGCCATTCATCTGTTGATGGACATCTGGGCTTTTTCCATAGTTTGGCTGTTGTGGACATTGCTGCTATAAATATTGGGGTGCAGGTGCCCCTTTGGATCACTGTATTTGTATCTTGGAGGTAAATGCCTAGTAGTGCTGTTACTGGGTTGTAGGGCCTTATGTGTGTTTTATTGATGTTTTGTTGAGTTTTGAAAAATTATTTTGTTTTGCTTTTTTACAGATTATAATTCTTAGCATTGAAAAGCTACATGAGGCTGTATATAGAGTGTGCATTTTCTAGGTAGCTAAAATGGTAATACTAATTTTTTTCTTGCAGTTACCCACTGCAGTTAAATACAGCAAAATGTTTAGTAGTTTGTCATCCCAGTTTTGCTTTGTTCTTAGTATATTTTAAACTATATTTTGTTCTTTTAAAATTTTACCTATTTTTAAATGACTTCTTACAAAAAAAGAGGAATTACTTTTAATTCTGGTACATCTTTAAAACACACCACAATATCAATACTTAAGGTGATTTTATGATAGGAATGTGTAAGTTATTTTTGTGTAGGTACATAATTTATTTATGTAACATGGGTGTCAGTTTTCAAAAATAGGGTATTAAATATGAAATACAGTGTAATAACTATTACATAAAGTATGTATTATTCAGTTAGCCAGAGTAGTATGCTTTTTTAATGTAAAGAATGTTATGTATTATAGCAGTTTTCACTAAATAAATGGACTTACATCTAATGCCTATGTTAGATGCTGTATGTTAGAGGGCATTTTAAGAAATATGCCTTTAATAGTTGGAAAGGAGAGTAGCCATTTATCTAAATTGTAAGAATCTGAGCATGTGACCTGTGTAAGTGGTTTAAGATACTAAAATACCACAAGACAAGATCATTTCTTTTCTTGATTGCACTTCTAAATATTTCTAAATCTAAAAGCTAATCTAATCTAAAGCTTAGAATGGAGTGGAATGAGTTAAAATATAATTTAAGTACAATATAAGTACCAATCCTTGAAAATGTCTCTGGTTGGTTTTTTTTTTTTTTTAATGAAGTCTTAGATTTTCAAAGTGTGTTTTTAAGTTTTATCCAGCTGCATTATAGCAATAAAGTGGGTATAGTAGAGATTCTTATTAGTTTAAAATTTAATACAAATAGAAAAATGTATTGTTAAATGCCTTGTCAATGGCAATTAAAATCTAAACTTCACCTTTTTTTTTAAACTCCTTTTTTTAAACTCCTTTTAGTATCATATCATTGATTTATCATGGCCTAAAATAACTTTTATATATCTTAGCTATTCACATTGTATTGAACTTTATAGACATACAATAGAGATTTTTATTTGAGAGCTGTATGGTGTTTTAAAAAACATTATGGGTTTATATTAACTTCTCTATAACCAGAAACTGTGATCGTTGTTTCAAAAGCTAGAATTACAAAGGTCTGTTCTGAAAAGTGCAAACTCTTGAGTACAATGTCAGTGGCTTATAGTGAGTAGTATACCTTCATCATTTTTGCAGCATAGTAGTTTAGAGCACAAATTCTAGAGTCAGACTGCCTGGGTTTAAATATCCTTATTAGCTGTGTGAGCTTGAGCACATTCCTTTTTTCTGTGCCTTGTATTCCTCATTCATCAAATAGAAGTTGACCTCATAAGACTTAAGAAATAAAAGGATTAAATAAGCTAATATATGTACAACAGATGGCACATGGTGAGCATTTAAATGTTTGCTGTTGTTTTTAATTAAAGTAGATTTTAAAGTCCATATTTCCTTTTTGTTGCTCTTGCAATTCTTTTGTTTGCTGAACTGTGTAAGTTCAATTTTCTATGTGAATTATTTCCCATTTGATTGCAATCCCTATTAATTTTTCCCTTTTAAAATGAATATGTCTTCATCTTATTTGTGTAATTAATCATAAATTGTTAAACACCTGGAGAGCGAGAACATAAAGTCACAAAACTTATTTTTAGATTTTTTTGGTAACAAACATCTTAAAATAACCTTGGCAATATGTGTAGTGGTTAAGAACACAGGTCTAATGGTTAAGAACCTGTGTTCTTGGCCCAGCCTGCACAGAATCAAATCCTAGCTCCAATCCTCTTGCTGCTGTTACTTTCTTACTAATCTTTCTAAGCTTCCTCATCCGTAAAGTGCCCACAGTAATAGTTTTTATCTCTTGTTGTGAAGATTTGCTTATACTCTATAAAATTTGCAGGAGTTAACAAAGTAAATATGGGTTCTGCCATTATAGACTTGGTATTTACGAGCTATTGAGT
This sequence comes from Mustela erminea, assembly GCF_009829155.1. Taxonomy (NCBI): domain Eukaryota; kingdom Metazoa; phylum Chordata; class Mammalia; order Carnivora; family Mustelidae; genus Mustela; species Mustela erminea. The sequence goes on from NC_045617.1 coordinate 41,734,770, forward strand.
TAAAATGCAAAAATAATACTGCTTTTTGAGATTTGGTAGGGATTAAATAAAATGATACATGTGAAGAATACACAATAGAATCTAATGTTTATTTTTGTCATTTTTGATGGTTATAGTTATTAATTTAACTTCAGCAGACTGTGTAGTTATATCATGGATTAAAAGTATGCCCTGCATAATCATGGTGGGGGGGAAGTGCTCTGAAGGAAGAAGCTGCACTTTTCTGTGAAAAGATAAAGATGTTTGCTCTTTCTAATAGAAAATTCTAAAATCACAGTGAAGTTTAAGTTTTTATCCATCACATTGGCAAATATTAGCAATGTTCCTTTTGATTGGGTTGACTGGGGTGTGAGCAAATAGACACTCTGCTATTCTGTCTGATAGGAATGCAGATTGGTACAACTCTTCTAGTGGGCGATAAGGTAGCATATGTCCTGAGGAAGTATACTTCAAGTTTTGTGAAAGGAGAAGTCTTATTTGTCTTCTGCATGTTTGTATTTCTAGTACCTGGTGTGGTAACTTGTACATAATAGATACTCAAGAAATATTAAAAGGTGAAATATATGTATATGTATGTGTGTGTGTGTGTGTGTGTGTGTGTGTGTGTGTATACACACATTTTATTATATATATGTACATAAACAAAAATACCAAAAGGTGTGTGTATAAGAATTCCATTGAAGTATCTCTTAATAGGGAAATTGGAAATATTCAGTGTCCTTTTTTATTATTGTATAAATCTTTTGAGATATCTATATATTCATGTGTGTTTCTAGGAAAGTTGCTAAGAATGTTACAAATAGTGTCTTTTACAAATAGGTCCAGTCTGTTGAGATATAAGATTTTCTTAGAGGTTTGAAACTGAACTCAGACCTACTGTCCAGCTTTGTTGTTTGATTTTATATTACACATAGTTATGTGATATTAATAGATACATCATTTTGGTCATAGGAAAAAAACAAAAACCACAACAATTACTTTAACAGAATTAATTTAATATGAAGAACTATAATCAGTTACTAAAGAACTGAAAAGGCAAAGAAGTGTTGAAGAGATAGTAACTTCAGGAAGGACCTACCATGCAAGGAACAAAGGAATGAAGGTGAATTACTAAAATATAAAAGTTTGGAGGGGGCCCTATAGAGCTCATTAGAAGTTTACTGCCAGCCGGTGGTGGTGTTGCCTCAAGATGTTGGAGGATTATGGCTCTGAATTTTGACATCTGAGGAAGGGTACAGTACTGGCTAGGAGGTGCTGATTTTTCAGAGGGTCCAAGTGAAGCTGGTTCTAAGACTGTGGGAAAAACTAGTGGAGCCAACTGGTACCACTAGAATCAGTTGTCTCTCCAGGGTAGAAAACTTGTGCAAACAGGAGAGAGTACATTCTTTCTTTTTTCTTTAGTCTTTTAGTACCCTCGCTCACCCACCAGGAGTTCTAGAATAACAAATTGGAGCATAGAGAGTGAGTTTGAAGCCAGGTGACAATAGCTTAATATTAGCACAGTGCATTTCTTTAGTTACTTATCCATTCAATTCTACACACACTTGAATTTCCATAGAACAGCAAAAAATTTCTTTCACTTGAGAGGCATATATTCTCTTGCTATTCAAAGTGTACAGACAGGGGTCTCAATTAATTTACCCATTTCTGGGAGATAGTCGTGATATCTGTCTCTGGGCAATGGTAATCACTTCTCAGATTCAGTCACAGTTCTGTACAGATGGGATCAGGCGCATTCAGGATGTTATGGCTGTAGACAGTCACAGTTCTATACAAATACCTATGACTTAATGACTGAATTGTTAAGTTAGTCAACATCAGCAGTCTTGACAGTGGTCATGAGACCATGGCTGAAGCTCTCTTTCTGTCCATTTCATTTTTCCTTTGTTCTGAGATGATCCAGGCTTTTTACTTGGTGGGGTGACACAAAACCTTTATTCTGGTTAGGTTTGATCCGCAGTGGTTTTACAGTTTTTTTGTTTATATAGTTTTCCATTAACTTTTACTGTTGGACATGGAAATACTAAGAGACAGAGGTACCTCAGAGAATACTCTAGGTTCCAGAAGTATTCCTTCCTAATGCTTTCTGTAGCAGCAGTCTAACTCTTCTTTGGGAACAGAATTGGTCACTTTAGACAGTAATCAGTCAGTCAGTTAATCAATCTCTATATCTTTTCACTTGTTGGTTCAGTTATATGAGAAGCACAAAATGGTCCACTAGCAGTTTCGGTTTCTAATTCAGTAGGACATTCTTGTGTTCCTTGATACAGAAGCATTCTTACTTGCAAACCAAAATTTCTACTCCAGAGTTGCTGGGATACGAAACAAAGATTCTGTGAGTGGATAGTTAGAAATCATATTGAGATGGTGACGGTTCTTTGACTCATGTATTTTGGCTAAGGGAGAAATTACACCATATATTTGGATACAGATTTAAAACCATGTCCCACATCTGATGAGAACACAGCCTTTTAAAGTGTGGTCTTCTAACGTGTTGCAACTGAATTTTCAGTTGACCATCTTACTGTTCTGTTAAGTCAGCTACTTCTAGGTGGGAGGTAAGACCAGTGAATTTCAAGGCTTTGAGCCTGTTGCCTCACTTATTTTTGCTGTGAAGGAAGTTTTATGGCAACTTTGTTAATGGATAAGATATCCCATAAGTCTGTAGGAGGTGACGTTAGTAGAACTGTTAAAGAGAAGAAAAAATTTTTTTGAAATCTAGGATGCTTATGTGATCTAGTAAGGATAAATTGCTTATCCTCTCTATGGTAGAAGAAGTCAATGTAATCAGCCTACCATAATGACCTAAAATATGCTATCAGCCTAGCATAGTGATCCTTACTCTATGGGTCAGTGTCTTGTCTAATTCTCCTGGGGAACGATGCTGTGTCAAGGGCTTCATTGTAGTTGAGACTGAGTAGTTGAGTTGAGTTGGCAAATTGAGCACTTAGTGGTAGCTGTTGCCAGATGAGCTGTGGGGAGGAAAGAGCCCCTGCATATCCTCTATCCCTTCTACTTTTGCCATTTTTCATAAGGGCTCATTGAATAAACTCTGGGATGGCTGGAAGAAATAAAAGAATTGACATTTAGAATGGGTCATTTTGGCTACCTGATTATTGAGAGCCTCCTTTGAGCTGGATACCTATTTCTTCATAATCTGTGCCTCTTTTTTTTTTTTTTTTTTAAAGATTTTACTTATTTATTTGACATACAGAGATCACAGGAAGGCAGAGAGGCAGGCAGAGAGCGAAGGGGAAGCGGGCTTCCAGCTGAGGAGAGAGCCCAATGCAGGGCTCTATCTCAGGACCCTGAGAACATGACCTGAGCTGAAGGCAGAGGCTTTAACCCACTGAGCCACCCAGGCTCCCCATAATCTGTGCCTCTTCTGAGAGGTCTCGACATACCTTCCCTACACTTCACTGACACTAATCTTCTAATCCTGTTCTTTCCATATTGTTGACCAGTTTTCTAAACTATCTGCAGTGAGTGTAGATTTGTGCTTCTGGCCACGTCTCAGTCCAGACTGTACTTTTCAAAGCTTGGCCCAGAGACTTGTGTGAATGTGAACCAAGGCATCACTGCCACTCCCCACAGTAAAGCATCTGCACTTCACTCAGTGCTACCCAAGCCCTCTCTTCCTCCCTCTATCCATCCTGGGCAGGAGGATACAGGGCCACAGCTCCTGGGTGTTTATAGAGAGAATAGGTTGATTTTATTTTACATGCTTTTGAATTAATGTTGGAAAACTAATTGCAAGCAGTTTTCAAACCCAAAATGTCATGTTGTAAAAGGACAATAAACATTGGGTCAAAATGAAGCAACAACAAAAAGAGGTCAGCCCATTGGTAGAACTTCCCATTGCTCATGTCTTCGGGCTGTTATCATGCAGCAGTATGTTTCTTTCTTTTCTTTTTCCCTAGGCCATCATGGAACTTTAAATTTTAAACTGTATCTCAGGTTGTTTTTTTTTTTTTTTTCTCCTTCATCTGTGATTAAGAAATTCCCCCTTGATGTTAGGTATGGATTGAAGAAAAGAAGGCAGTGCCTCAGTAAAGAAAGCCATAGCTCTATCTGTATTTCTGGACCTGCTCAAGCTCAATATCTTATGTAGCATTGCCCTCCCTTCCTTCCTCTCTTTTTAGAGAGGGAGAGAGGGAGAATCTTAAGCATGCTTTATGCCTAGCACGGAGCCTGACGTGGGGCTCAATCCCACAACCCTGTGATCATGACCTGAGCCAAAAACAAGAGTCAGAAGCTTAACTGAACCACCCAGGTGCTCCTCTTATGTAGCATTTCTCTTATCTATCTATCTATCTATCTGTCTATGAGAGAGAACAAGCAGGGAGGAGAGGCAGAGGAGGGTAAGGGGGGGGAGAGAGAGAGAGAGAGAGAGAGGGAGGAAGAAGCAGGAAAGAGAGTGAGAGAAGAGAGAGAAAAAGAAGTCTCAGCGGAGACTTCCCTGCTGAGCAGGGAGCCCAACGTGGGACTTCATCCTAGGACCCAGAGATTGTGACCTAAGCCAAAGGCAGATGCTTAACCAACTGAGCCACCCAGGCACTCTTCTTACGTAGCATTTGTACTTACTGGATAGTTTGTTCCAACTGTCCCTGTACTTCATGGTTTAATGGCTTAAATAGTAACCCTTTCATCATGGGCGATTTAGGTCATCATATGGTTATTGTTTCCCATGATTAGACCTTCAGTCTTTCAAGGTCCAATAACAAGCTAAGATCTGTTTCTCAAAAGAATAATGATCTTTAGGAAATGGCCTGGTTTTACTCTAAGACCCTGAGGACTTGTATGATTCTCTTGTTGGGGCTTGCCCAAAGCTCTGGATAGTGGATGGGGCGCCTGGGTGGCTCAGTAGGTTAAAGCCTCTGCCTTTGGCTCAGGTCATAATCCCAAGGTCCTGGGATTGAGCCCCACATCAGGCTCTCTGCTCAGTGGGGAGCCTGCTTTCTCCTCTCTCTCTCTGCCTGTGTCTCTGCCTACTTGTGATCTCTGTCAAATAAATAAATAAAATCTTAAAAATAAAATAAGGTTCAAGCAATAGAAAAGCTTATGCTACAGCCTGGATTTGTTACAGAGCTTTCTTTTGCTCTGATCCCGATTTACAAATGCTGTTCAAGCATTGTGCCTCCCCACTCTCCCCTTCTTAGTAATAAATGGTGTACATGTTGTAACTTCTCTTTCACCTTGGAGACAGGTCTTAGGCATTGGATTCCTGGAAATGTTACTTTAGTAATTTTTTTTTTTTTGGTGTATTGCCTCTCATATATAGTTTTTAAATTTACTTGAGAGAGAGAGAGAGAGAGTGAGAAAATGAGTAGTGGGGAGGGGCAGAGGGAGAGGAATAAGCAGACTCCCCACTGAATAGAAAGCCCCATGTGGGACTTGATCCCAGGACCCTGGGATCATGACCTGAGCTGAAGGCAGATGCTCAACTGACAGAACCGTCTTACTAAGGCATCTAAAAAACTTTGTGATTCCTCCTTCCCATTGTTAATAAGCATAAGTCCAAAGTCATCAGTGTTGTAGATCAGTGTTTTGTTCTGTGTAATGTCAGAATAATCACTGTCTCTGAAAAAAAAAAAAAAATGATCAAAATCAGCGGTGGTAAGGATACAGAGAAATTGGAGCCCTCAGACAATGAGATTGTAAATTGGTGCAGCCACTCTCGCAGTTCCTCAGAATGTTAAAGATAGACTTACCACATGACCGAGCAGTTCTACTCCCAGGTATATATCCGAGAGAAATGAAAGCACGTATCCACATAAAAATCTGCACATGAATCATCTTAGCAATATTATTCATAATATCCTGAAAGTACAAACAATCCAAATATTAGTCAACTAAAAAAGGGATAAATGTACAAACAAAAAAGCTCTTTTATTCAACAGATTTAGTATAGTGGATCCTCTTAAGCAAAGGGGCTCTGGATTTTACCACTTAGGTTTCAGTTTCCCCACTCTCCCCTTCTTAGTAGTAAATGGTGTACATGGTGTAACTTCTCTTTCACCTTGGAGACAGGTCTTAGGCATTGGATTCCTGGAAATGTTACTTTAGTAATGTTTATTTTTTTGGTGTATTGCCTCTCATATATAGTTTTTAAATTTACTTGAGAGAGAGGTTGTTAGGTTGTTTAATCTTTGTGTTGCTTGCATTTCTACAGCTGTATAATGTAGTTAATAGAAGTGCCCATCTCTTGTGGAAATTTAATGGGAAAATACATGTAAACATTTAGTCCACTGCATGTCACATAATAAATACTAAATTATTAAGAAAACACGACCACTGTCTCTGCAAATTATGCAATGGCAAAAGCAGGAGAGTTAATGGCCGTGAATTATGTTGTTGGTCATGCCCGAAAAAAGGCAAATATCTTCTGATAGTAAATCAGTTAATATAGAGACAAAATATTTGCCATCTTGTAGCTCTGTGTAAGATTTCAGATTGTGTTGATTTACTTCATTAAAGATGGCACATCGGGAACAGCCATAGCATTTGGTGTCACAGCCTGATTGAATTTATGGTAATTTGTAATCACTCTTCACAATCACCCACCTTCTGTATAGGCTAAACAGGTAAATTCAATGGATATATGATTGATATTTATCACTCTAACATCTTTTTATGTCTTGGATGGTGACACTAACCTCTGCACCTATCTTGGGGATATGGATGCATTATTGCTTTTGCTTTACATCCGTGGCAGGAAGAACAAATTCTAAGGACTTTCATTTGGTTTTTCCTAGTATACTGATGCTTACGCCTTGGGTCAGAGAGCCAAGATGGAAATTCTTCCAGTTGCCAAATATTTCTCTTCCAATTATACTTGCAGGAACTGGAAAATAACCACAGGTTACATCTGTGGACATACTGTTCCATTTAGATTTAAACTTGAGCTGGAAACCCATTTATCACCAGATCACCCTAAGCTCTCTTACTAACAGACCATGATGACATTTTATGTCCCTGGTAATTAATGTCTGTTTAAAGTAAGTGTCTGAGTCCCTGACTGGTCTAGGTATTTCTTTTTTCCAGCGCATAATCACCCTAGCAGGCACTGCCAGTGTTTTGAAGAATAATTCAATGAAGATTTACAGCAAGGGTCAGCACATTTCTTTTTAATAAAAGGCCAGAGAGTAAATACGTTTGGGTTTGCGGATCATACAGTGTTTGTCTCAAACTTTGCCATTGTAGTGCAAAAGCAGCCAGACAATATGTAAATGAATGAGTACAGCTGTTTCCAATAAAACTTTATTTACAAAAACAGTTGCTAGGATGGATTTGGTCTGCGGGTTTTTGTTTGCCATTGGTAGCTTTATGCTATAAATACTGGAGGTAGTATTGCTAGGTCTTTCTTCAAGGGGACTTGGCCTCTCCCTTCTATTAAGGAACTTAGGTCTGAAACCTGTTTGGGTTTGTGCTTTTGAAGTTGAGAAATGCCAGCTTAATAGCAAGCACAATGAAATCAGTAGAATTGACTATATGATTTCACTTTAGCTCCTATTGAAAATATATGAAAATGTCCTCTACTCTGCTGACTAGAGTGTTTTTTTCCTTTTGCTCAGATTTATTTAAAAAGTAGAATGATTAATTCTCTTTTTCATGCTTATTTGAACTAGTGTTGAAGGAAATAAGAGTAGTAAAATATTCAAAGTGTTGAGAAAAATGTTCTTGTGTAAGAAAGGATGAGGTCAGCAAGAATATAGGTAATAAACTATATGGGGAGAAAGTTGTTTCTTTGCTAAGCAGAGTCTTTTTTGTTTTTTTCTTTTCTACCTCTGTTTTGGAATGAAATGCTTAACTTTTATTTATGTGTTATTAAAATTACTTTACATAAGTGAAATTAAAGATAAAAACACTAACATAGCCAATATTGTTACATACTTAATGACTAAGCAGTTTGGCATATAGTTGGTCGTATTTTTTTTGTATGTAATAATGACTTTTCATCATCTAACAAATGGCCCATAGTAACTGCTTTAGGTACCTTATTTGAAATATTCTCATCACCTAAACTCTTTTCTTTTCTTCCTTCCTTCCATCCTTCCTTCCTTCCTTTATTTTTTTTAAAAAGACAAATGCTTCCTTGGATTTTAGTCCTTTAGGGGGTTTCTGTATTAAATTCTTGGTTGTGTTTTATTTTTAGTGTGGGCTGGGAGAGGAAAGGAGGAGCCACAGCTGACTTTTCAGTTCCTCTGCCTGGCTTGCTATAGTAGGTATTACTAATTCCGGTTAACTCTTTCATTTCATCTTCCATACTTTACAGAAAATCTTTCCCAGTCCATCTACCGAAAATAAATACCCTAGTCAACGTGCCTGTGAGTAACTAGTAGGAGAAAAGGAACATGTGATTTTAAAACATCTGCATATGACTTTTCTGGAGACAATTTACTTCCTTTCACTTATTAATTTAAAAGAGAAATTGCTAACATCTTTGTTTCATCATTTAGTTCTTTGAAGTTTAACTCATATTTATTCATTTTAATTATTTTCTACAATGAGAACGTTTTGCTTGTGTCTTTTACTCTAATCTAATGTATGTTTTCCTTAATTGCAGTTTTTCTCTAACTTAGCTTTTATATTATAAGAAGCTTGTCACTTGGTAGATACCTCTGGGGAATGTTGTATAGATTAAATACTAGTTAAATTCCTACTTTGAGTCAGTCGCATTCAAGGTGTGGGGGAGAATTTAGATAACTTAATGAACATACTATTTAACTGTAGACCCTCTGGAGGTTGAGATGGAGAGGACCGTAAACAAAATTTGAACTCCTTTTTTTTTTTTTTAAGATTTTATTTATTTATTTGACAGAGAGAGATCACAAGTAGGCAGAGAGGCAGTCAGAGAGAGAGAGAGAGGAGGAAGCAGGCTTCCTGCCGAGCAGAGAGCCCGATGCGGGACTCGATCCCAGGACCCTGAGATCATGACCTGAGCCGAAGGCAGCGGCTTAACCCACTGAGCCACCCAGGCGCCCCTGAACTCCTTTTTTTAGTAGATGTTCCCCCCAGTGTAATGGATGTAGAAATGCTGTTTTAGAAGTGTTAGGGATTGAACAAATGAGTACTCATTTTAGAAGCTACGGTTCTCATTGAGGAAAGATGAAGACAAAAATATGAAATAGAAGAAGACAGTGAAGAATCCTGTGGAATGGATTAGAATGTTTAAAATAATCAAATACGTATATATGTGCACATACATATAATCATATATAATCATATATAAGTGTGTATATATGTATGTATATGGGTGGTGTACACAAAACTTTCCTAGCTCTGTCTGCTGACAAAACCTAGAAGCAAATGCCTCAGTTATAATGAATTTATCTAGCATCAAGATGCTGCTTTCTTATACTATTTCCCACTAAAGAGAACAAGCTATCCTCTAAGAAATGGCTTACTCTAAGGCTAGGCAAAGAATTTGAAGGATGGCCCTAGAACCATCCTCTACTTATGCCAGAAAGTAAGAAAGTAATAAAAAAGACGAAAAGAAATGGAAGGTTGGGGGCATGTTGAAAGGATACAGGAGCTAATTAAAAGTGACTCCCACTGGCCAAATCTAGGACAGTGTGAGTACCAAAATCATGAAGGATGGTAATGAATTATACACCTTGATAAGACTAGGAATCCATGAGCCCATACAGATAATAAATGCAGAGAAGAGTTAGTCTTGCTTAGGGTAGAATGTTCTTTGGCAAATATGGAAGGAATCTTGGAGGTGGAAAACATTTTGCTATCATCATAGTGAAGATTGGCTCAGGCAAGTATAGTCAATGGATGCTAAGTCCAGAAGAGAAATTTTTATGAGAAGCAGAATATTTTTATGGTTGTGAAATGTCTTTCTATGGATTGCTTCTAACTTACAAGGGGGAAGAATAGTAATTATTCAATTGAGAAATTGGATAACCCCATGACTGGCTTATCAAAATTAACGTTAGCAGTGAGGGGAAAATGGGCATCATAGTGTTTCATTTACCTGGTATTCTGACTGTGGATATATAACTTGAATCTAACCATGAGGAAACATGAAGCAGATTCCAAATGTAGAACATTCTATGTTTTTAAAAAAGGGTTTGTATTATTTAAATATGTCAGTGTTATAAAGGTAAAGTCTGAGGAATGTATGCATAAAGTGTTGCATATGATTTCAGGAGGTCAAGTACTGACTGGAGCAGTATACACCTTGCAACAAAAGTATAGTATCTTTGCGAAGCTTGCCTCCTGTGGATCTTTGCTAACCCTTTCCTTGTGGAACATTGATTCATTTGTTCTTTCCTATTTGCCAGGCACTAGAGTATATTCATTGAGTATTTTCTAAATTGAATTTCTGAATTACAGTTATCACAGCACTGTTATAAAATTAATTTTGGTAGTTTTCTATCAAACAGGCTTTTCCTTACTATGGAACAGTTGACAGACACTTCCACCAAGCACAAATCCCTTAGGAGCTTTTTATTTTCCTCTTCCTTATGAGGTGGGAACATCTTCACCTTTTTTAAAAGCTGCCATATATTGGGGCACCTGGGTGGCTCAGTGGGTTGGAGCCTCTGCCTTCAGCTCCCATCGTGATCCCAGGGTCCTGGGATCCAGCCCCGTGTCGGGCTCTCTGCTCAGCAGGGAGCCTGCTTCCTCCTCTCTCTCTCTGCCTGCCTCTCCACCTACTTGTGATTTCTGTCTGTCAAATAAATAAATAAAATCTTAAAAAAAAAAAAAAAGCTGCCATATAGTGGAAAAACTTTCAAGTGAGGAAGAACATTCTGGGATAACTGAATTTGAAGTATAAGGAAAATTAGATTTGAAATCCATTTAAAAATAGTTGTGTGTGGTTTTCTTTTTAAGATTTTATTTGTTTATTTGGTGGAGAGATAGAGGAGCAAAAGTAGGCAGAGCAGCAGGCAGAAGGAGAGGGGGAAGCAGGCTCTCTGCTGAGTAGAGAGCCCAATGCGGGGCTCCATCCCAAGACCCTGGGATTATGACCTGAGCCAAAGGCAGCCACTTAACCAACTGAGCAACCCAGGAGCCCCTAAAAAATAGTTTTAAAAACTTTTAAATCATGTAAATAATCGCGTCTGATGTATGGCTTACTGGAACTTAACAAAACACAAAATGACATATGGAGGTACGTAGGGTTGTTACTTAAACTTGTAAAGATAAGTAAAAGTTGCTCTTTGGAGCCTGAGATTGGAAAATTTCAGACTTTAGGATTAATTTGTAAAAGGTGTAACTTTGTGATTGGCTTGTCAAAGTTTAAGTGTTGTCAAAATCCTATGTTATAATTTCAAAAAGAAAAAAAACTTTAATCTTTTTAACTAGGCATGTTTTGTTGTCTTGTTTTTATTCTGTTTTCACTGAATTTTTAATTAGAAAATCTAGCTTGTAAAATCTTAAAGAATTTAAAGAATTTTTATTCCTGGCTTTTAGTATCATGTGTTGATTTTTCTAGACATTCCTTGGATATACTGACAACGATATTTCATTATTTGAGGAATATAACATTTTCTGTTTATTAAATTGAGTTTTTTAAAACTGTTTATCAGTGAATTCCTTTACTCCTTAACTAGTTCTGCCCTGTACAAGAGATGTTTTGAAGCCTTACATTATAACCAAGTTCTCTTTGCGTATCTATTACCTTTATATTAGATCCCATGCCATTTGAAACGTGCAGATTTTAGAATTGATATTTCTGCCTCCCAAATCATGTTTTCTGTCATTATATCATGTACCTCTTTACCCTTTTTATTGCCTTTAACCATAAATTCCTTATAGTCTGATACTAATACTACTTCTTACGCTTTCTTTTTTCTTGAACTTGTTGGGTGTTTTTGATTTCACTGTGGTAGTTCATGACTGCAGCTATCATGCTGGGATCTTCTGGCTTTGGGACATAGGAAATACATGATCACACATATGCTGGGACCAGTCACTGTTACACATAGACAGTGCAACTGTGCATATTTGATGACTAATCCTTTTATGAAATCATTGGATAATGTAGCAGTGTGGTGTGGTAGATGTCAGGTGTTGAACTAACATCTAGTTGAAGACAATTTTTTTTTTTTTACAATCAACTTAGGAAACTTTTCTAGGGTTTCAGTCTGAGGATACAAGAATTCTAGAAAGCTAGTGACCCCCCCCCCCTTACTTTTCCATCTCACGTTTTCCACAACTTTCACTCTGGACAATTTCCCTCATATCGCTAGCACTTAGCTCCGAATGAGCTAGAAGAAACTTTCAAAGCCACATACTCCGAGTTTGCTACCATCTTTCTGAATTTTGTAGATTTATTTTAAGAATGTAGTGATAAAGTGTGATTTATATATGGTCAGTATATTCATTCTTTTTAAACGTCAAACCAAATTCTTTGTTGAGGAAATTCTGTTACTTTGCTTTAAGTTTGTTCTTGAAAATATATTTGGTTTTATTTAACTTACTCTTTAGTCTTAAGCCACCTTTAACAAGAGAATTTAGTTCATTCAAAATTAGTGTGCTAAGGTATTTGGTTTTATTCTTTCTACCCTAATTTATGTTTATTATTTATTTTACCTACCTTATTTTTCCTTTCTGTTTGATCACTTTAATATTCACCGCATTTTCCTTTGTTAACTAAGTAAATACATGATACTTTTTCGTTACATTAGTGGTGACCTTTCCTTTCCCTGCATTCATAATTAGGTATGTATTTCTTTGTTGTTTGAAAATAAGGTACCAACTGTTTCCCCTACCAAGATGGTCCCTTCACTCTCCCTTCATTACGTCAGAAACTTGGAATACTTTCTAATGCTTTACCTTTTTTCTGTTTCTCCAGATGAAATCCTTGCAGTGTTTTTATTCTTATTACTCCCCCGCTAAGTTTTATTGGATATTTACCAGAAATTCTCCCCAACCCAACCTTACTGGTATTAACTAACATCTTAATAGTAACAGCTTCAAGGCTGCCCTGTTTGGTTTTTTTTTTTTTTAAAGAATTTGTCTTAAAACCATGCATATTCCTTTTATTTCAAGAATATATTTTTTGGCTGTCACATATCCAGTTTGTTATTATCTAATTTAAATTTAATAACATTTATATATTGCAAGATTCATCGCCTAACAATTTTCTCGTTCCTTCATTTTCTGTTTCTTTTTCAGATTCATGTGTTCTCTGGATAATCATTTCTTGAGTATTTTTCTCTTGAGTATGTTCCTCAGTAATAGCATAGGTTATATATTACTCTTACTTTATGCGTATCTGCACATATCTTTCTTTTTCCTGACAGGTTAATTGTGTTTTGAGTATAGAATTCCTGAGGTGCAGCTGTTTTCTCTTTTTTTATTGTCCTTTGGCTCCATTGTTAAAGATGAGAAGTCTGATGTCACTTGGATTCCTTTTCCTTCCTTTATGGGCTATCTTTTTATTTTTTTCTTTATTGGCTCATTGGGACTCAGGTCTAGGTGCTGTAAATGGTGGTGGCCCACACAAGAAGGAAAAATATGTGTTCTTTATCCAACTGCATCAAACTATATAGAGGTTTCTAGTTCTTTACATTAAACAGGGAAAGCCTCCCGGCTTCCTTATTCTGCATATTCTCCCAGCTTAGGCCTCCCACATTTTCAGCCTTAGCTTCTAATGGACCAGGAAGGCCAGGCACATCATCTGGGACCGATGTTTCCTTTGTCTCTAGGATTTTCACAGATTTCTGTGGTATGTACTTTTCCCATGATTTGGTCATTTTCAGTCTTCATCTTGTGGCTCTTTTTGCCCATGCAGGAGAAAGCCATAAATCCCTTCCCTTACCAGGGAGCCCTCAAATTCCATACTCAAAAGGTAGTTGGCTTAAAAAATTGATAATTTGGAGTTGGACATGAGGAGTCAGACATTTTAAAAATTATCATCCTTTATGTTCCTTAATCTTTTATTTTTATTAAGTAGTCTTTCTGCTTTTTTGACTTTTAAAAATATATTTATGTATTATTATTTTATTCCTTGTTTCATAAATTATGTTCACAAAAATATTCCTCCATAACCCTCTTCTCTAGCCAGAAATCAGCCCAAACTGCTGTAACAATATGCCATAGACTGAATGGCTTAAACAACAGACATTTATTTCTCATGTTCTGGAGGCTGGAGGTCTGAGATCAGGCTGCCAGCATAGCTTGGTTCTGGTAAAGGGCCCTCTTCTAGGCTGCAGATACATTGTATCTTTACCTGGCAGGAAAAGAGGGAGCTAGCTCTCTGGCATCTTCTCCTCCTCTCTTCCTCTTCTTCTTTTCTTTTCTTTTCTTTTTTTTAAAGTGGGCTCCATGCTTAGTGTGGGGTCAAACTCGCAACCCCAAGGTCAAGACCTGAGCTGATTTTTTTTTCTTAAGTAGGCTCCACGCTCAACATAGGCTCAAACTTAAAACCCTAGATCAAGACCTGAGCTGAGATCAAGTGTTAGACACCTAACTGATTAAGCTACCCAGGTGTCCCTGCCTTCTTCTTGTAACAGCATTAAATCTCTTCATAAGGGCTCTAACCTCAAGACCTCCCAAAGGCCCCACTTCCAGATATCATCACATTGGGGATTACATTTCAACAAAAGAAACCTGAGAGAATATGAACATGCAGTCCGTCACAGAAGGAATAGAGATTTTCATTACTATCTAATATTGTGTATTCTATTTTAACTTCTATTTATAGTCACTCTTAAGTTTGTCAAAGGCCTTTTAAACTCTAAATATCTCACTCTAGAGTGAAACTGTCTCTTGAGACTCCCGTGTATAAGACAAGAAGCTTGATAGGTTATTTAGCTACTCCCTTGCTTCTCTTGCTCTTTGTCAGTACAGTCTACCCTTTTAGATACAAATCTCCTGCATTGTGTTTTTATTTTTTGTTTATGTATCTTTCAAAAGGTTTTTTGGGATTTATATTTTAATTTCGTTACCAGATTTTTAACAATTATTTAAACTCATTCCTATTTCACCTGGCTCTGGTGCTTATTAGTGGTCATTTCATACCTTGACTTTACCCTTTTTTCAGAGTCTTTCTCTAAGTTCAGGTATATTTGCACATAATATTTTTAAGAAGATTGCTTATTTAGTATTTTCCCATAACCATAAATCTTTCTATTATGCTTTAATTTGCAAAAAATAAATGATCACCTTAATGGTGGGGGAAATAAAAGGTTACATTATAAGAGCTCTCATTGATTTTTATATTTTTATATTTACTAAAATCCTAAAAGTTAATTTGAAGTACTAATTTTATTTTTTCTGTTTATTATTTCTAAGAAACTTGTTTTTCCAGACCATATACAAAGACTTTTTCTTTTCTTCTTTCAAATCTTTGTAATATCTTTAGGTCAGCAGAAATTTTTAGACTGTCCTTGAAAAGTAGAGGCTTATCTACTCCTAAAAATAGATTTTTCTGTTTATATTTTGTATATATAAAGGGGAGTTATTTTCCATGGCATTTTATTAGTCTACTGCAGAAGCAGTTGTTATTTATAGTAAAAATATCACTAAGCCCAGTGGGTCATATTTGATATAATTATGGATGGAATTTTTAAAATTAGCTGTTGATTATATTTTTTGTATTAGGATTTTGCCTGAAGTATTTGTAAGGTTACAAAATATTGCTAAATACCTCAAATTCAAATTCTTGTAGCTTTTTAGCCATATTTCTTGGTTAAAGTCAATTATGGAATAAAAAAAGCTCTGATTATTAAAATAATTGTAAAATAATTAGTAATAGAATTATATTCTTTTAACTTTCATAGTCCGTGTTGAGCCAAGCCATTTAATTTGGTTTAAAGAGTTAATTATGACAAGAGGATATTTAATATCCTCTAGCATATGACAGCATCAAAATATAAATATGGTAATTTATTATAAAAAGAAGAAAGCTAGGGCACATCATTGTTAATGCAGTCCTTTTATCTCTGGAAAATGGAACTCATATTAAGCTTTGAATCTCAGGGGACAGAATATGGGGGGAGGGTATGAAAGAAGCTCATTTTGTTCTTTGTGTACATCAGAAAACTATCTTAGGAAACTGGACTTCCAAGTATTGAATAATGGAATAGTAGGAACAATTATGGTCCAGGATTTTTGCAAATCTACGTGTGGTGGTTGTACTAATGGTTATTTTTAATATATTAATTTTATTATATTGGCACCTGTTATTTACAACTTTTGTTTAAAAATTATACTTAATTGTAGGAAATTCATTTCACTGTATAATAGCAGTTGAAGCTTTAGATTTTCTGAATGCCCATAAACTATACCAGCATTGTCCAATGTAACATTACAGATGTAATTGTATTTATACTAAATTACTACCTTATATTCTTTTAGTTAGAAAACCCTATCAACTGGAAGTTTCGTATATTTACAGCTTAACGATTCTTTATGTTCATATTGATAAACAGAATCATTGCAGGTTTCAGACACATTTTTAGTAATCAAAGGAAGTTTAGCTTTTGTAGCTTTTTAAAAAAGTATGTTTTATATTCATTTAATTCTTTGGAAATTGACCATCTAAGTTACATGTAAGTTAACATGTTAGTATTAGAGATATTTTTACTGACCATTATACAATTATGTGAATTCCTTAAATATCATCAAATTTGTCTCTTTTGGGTAATGCTTTAATTTTTATAAGTAGAGCTGCCATATGTATTATATAGATTTAAAAATTACTTGGGCATTTAAATATAGGCTTATTATAGAAAGTATAGACCATATTACATGGTCTCAAGGGAGTTTAGAATAAATTAGCTATAAATTGCATGAATTCATTACTAAGAAACAAAGACCTTTTATTCATCTTTTTCAGAATCTAATTTATAAAAAAGAAAAAAAATCACAATCCTACTTGTGTTCTTTTTGCTTTCAGACTTTGATCATAGTAAGTAGCAGAGCTAGTTATAACTGATTAATGGCTGTTCAGTAAGCATTTATTGAAAACTATGTGCAAACCACATTGTTAGGTGCTGGGACTAAAAAGGATGGATGAGCCCTGCCTTGAAGTTGTGAGTAGCTTGACTGGAGGGACAGCTATAGATAAATATCAGTGTGACAAATATGGTACAGTCAGTGTGAATAAAGTACTTCAAGGGTACAGACAATCTTATATTACATACAAAAATATTCTTATTGTCAGTCATAGCAGAAAGAAGGTCCCAAAGAAGATGGTTCCTTTGAGTAGACTTTGTGAATACATAGGCATGGCATTTGAGATAAAGTATAGTCTGAAAGAAGTCATGGAATCTATTGGATAACTGGAGTTTATAGAAGTGGAGATTTGAATAAAGTAGGCCAGGCCCAGATTGTGATAGACAAAGCCAGACTAAAGAATTAGGATTGACCTTGGAGAGTTAGTGAAGACCATAAAAATAATATTTTCTGTGTTTTAGAAAGTTACTCTGGCTAGAAGACAGAGATCGGGAACATATTTCAACCAGTTTCACAAGCCAGAAACCTATAAGTCATCTTCGTCTGATTATTATATGAAGTACTATTGCTTAAATCTGTTGACTTGCCTCTGTGCTATAGACATGATCTCAATTCAGACTAGCATTCTGTATCAGTGGGACTACTGCAATAGCCCCTCACTGGTCTTACTGCTTGTTCTCATGCTGTACGTTATCTGACATTAGTAGATATTACTAGAACTCTGCCCGCTTTTCTTCTTCTCCTCTTCCTCTCCCCATCCTCCTCCCTCTCTTTTTGGTTTCTGTTTGTCTGGTGTAGGAGGTATTTTGAATACACTGATACCTGTGAGTGTGAAATGCTTGGAAATAAGGTCTTTTTAGCTATAATTAAGGTATAAATTAAGATGAGGTTATATTAGAGTAGGGTGGGCCCTTAATCCAATGTGACTGGTGTCTTCAGAGGAGATAGAACAAGAGAAGAGATACAGAGATAGGAGAGAATGCCCTAGGATGATGGAGGCAAAGATTGAAGTGCTGCTGCTATAAACCATGCCAAGAAATGCCAAGGGTGGTCAGCAAGCCACTGGGAGCTAGGAATAGATAAGAAAAGATTCTCTCTTACAGGTTCTGAGGCAGCATGGCCCTGCCAACGTCTTGATTTTAGATTTCTGGCCTCCAGAATGATGAGACAATAAATCTCTGTTGTTTTAAGCCATCAACTTTGGAATACTTTGTTATAGAAGCCCTAGGAAATAAATATATTTATTTATAATATAATACATATACCTGGTATATATTATTTATCTTTTAAGTGTAATCTTCCTTTATCTTTATATCTTTGGAGTTATTTCTTATAAATAGCATTTAGCTGATTTTGTTTTACTTTTTTGGGGTTATATTTTAATATTCTTTATCTTTTAAATGAAGCATTTTGCTTATTTACTTAAATTTATCTGATAGTCATATATGTGAAAAATTTTTGGCCTCTTGTGTTATGTGTTTTACCTTTTCTGTATTTCTTTTCCTATTCTTTCTTACCTTTTATTTTGATAGATTTTTTTTCCTGTTCAATTTGAAATGTTATTATTATGATAGTTACTCTAGAAATTTTAGCTTGCATATTTAACTCAGTAGTCTAAAGTTGACATCTTTACCTTTCCAAGTAGTATATTTTGATCACCCTTTTCCAATTTATGTGTTGTTGACTTTTTTCTTTTTTAATAGTAAAGTCAGAAGACATTATTATTTTTATTATGTACAGTTATATTTGCTTGCTTTTCCTATTTATAATTTCTTTGTTATGCATTGCTTTTTATACTTTCTGCTCTGTGGAATTACTAAACTTCTGCCAATAGATCCTCTAACATTTCTTTTAGGCTCTTCTTGTAGCCAATTCAGTTGTTTTTATGGGGGTCTTTATTTTATCCTTATTCATTTGACATTGAATTCGAAGTAAACAAATTTTTTCCTTAGCATATAGATGATTTTCTTCCAGTGTCTTCTGATTTTCATTTTTACTTTTGAGGAATCAGCTGTTAGTGTAATTGTCTCCTTGGAAGATGACCTTTATTTCCTTTCTGTTTAAGAAACAGCCTTTATAGAGGGCACGGATTGCATGGAGCACTGGGTGTGGTACAAAAATAATGAATACTGTTATGCTGAAAATTTAAAAAAAAAAAAAAAAAAGAAAAGAAACAGCCTTTGTCCTTATGAGTGTGTAAGGATAAATTTTTTTTTTCCTAACTGGAATATATTGGCTTCTGGAAAACATTATATGTATTCTTTATCTGTTCTGAACATTTCCTGCCATTATTTATTCAAAGATTTCTTTTATTTATTCAAATATTACAACTACCTCATTTCTTTTTTCCTCTTAAACTCCAATTGATTCATTTGTTAATCAAATAAATATTGAGTCCCGTTTTTTACTTGTTACTGTTACTGTTTTAATACCTTCTTACCATTCCCCCACTCCCTCAAAATATAGATACAGGTTGCCAGAAAGATGCACAGTTTTTTATCTGATACTGACTACAACAAGTTATAAGGGGAACTAAGAAAGTCCTTAGTTTTTCCCTGTTGGATTAGAGGGACAGCAGTCTGTTTCTAGTATGTAAAAAAAGGGGAAGGGGCGTGGTAGCAGTGAAGTGTAGCATGGCCATGATAATTTACTAAGGTTTTAGTTTGCTGCAAAGAGTCAGTTAAGCTATCCTGATATTCTTTGTTCTCTGTGAAGTGCCATATGTTTTCGGTTGGGAGACCTTCATTAATTAGATTCTGACCTTGCCTACCTATATCATGCACCACCACATACTTTTCTCATCTGAAAAATGAAAACATTGTAAAGAAAAAGTTAACTCTTAAAGTAACTTTCTGCTCTCAGTATTTATGATAGTGTACAGTTGATCCTTACCCTTTGCAGATTCTGCAGTTGCGAATTTGCCTACTTGCTGAAATTTATTTGTATCTTCAAAATTAATACTTGCAGAGCCTTTGTAGTCATTCATGGACATGCACAGGGTGACAAAAAGTTGGACACGTTCCCAGCTGAGGTTGAAGAAGGCAATGCGTGGTTTCTTATTTCAACTCTCATACTGTAAACAAGTGTCCTTTTCGTGGTGCCATGTTTTTCACAATTTTATGCTTTTTATTGGTGATTTCGCTGTTTAAGTGACTTCCAGGTGTAATGCTAAAGTGCTGTCTAGTGTTTCTCAGTGTAAGAAGGCAGAGACATGCATTTTGGAGACACTGTGTGTTAGGTAAGTTTCATTCATGCATGAGTTGTAGTGTTATTGGCTGTGAGGTCAGTGTCAATCAGCAATATATATTAAATAATGTGTCTTTAAACATGAACATACAGGTAACAAAGCTATGTATTATTTGGTTGACAAAAATATCATCAGAGGGTTGTAGGAACCTGATACTGTATTCCCCCTAAGAGCAGTAGTTCAGTATTCACTAATTTAGTGTTCATGGTGACTTTATAGAACATAACTACTGTGAATAACAAGAATGAACTGAATGTTTTTTCTTTTATCCTATCCTTTGCTCCTTGGAATAATAAGCTCTTCTTTTCTCCCCAGGATACACAGCTCTGCATATTGGCTACATTTAATAAATACCCGTTCAATGAAAAAATGAATCTTCCTTTCTCTCACATAATAGATGATTAGTACATTTTTATTGGACAAATTAACATTGAATAATTTATATTTGAGTACAAAAGATATTACACGTGAATATTACTAATTTTCATCCTAGAATTTTACTTGGTCATATTTGAGAAATGAGATTAGATTAGACTTCTTTAGCATTTTGGAGTTGTATACGGATGCAAATGTTACTGATGAAAGGCTTTTTTTCTCTAATGCCCCAGAACATTGTCATGATTCAGTGAAACCAAAAGTATCATTTTGAACGGACCTTAGATTTGGAATTCTTATGCTTACAAAAAGTCCTGAAAGTATTTTTGAAAAATTGCATTAGACACGTTCTGGCAAAATTTCCTGTAATTATGTCTGCCAAAATTTCACTGGCTAATTTGTACTTACATAAGTTACTCTTCAGAACTTTTTCAAAGTATGTCATTTTTTAAAAAAAGTTTATTTTTTGTATATATCCTATGTCATACATAACAGGTTTTTGTACATTATTTATTTATGGTCATTGGAAGCTCTGACAATGAAATTTTACAAACCTCACTTTCCAGTGCAGCACAGGCATAGGGATTAACCCTATTAACAGCTAACGGTGTTTCCGTTAGGTAAGTCAGTGGCTTGTTTGCCATTCTGAAAATAGAAATCTGAGAGTTCTTTATAAACAGTGAGATTCTATAATTTTTGTTTATAGCTCAGTCTCCTTTCATTTAATGTATACATTTTGGTATGGAAATTACTTGGGCAGCACGAATTAACTTTCAACTAATAAGATTTCCTGTATTAGTATTTCTCATACACAAACATGGACTCTCTTTTATTCTACTTGTTGAATAAACTCATGTTAGTATTATTTTATATTTTATTATTGTATAAGGAGAAATTGAACTTGGGAGTAACCGAGAGGATCCATTAGTTTACTCAGTGATTGTTTAGATAAGATTTGACCTAGTATTCTCCAGGTCTTTGGTTTATTTACTTGGGTTCTTTTGTGGAGGCGGGGCATTACTAGGTCTTTAAGTTTTTTTTTTTTTTTTTAAACATGAGAGCCAGAGGGTCTCTCTTCTCCTTTTTTTAAAGATGTCATTTATTTTAAAGAGAGAGAGATAAAGTGTGCACAGGGGTGGGGGTTGGGGGTTGAGGAAGCAGAGGGAGAAGGACAAGCAGACTCCATGCTGAGCATGGGGCTTGATGTGGTGCTCTATCTCATGACCCTGAGATCATGACTTGAGCTGAAATCAAGAGTCAGATGTTTAACCAACAGCCAGGTAGGTGCCCCTCTTTAGGTAATTTTGTTGTTGTTGTAATTTAGGTGTCAGCAAGGACTCTTGACTTTTGATTTTTAGATGGAATTGGTTTGGCTCTCACCTCCTGCCACTCGTCCCCACCCTAAGTCCCCCACTCAATTATGTGCCTTGTTGAAGTTCAGAGTCCCAGCTAACAGCAGATCTTAGGACAGTTCACCTTCTCATGGTGATCTGTTTCTGGGCTTTTGCTTTCTAGTATGACGTCTTTACTCCATGTTGACCCAGATGGTAAAGTCAACCCTTTCCTCACATAGGGCAGTAGGCAAGCAGTTTGCATTTGTTATTTCAGTTCATCATAATAAACCTAGGTGTTGCTATCTTCATTTGAAGTAAGTAAACTAAAGTGGTTCGGTAACTTGCCTAAAATTGCATGGCTTTAAATTAAGGAGTCAGCATTCAAGTTCTTGTCTTACTCCAAAAGTTACATTCTCTATTATAGTTGAGATTTCCAAACTGCTCCACAAATGTTTTGTTTGAATAGGATTCTACACTGCCCTCTTGTGCACTTTTTACATAAAAGATGATTAATGTAAACTACTTATGTTACTATTTCAGATTAAAACTGTTGGTACATCTTTGTGAGTTAGCATATATTTATGTGTTTGGAAATTGAAGGGTTAGCCTATAATGCCTGATTATTTTCTCTTAGCCAATGCTTCTGTGATCTATGTATTTTTCTCCAAATGAAGGTATTGCTTCTGCATTTACCTTGAATGTAAATGGAAGACTAGGGATAACAATCCATTTTTCGTTAGAGCTGTAACTCTAGAAAATTAGTCTCTCATCACTATTCAATAGGTACTCTTTAAAAAGTTTGAAAAATTGACACATAAATTTTGAGTATTTGTTACCAAACTTTAGTTGTTAGCTGTTGGCAGTCTTATCTTGGGGTTCTTGGAGAAATTTTTGATGGTAAATTTTCTCTTAGTCTTGTTAATCGATCTGAGCCACTTAACTACAGCTAAGTTTAAAAAAAAAATTTTCTTTTTGAGTATACTTGACACACAATGTGACATTAATTGCAGGTGTACGAGACTGTGATTCAGTTTCTCTATATGTTATGCCATGCACACCACAAGTGTTGATACCATCTGTCACCATACAGTGCTATCACAGTGTCATTGTTTGGACTGTTTGTGCTTGCTTTTTATTCCTGTGACTTACTCATTCCATTATTGGAAACCGGTATTTCCCACTCCTCTTCACCTATTTTGCCCGTTCGCCTAATCCCATTTTCCTCTGGCAACCACCAGTTTGTTCTCTGTATTTATAGGTCTGATTCTGCATTTGTTTATTAGCTCATTTGTTTTGTTTTTAGAATTCCACATATGAGTGGAATCATATGGTATTTGTCTTTCTCAGTCCGACTTATTTCACTTAGCATTATACCCTATATGTTCATCTATGTTGTTGCAAATGGCAAGAACACTTTTTTCCTGTGTATGTATACGTACATGTATGTGTATGTACATGTACATACATCTTCCTTATGCTTTTGTCTACTGACAGATACTTAGATTGTCTGTTGACAGATACTTAGATTGCTTCCATACTTTGCTGTTGTCAATAATGCTGCAGTAAACATAGGGTTGCATAAATCTTTTCGAATTCATGTTTTCATTCTCTTTGGGTAAATATCTAGTAATGGAATTATTGGATCATATGGTGTTTCTATTTTCAACATTTTGAGGAACCCCTATACTGTTTTCCATAATGACTATTCCAATTTACATTCCCACCAACAGTACACAAGGGTTTCTTTTTCTTCACACCCTTGCCAACACTCATTATTTCTTTTGTTTTTGATTTTAGCCATTCTGACAGGTGTGAAGTGGTATCTCATTATAGTTTTGATTTGTATTTTCCTGATGCTGAGTGGTGTTAAGCATCTTTTCATGGATCTATTGGCCATTTGTAGGACTTCTGGAAAAATATCTATTCAGGTTCTCTGCTCATTTTTAAATTAGTTTGTTTGTTTGTTTGTTTGTTTGTTTTGGTGTTGAGTTGTAGAAGTTCTCTGTATGTTTTGGATATTAGCTCCTTGTTGGATATATCATTTGTAAATATCTTCTCTTATTCAGTAGGCTGCCTTTTTGTTTTGCTGATAGTGTTCTTTGCTGTGAAAACACTTTTTATTTTGATACAGTCCAAATAGTTTATTTTTGCTTTTGTTTCCTTTGCCTTAGGAGACATAGCTAGAAAAATATTACTACAGTCAGTGTCAGAGAAATTACTGCCTGTGTTATCTTCTAGTATTTTTATGGCTTTAGGTTTCACCTTTACGTCTTTAATCCAAATGGAGTTTATTTTTGAGTATGGTGTTAGAATGTGGTCTACTTTCATTCTTTGGCATCTAGCTGTACAGTTTTCCTAGAACCATGTATTGAAGGGACTGTCTTTCCTTCATTGTATATTCTTACCTCCTTTTCATAGATAAGTTAACCATATAAGTGTGGATTTGTTTTTGGGCTTTCTTTTCTTTTCCATTGATCTCTATCTTTATGATATTACCATACTGTTTTGATTACTACAACTTTGTACTGTATCTTGAAATCTGGGATTGTGTTACCTCCAGCTTTGTTCCTTCTTTGTCAAGATTACTTTGGCTATTCAGAGTCTTGTAGTGACACTTAATTTCAGTATTATTTGTTAAAGTTCTAGTTCTATGAAAAGTGCTATTGGTATTTCAGTAGGGTAATTGCATTGATTTTGTAGGTTGGTTTGGGTAATAAGGAGATTTTTAACAGTATTAATTCCTCTAATCCATGAGCATGGAATATTTTTCCAATGTTTTTCTTTTGTTTGTGTCATCTTCAGTTTCTCTCATGAGGGTTTAGTAGTTTTCAGAGTATAGGCTTTCATTTCCTTAGTTAAGTTTATTCCTAAGTATTTCATTTTTATTTGGTACAACTGTAAATGGGAATTAAAAATTTTTTTCCTGCTACTTTGTTACTAGTGTATAGAAATGCTGTTGAGTTTTTAGTATGAATTTTGTATTCTACAACTTTATGGAATTCACCTATTAGTTTTAAGTTTTTTTTAATGAAGTCTTTAGGGTTTTCTCTTTATAGTTATATAATCTCCAGATAGTGGCAGTTTAACTTCTTTATCAATGTGGATATCTTTTTTTTTTCTTGTCTGATTGGTATGTCTAGGCCTTCCAGTCTTGTGTTCAATAAAAGTGGTGAGAGTAGACATCCTTGTTTAACTATAATACTTCTTTTCTTTTTTTAAAGATTTTATTTATTTGTCAGAGAGAGAGAGAGAGGGAGAGAGCGAGCACAGGCAAACAGAATGGCAGGCAGAGGCAAAGGGAGAAGCAGGCTCCCTGCTGAGCAAGGAGTCCAATGTGGGACTCGATCCCAGGACGCTGGGATCATGACCTGAGCCGAAGGCAGCTGCTTAACCAACTGAGCCACCCAGGCGTCCCAACTATAATACTTTTTAATACAATCAGAGAATCCTGTGCCTTCCCCCATGTCTCTACTAATAATTTGGATATATGCTGCTGAAGTGAGCACTCTACTAATAACGTGTGATGTCTTTCTTTCCCCATTGTATTTAAAACATTTCCCTCCAGATCACAAATAGGAAAGATGAAAGAAGCATATATTTTTGATGGTGATGAATGTTGTAGGAAGCTATTCTGATAGGTTAACTAATCTTGTACCTATATTTAATATTAAAACTTCAACTAATTTTTAAAAACAGATATGATATAAAAGCCAGAAATTTTAGGTCTTTTTAAAGCATTCTTAAAAGAAATGTTTTTCCATTGCAAATTTAAAATATGTTTGAACAGAGTTGATGAATTTTTAAACAGGCAGTTGTTTTCACTCAGTTGTTTGTGATTTCTGAGTTGACTCTTCCTCTCTTTTGAAAAGTAAACTCCCAACTTTCTGCCTTAACCTAATACATGTTGGTAAAAGCACTGTTTCATTTTGGCTTTGGTTTTGTATCCATCCTACTTGTCTTGAGTCAGCATTTTCTGTTTGAACTATATTTACATAGAATGCAGGGCCTCTTCTTTTTATGTTGCATTATTGTTGTGCCGTAAATGAAAGGGCAATTAGTAAATGCTTTTTATCATTTGTTGATGAAGTAGATATGATTTTTCTAGCTCCTTTCTTGTAGTATTTTAGATTGTAAGATTATTTTTATGATCTATATTCCTATAAAGAGAAGACATGATTTTGCTTGTAAGTTGGAAGGCTAAGATGTTATATATTAATTGATAATTATTTGGGTTTATTTTCAGTTATAAAGCTAATAGATGCTTGGAGCCATGAAAAGTAAAAGTTCTTCCTCTCCATTATTCACATACAACCACTATTAATAGTTTCTTGTATGTAATTACTCTTCACTAGATCTTAAGAAAATATGCTTTTGACCATATAACTGCAGAGGACCCATATAATGTTTGTTGGACCATGATGTCACATCTTTTGGCTTCAGTATGTGGAAGGGAGTGGGGGGCTGACAAGGTAAAGCAGTATTCTGTTTCTTTGATTGCCCTTGATTATGCTCTTCTATTTCTGAGCAATAGAAATTTTGAATTTTTTAAAATTCTTTTGAATTCTAGAATGACTCTCTTGATTTTCTCTTAAGCATCTTTTCCTACTTGTTTGTCAGAATTCCTTTATTTCTTTTGTGGTATCTTTCTGATTCTGGAAAGGGAACATTGGGACTTCGGCATAAATTTGATTTTCTGGAAGGAGACTAGGATGATATCTGGCTACTGGCAGATTGGGAGCGTAATTGACAAATTCATTTTGATTCCTTTAATATGGTATTAATGTGTTAATGTATGTTCTAAATATCATTTAATGGTTTTGTTCATAAAAACTAAATATGATCAACTTAAAAGATTGAGAGAAGCGATTTACTTGGATATGGGAGGTTCTTGAATGTTTTTCTTATATTTTGTTGATATTCTTTTAAAAATATATCTCTGCTATTTCACATTCTATCTGAAGAGTACATTTTAATAGGAACTTTATATAGCAATTCAAATTTTGTACTTACTTGGGCTTTATAATAAAATTAAGCAATGTTAGCTTAGATACATGGAACATGTGTTAGGTAGGACATAATTTAAAAAAAAATTTTTTTTACACAGCAGTTGCACGGGGGGAAATATATCCTAATTCTAAAGTGTGAAATTTGAACTGGTAGAATTGTAAACATTTTTAACATTTTAAAGTCTTTTCAATCTGTTCTATATGAGATGCAATTAAAAAAAAAATCTATCATTACATGATAGAAAATAGTTTTTAAAAGCAAAAATTCTCTTTTATTTGATTACTTTCTATTTTTACACACAAGCGCAAACCTTGTCTTCAGATTTTCAAATTGTCCTTAAGGACCATTGATTTATTGTTTTCAAATCAATGAGACTTCTTATTTTTGAATACATGAAACTCATACTTCCCCTTTTCCTGTGACTCTTACTCTTTCATGTTTCATCTACTCATAGATTTCAGCTTCCTCCTTGGCCCTTAATAGATTTGCACTGTCATTTTTGCCAGCTACTTTATTGATCCTACATCTGTACTTTATTTATTCCATAATTTAATGAGCAAATGTTATATTTTATGGATAGGAAAATGTTAAAATATCTATCCAACAAAGACAGGGATATTACCCTGTGAAGGTGTAATCAGAGTTTCATATTTTCTGACTATTTTTGAAGTTCATACAGATAGATAATGGAAGGTTATTATAGCTTAGAATTTATAAAAATATCTTTTTTTCTATTTTATTGTTCAAAGGTGTTTTTCTCTGTTTAAAGATATTTATTAATGATATTATTGAATGTCTTTTTTGTTATATGGAAGCTGTTGTTTCTTAGTTTTGCTTCCTCATTTTTCTCTATTTTTCATCTTGCTCACCTCAAATCTAGTTAGAAGTATTTCAGTTGTGAATTGGTCTTTATTGATCCAATATGAGGAATCCGCTATCTTAAAAAAGCTCTTTACAAAAGCTCTCAGTTCCATAATTTTGCTTTACTTTTTGTCTTATCGGCTTGTTACTAATAATGGTACCATTTATTGATTGAATGTGTTTAATGTGCTCAGTTTCCCTTGTATGTCACGCATATACCTACATTATCTCATTTGATCAAGTATTGTATAATTTCTGTTGGCAACAGTGAAAATCAAGTAGTTTTTAAATTGCCTTTTGATATTTACATCATATGCTTTTGTGTATGTTTTATTTATAGACTTTAGTTTTTAAAACTGTTTTAAGTTTACAGAAAAATTGAGCAAATAGTACAAAATATTCCCCTGTACATCCCCCAGCCCCCCTCCAGAGTATTCCCAGTTCCTTTCTTCCATCCCTTACAGCACTACTGTCATTCATTTCATTTATTTAATTTCTATAATCACTCAACACATTTCTACTATTACTACTTTGAACTAGCAGTTAATTAGGTCAATTAATAAAAAAAAAACTTTTATTTTACCTTTATTTATTCCTTCTCTGACAATCTTCCTTTTTTTAATGTAGAGTTGAGTTTCTGACCTATGTAATTTTTTTCTCTCTTAAGAACTTCTTTTTAACACTTCTTGCAGGGCAGGTCTTCTGGCAACAAATTCCTTCAGTTTTTGTCTGAGAAAATCTTTGTCTTTGGCTTTTGAAGGATAATTTTGCTGGATAAAGAATTCTAGGTTGGTGGATTTTTTTTTCTTTTCACACTTTATAGTTCACTCCACTTTCATCTTGCTTGCATGATTTCTGACAAGAAGTCTGTTGTAATTCTTATCCTTGTTTCTTTATAGGTAAGGTGAGTGTCCATCCCCACCCCCCACCCCCCGGCTTCCTTCAAGATTTTCTCTTTGTCTTTGGTTTTCTTTTGTTTAAATACAATGTACCTATGTATAAATTTCTTGTATTTATGCTGTTTTATGTTCTCAGAGCTTCCTGGATCTGTGGTTTTGTGTCTGTCATTAATTTTAGAAAATTCTGTCAGTTAAAAATCATTAAAATATGATTAAAGGTTATTTATAAATTAAGGAAAATAGGAGTATATAATTTCTTGAGATTTTCTTGATTCTTACTATAACCATTTTTTAACTGAAACCTGGACATGTTGGACATTAGGTTATCAGACTCTGGGTCTTGTCTTATTTAAGCTTCTTGTTTTAGCAGGCTTCCCCTGACAAGTATCTAGTAGGGTTAAAGGAAGTGCTGTTTTGTTAGTGCCAGATTGGAGTAGAACTCCACTCCACTTGGGGTCTGTAGAAGAGGGGTTGGAGGGAGAATAGAGGTTGCCCCTTGTTTCTATTGAGCAGGAATATAAATTTAAGAGTCCTCGTTTGGTCTCCACTGATACTGTCTTAGAGGAGAGACAGCCTTTTTATCATTGGGAGGTGGTGAAATCTTGATTCTGCTAGACTACCCCAGTGAGAGACAGAGGTGTGCCTCATTAGAGCTGGGTGGGATGGAAGTCTAGGTTCTCCCCTTGGTCTTCACTGACCTTAGAGGAGAGGGTATCTCATACTCCTTGGCTCTCCACTCAGCTTTCTCTGGCCAATACTGTCAGAGGGTCAGGGTTCCTTGATATAGTTTGGTGAGGCCAGAAGTCTAGACTCCCACTTGGCCTTTGTTGTTAGGGCTGGGAATGGGCAATTTTTCCTGTAGTGTTTTGCTGAAGTGGAGTGATAATTATCTAAAAGCTTTCTGACTTGCTGGGTTGTCTCTTTCCGGGTAAAGAGTAGGCTTTTCTTGATGTTTTTTTGGTGTCTTCTCTGACTGATATTTTTGGCTTTCTGGCTTCTCTGGTGGTCATTCTGTAACATGAAACAAAAAGAAAACCCATGATATTCATTATCTTGTTGTTCTTTGGATCCTGATTTTCTTAGTTGGACTTCCATCTTCTCTCTACCTTTTAGAATCTTTTTCCTTTTGTGTTAGATATCAAGTCCCTAGGTTTTAGTTATATTTAGTGAGAGAAATAGGGAAAGGTTTGTCTTTTCTACCATACCTATGGTTTGTAAGCTGAAGTCCTAGAAATATATCATTTAATTTACAGAACTATAATTATGCATAATCTTTTAAGAACAGTTGACACTGTTGTTACTCACTATTTATTGAATTGAGTCAACAGTTCTGGAAATTTCTTCAGGAAAGTTGTTTGTCTCTATCTAAGATGTTTGTGAATTGAGAAGAGGAAAATGCAGCTAAAACAAACATGTGCAGCATTTATACCAAGTTCCTTTTCAAATGTATCAATCTGTATACTTTTTAGAAAACAATTTATGATTTAGGGGAGGAAAGATAGGAATTATTGTGTTGAACAGTAACTTCAGTCTTCTCCTATCATTTCCATCGTTAACTGGAAGCTGGTTCTATTATGTGAAATTCATTTTGGATGATCATTTGTCTTTTAATTTTGTGCTGCTGATTGTAAATGAGCTCCATATTTTATTATAAAACCACGGATAACCTCTGGAGCTGGTGAGCCATTCTAAGCATCTATTCTTAATTATAAGTTCTCATTTATTTTGAGGCTACTTCACACCATTTGAAAGATAAAGGTTCATATGAGTTGGGTGTTTGAGTGTTCAGTTCAGATTTTAAAAAGTATTTTTTTTTTAAATTTCAGTTTGAATAATGACTTGTAGGATAGTTATCTCCATTTTACAGATGAGGAAATTGAAAAAATGTGATTTAGTTTATGACTTATCCAAGAGCATTCAGTGAATTGAGATTAGAACTGGAACAATAGGCCAAGATTGGAACTCTAATTTTTTTTTAAACACTGTCTGTGCTCAGTCCAATAGACCATGCCAGTAACCAAATTAAATTTATACATCTTTGAAAATGAGAGCAAGGGGGAAAAAAAGAGTTATCCAATTAGAACCGTAGCTTCAGACATGGTCCATAAATATCTAATTTTTCAGTCTGATGCATCAGGAATGTTTCATCATTATCATATCCCTTCTTTCTTGTGCAGCATAATAAAAAGTCTATACACGCAAGACAGTAGTTTTAAAAAATATTTTCTCCTTAACAAGAAATACGATAGTTATTTGAATTTTTACAACTTAAAGAAAAACTGAAAAAAAATGGTATATATAACAAATAGCACAAAAAGCACATATATTTGCTGTTAATTAGATTATGGCTATACCATATATATTGCACATATGTGATATAAAATGTATTGAAAATTTTATGATAGGTTTATAACCTATCAATACTATCATGTTAAAGAATACTGTTGTGTCAGGTAAGTTGGAATTTGGGAACTGGTATATTTTACTTACTTTTATTCCATATCTGTCTCTTCATCTTGAAATATTTATATAAAATATATATGTGCTTTCTTTTTAGAGTAGTTTGTTATAATATGTGTGAAGAATTTATCACTAAAAATTAAGGGTCTTTGTTTTACATTTAGTTCTTATTTTGCTAAATATGTTAACCATAGAGGCATATTTGCAGTATTGTCTGGAAAGTAGAATCCTGATGTAGCAGTTAATTAATGTTGTAGCACCACAGAAATTTCTTCTCTTCTTTTTTTTTTAACCTTTTCTCCTATTCCTAAGATTCTCCTTTTGCACTCCATTGTTAAAATTCTCCATTGTGAGGTGAAGCTAGGTAATAATATATTTCTTTTCCCTTTACTGCTTCTGCTTCTCATAGTGGGTAATTCCTTTAAAATGACTCAGTTTGAGATGATATTACAAAAAAGTTTAAAGCCCATATCTCAGTTGCCCAAGATTAGGAATGTGTGTAGTGAAACTAAGTTATTATAAATCTTATTCCCTAATCCAAACTAATTTTTCTTATTTTTGAAGTTTCAGTTTTTTTGTTATTAATATTTATTGTATTTTGCCTTATATTATTGTGAACCATTAACTTGACCCCCATAGTACCTATGAAAGTGTATGCGCTTTGTCTATTTTCAAGTACATATTCTAAATTGAATTTAGTTCCCTGAAGATAAGGTAAGCGAGTGATCCCTTCAAAATATCTGATTTTTTTTTTTAATATGGATATAGTGATTTTGTTTGTTTCAGCTTGCTTTTCATTGGGCTGTCAAGTTATGTATTCATTTTTAATTTTATTATCTATTCATAGTTTTCTTCACATGGTTAGATTATTAAAATTTTGTTTCCCTAGTACTCTTAATTTGCATGGTAAAAAATCAGATTTGTGTTTCCCTGATGATCAGTGACATTGAGCATCTTTTCATGTGTCTGTTGTCCATCTGTATGTTTTTCTTGGAAAAATGTCCTATTCATGTCTTCTGCCCATTTTTAATTGGATTATTCATTTTTTGGATGTTGAGTTTTATAAGTCATTTATGAAACTTTGGATACTAACCTTTTACCAGATATATCATTTGCAAATATCTTCTCCCATTTCATTGATTGTCTTTTAGTTTTGTTGTTTTCTTAACTGTGTAGAAGCTTTCTTTTTTTTTCATAGCCCCAATAGTTTATTTTTGCTTTTGTTTACCTTGCCTCAGGAGACAATATCTAAAAAAGAAGTTGAGACAGATAATGTCAAAGAGGTTCCTGCCTGTGTTCTCCTCTAGGATTTTTATGGTTTCAGGTTTCACATTTAGGTTTTTCATCCATTTTAAATTTATTTTTGTTTTTGTTTATGGTATAGAAAGTGGTCCAGTTTCATTCTTTTGCATATTGCTGTCCAGTTTCCCCACACCATTTATTGAAGAAACTGTCTTTTTCCCATTAGATATTCTTTTCTGCTTTGTTGGAGATTAACTGACCATATAGTTGTGCGTTCATTTCTGGGTTTTCTATTCTGTTCCATTGATCTAGATGTCTATTTTTGTGCTAGTCAGAATGGCTAAAATCAATAGCATAAGAAACAGCAGATGTTGGCAAGGATGTGGATGGAGGAGAACCTTCTTGCACTGTTGGTGGGAATGAATACTGGTGCAGCCACTGGAAAACAGTATGGAGGGTCCTCAAAAAGTTAAAAATAGAACTATCCTATGACCCAGCAATTGCACTGTGAGGTATTTACCCAAAGAATACAAAAGTACTAATTCAAAGGGATACATGTACCTTGATGTTTATAGCAGCATTATCTATAATACGTAAATTATGAAAGCAGCCCATGTCCATTGACTGATGAAAGGATAAAGAAGAGGTGGTATACACACACACACACTAAAATATTACTCAGCTATAAGAAAGACTGAAATCTTGCCATTTGCAATGACATGGATAGAACTAAAGAGTATATGATACGTAAAATAAGTCAGAGAAAGACAAATACCATATGATTTTACTCATATGTGGTATTTAAGAAACAAAACAAATGAGCAAAGGAGAAAAAAAAATGAGGCAAACCAAGAAACAGACTCTTAACTGTAGAGAACAAAATGATGATTATCAGAGGGGAGGTGCGTGGGGGGGATGGGTTAAATAAGTGATGGGGATTAAGGAGTACACTTGCTATGATGAGTACCACGTATTATGTGGAAGTGTTGATCTGCTATATTGTACTCCTAAAACTAATATTATACTGTATATTAACTAACTTGAATTTAAATAAAAACTTTTAATGAAAAGAAAAATTAGGGGATCGTTGCTCAAGTATTTTATTTTATTTTATTTTATTTTATTTTATTTTATTTTATTTTATTTTATTTTATTTTATTTTATAGAGAAAGAGATCATGAATCAGAGTGGGGCAGAGGAAGAGAAGAGAGACTCTTAATAGGCTCCATGCCCTTTACGGAGTCCACCACAGGGCTCCATCACAGAGCCCTGAGATCCAAATCTGAGCTGAAATCAAGAGTCAGATGCTTAACTGACTGAGCCACCCAGAACTCCTGCTCAGTTATTTTAAAATATAAATTGTATTCTCATAAATGCCATTTAGATGCCAGTAAAAAACAGTAAGAACAGTGTCTGTCACTAAGTAGTTACTTAAAAAATTGAATAAATGGATGAAAGAGAGAACTAACAAACGATTCTTATACCCCATCTGTTTAATAATTTGTCTACTTAGGTATTTATAGGGAAAGTTACTATAGTCAAGCATTTGAAAATTACTAATTTAAATTTAAACTTCTTAGTGCTGAAGGCTGGTTCTCTGTATGAGCATGCTACATTAAACCTGTTAACTGAATTAAGATGTATCAAGTTAATAGTTATCCAAACTAAGTTGATAGGTTAGGGCCCATTAAGCAGAATTCCATAAAATTGTTACATACATTAAATGAGACTTAATGAGTGTGAAGGGCGTCTGTAGACTGTAAGCTACTTTACAAAGATTAGTCTGCTCCTTAAATAAAGTCTTTTATTATTAAAATGAAACCAGTAATACATGTTCAACAATAGTTTTATATGGTAACTACATTGTATGTAGTGTTGGGTATATGCAATGTGTGTTTGGGTGTTATGCTGGATTTATAGATTATCAAGATACAGACTAAAGCTTATTCTTGGTAAGTCATCTTTAAGTGTTCCTAAATACTTAGAAAGATGCAATTATAAGAAAAATTACAAAGAATTAGTAACTATATAGAATATAATTTTGATAGATCATTATTAGAAAGCAAATTTCTATTTATTTTATTTTATTATTTTATTTATTTTATTAGTTTAGTTTAGTTTTTCAGTGTTCCAAGATTCATTGTTTATGTACCACACCCAGTGCTCAATGCAATACGTGCCCTCCTTAATACTCACCCATCCCCCCACCCCCTCCATTCCAAAACCCTCAGTTTGTTTTTCACAGTCCATAG
Source organism: Mustela erminea (assembly GCF_009829155.1). Classification (NCBI taxonomy): domain Eukaryota; kingdom Metazoa; phylum Chordata; class Mammalia; order Carnivora; family Mustelidae; genus Mustela; species Mustela erminea. Next base: position 41,769,367 of record NC_045617.1, read on the forward strand.
TCTCTCATGCTTTGTCTCCCCTTCTGATTTACCTCAATTCACCTTTCCTTTCCTTCTCCTAATGTCCTCCATGTTTTTTCTATGCTCCACAAGTAAGTGAAACTGTATGATAATTGACTTTGTCTGCTTGACTTATTTCACTCAGCATAATCTCCTCCAGGCCCGTACATGTTGATGCAGAAGTTGGGTATTCATTCTTTCTGATAGAGACCTAATATTCCATTGCATATTTGGACCATATCTTCTTTATCCATTCATCTGTTGAAGGGCATCTTGGCTCTTTCCACAGTTTGGCAATTGTGGCCATAGAAAACAAATTTCTAAATGTCAATGCTGTAATTTAGATGTGACACTTTGGGAGGAATCCTTTTGGATAAAAATACTAGTAATTTGGATTTATTTGTAAGAAATATTGAAAGGCTGAACTTTGAAAGATTAAAGCTTGTCTTTGGAGGTTATTCAAGAACAGGATAGATTTTCTGTTTATTAAAGTTAGAAATGAGAAGGAAACAAGTAAAATGGTTCATTCGTAAATGAAATGTCTTGGGAAAAGATTCCCATTTTCACATAAGAAAGCATTTGAGTACATTAGTAATATTTGGCTTTTTAATTTTCAGCCAAAAACAATTTACTAAGAAAAACCCAACTTTAAAAAATCACTATGAAATATGTTTCATATTTCTGGAACCTCTGGAAACCTACATACTTTTTTTTCAACTCCTACAAAGAGAGAGAATATGCTTTTTCTATAAAATTTTCCTTTTTTACTGGTGTCATTTTATTGTCCTGTAAATTTGGATAATACAAAGTGCTGTGGACTTAGTATTTAATGGAAATATGTCTCTTCAGAGATCATTTGCTGTCCAGACCTCTATATACCAGTAATGAACAGATTATACTTCACTGTTAAGATTACTGTGGTTGCAAGGCAGCATTTTAAAAAGGAAGAGTTTTAAATATTATGCTTGGAGATGGTATGAAGGACAATTAAAATCTGCTATATAATAACATTTTTAATCAAAATACCATTTGTTATATTTTGTTCCTTTTTTAAAATCAATAAATCTATTGCTCATTTATTTTTTTTAAGAACCTACTTAGAGGGGCACCAGGGTGGCTCAGTCAGTTAAGCTGCTGCCTTCAGCTCAGGTCATGATCACAGGGTTCTGGGATCAAGTTTCACATCAGGCTCCCTGCTTAGTAGGGAGCCTGCTTCTCCCTCTTCTTCTGCCTGCTGCTCTGCCTGCTCATTCTCTCTGTCTCTCAAATAAATAAAATCTTTAAAAAAAAGAGAGAGAGAGAACCTACTTAGAATGTTTGATAGATAAAGGCAGGAATCTTAACCTTTAGACAAACTGTTGTGCATTTAAATGCATACATATAATAATACCTTGTTATTTTAGATTAGACTATTTTGGGAGCCTGGACATAGTTTGCACACTGGTTGAGCAGAAGTGTACTTTTGCTTAATAAATTAATGCTCTACATTTTTGGAAGTATATTTAGTCTTACTGAGGATGTTTTAGTTAAGGTTGCTATAACAAATACAGACTGGATGGTTTAAACAACAGTTCTTTTTTTTTTTTTTTTTTTTAAAATTTATTTATTTATTTATTTATTTGAGAGAGAGCATGAGTGAGGAGAAGGTCAGAGGGAGAAGCAGACTCCCCGTGGAGCTGGGAGCCCGATGCGGGACTTGATCCCGGGACTCCGGGATCATGACCTGAGCCGAAAGCAGTCGTCCAACCAACTGAGCCACCCAGGCGTCCCTAAACAACAGTTCTTGAGGCTGAAAGTCGGAGATCAGACTCTGAGCGTTGTTGGGTTCTCAGTAAGGGCCCTTTTCCTGGTTATGTCTTCATATGGCCTTCCTTGGTATGTGCATGCAGAGAGAAAGAGAGACCTCAAGTCTCTTCTTTTTATAAGGGCATTAAATCCCATGATAAGGGACCTACCCTCATGACCTAATTTAACCCTAATCATCTCCCATGGATCCCACACTCAAATACCTTCATACTGAGGATTAGGGTTTCCATATAGGAATTTGTAGGGGCACAACTATTCAGTTCATAGCAGAAAGAGAAACAAAAACTTTCAAAGAATCACTAAGCAATTTTAATTGCATTCATTTGTGTACAAACAACATGCTCTTTACATTGTCTAACGTAATTTCTGCTTTGCATTTTTTTAACAGTACAAGGGCTGAAAGAGAGAAACATATAATGGAGGAGTATCAAGCTAACTGGAAAAATAATTAGAACTCTTGATTTTAAAGAGTAAGCTAATCTAGGGGCCCCTGGGTGGCTCAGCTGTTAAGCGTCTGCCTTTGGCTTAGGTCATGATCCCACCGTCCTGGGATTGAGCCTCATGTAAGTTGGGCTCCCTGCTCAGAGGGAAGTCTGCTTCTCCCTCTGCCTTTCCTCCTCCACCTGCTTGTGCTCTCCCTCATGCTCATTCTCTCAAATAAATAAATACAATCTTTTAAAAAACGAAGTAAGCTAATTTTAAGTATGATGTATATGTGTTATATATATTCATGTATCTTACTGAATATAAAAATTTAAGATTCCTATATGACAAGATTACCTGTTTGATTTAAACCAAATAGATGAGATTTGGATAGACTCTTTTTCTTTTTTTTTCCTAAAATTTTATTTATTTGTCAGAGAGAGAGAGCACAAGCAGGCAGAGTAGCAGGCAGAGGCAGAGAGAGAAGCAGGCTTCCTGCTGGACAAGGAACCTGATGTGGGACTCAATCCCAGGACCCTGGGATCATGACCTGAGCCACACGCAGTGGCTTAACCAACTGAGCCACCCAGGCGTCCCTAGAATCTTTTTCTACAAAGAGATTATAACCTCTTGATTCAAGATGATTACTTTCTGCCTATTATCTCCATCTTCTTCTAGCTTTCCAGAATATTGTCTGAGAACAGGTTCTAGGGGCATGGCCCAGGCCTACCCCAGTTTGTTAGGTAGTCTTCACAGAGGGAGGAAGTAGATGGCTATAGTGGGTACAATAGATTCCACCTTGAGATGGAATTCCACCTTGTTCAGTAGAGTTCCTTGCGAGTTTTTGTTCAGGACATCCCTGAATAAACAGATAGTTTGCTTGCTCTTTATTTGCACTCTCCATTATGGTAGTCACTAGCCACATGTAGCTATTGAGCACTTGAAATGTGGCTGGTTTGAGATGATTATGTAAGTATAAAGTATACACTAGGTTTT